>NC_058419.1:36410494-36526094 GCF_002201575.2 Neomonachus schauinslandi | reverse complement strand
TTTTTTTTTTTTTTTAAAGATTTTATTTATTTGAGAGAGAGAGAATGAGAGACAGAGAGCATGAGAGGGAGGAGGGTCAGAGGGAGAAGCAGACTCCCTGCTGAGCAGGGAGCCCGATGCGGGACTCAATCCCGGGACTCCAGGATCATGACCTGAGCCGAAGGCAGTCGCTTAACCAACTGAGCCACCCAGGCGCCCCTAAGCTTCCAACTCTTAATTTCTGCTCAGGTCATGATCTCAGGGTCGAAGAGATTGAGCCCCGCGTTGGGTGCTGCACTAGGCATGGAGCCTGCTTGAGGTTCTCTCCCTCTGCCCCTTATCCCCTCCCCCTTCCTCTCTCTAAAAAAAAAAAAAAGAAAAGAAAATATGAAAGTGCTCTTGCCACATTTGCTGTGATCTTTCCTGTAGTTAATGCTGAGTTTCACTTTTACCTGAACATCCATTTATGTTGATGTTTTAGTGAATCTTTGTATATAAAGTGTGTACTGTTTGCATTCTTTGTTTCAGGTACTTTTCCAAATGCTGACCCTGCATCTGTCCCTCATGGAGCAGTCTATTATCCAATGATGTCAGATCCCTATGGGCCACCACCTTTGCCGGGTTTTGATTCCTGTCTTTCTGTTGTGCCAGATTATCCCTATGTTGCCCCTTGGCATCCAGTTGGTGCAGCATATGGTGGTTCTTCTCAAATTCATGGTGCTATGAATCCTGGGCCAGTTGGCTATATTGCTTCACCTCCCTCAGCTTCTCATTACATACCTCAGAATATGTAAGATTCAGCAGTATGAAGTATTCTTGCACTGCCATTTTTTGCTGTTTTGGTTTTTAAAAAGTGTTTTATGTTAAAGTGATTTAGGTGGTTAGGGTGGTTACTATTGTATCTGTCTTTAAGATTATTTTATCTTTTGATTTAAAATACTACTTTAAATAAAGGAATATTACTTTGGGTTGTGGATAAAGAAATTGAGATGGATGTACAGCTAGCCCCATGTTGAGCATATTTCATTACATTCAGCTGTTTTCCTGTCAGCCAGCTTGTCAACTTTGTATTAGCTGATGGTTCCAGTTGATAAAAGGAATAAATCATACAAACTACTTCCTTGGTTCAGATGTCACACATCATATTAAACCGTGCAAAATTGGAATAACTCACTTTTTTCTAGGAAATAAAAAAACCAAGAACAGTTGCTTCTGGATAACTAAATATTAAATGAGAGAGCTTTTCAGGTTTCTTAAGAATTGTCTGAACTGAGTTATGTTCTGTGATATTAATCAGTTTTGAAGGCACATGGTGCTCTGCTTTAGATTTATCCCATATGCTATTGTTTGATATTGGATTTATGTAACTTTTACTGCACAGTATTGAATTGGTGTCATTTGCACAGTTAGCAGTAAATAAAAATTAGCATTTAAAATTGCTAAAATGAGTGGGATTTTTTTTTCGTATCAGCAAAGAGTACCAGACATTGGATTGTCCTGATGTTTTTCCCCTGCTATCTTGGTGGCAAAAAAAAAAAAAAGTAATTTTATGACATGAACTTGTGGGTCCCAATTGAAATGTGATTCATTCGCAAGGCATTATGATGCATACTACCAGTTCTTTTCCCTTGAAAATATCCCTTTTTAGGTTGTGGAGTTTTTGTTTTTTTTTTTTTTAATTTTAACTCCCTTATGGAACTTTAACCTAGACTTACTCTCTCATTGTCCTGTACTTCCAATAGTTGTATCTTTCAGTTTTTGTTTTTAGACTTACCTTGAATCTCTGTAGGCCTGCCCTGCCTTGTCTCTGACTTTCTGTGAGAACTCTTTCATCTTTTCCCTTCTATTTACCCAAAGACCACAAGACCCTCTGTATTCATCAGTTCTGTGAGGGGTTATTCATAATGAATGCTTTGCTGTATCTCACCTGATAGCTATTTAAAAAGAATTCTTTGGTTGCCACAAAACCTATTTATATTGCCATCTTTAAAGGTTATTCTTGTGAATCAGTCCATTTTTTCCCACCTTCAGCTACACCCTAGGCAAAAAGAACCATTTAGAACCTCCAGGCTCCAGGAAACTTAGCAGCTTAAAGTATTGGGGGGGAAACCATTTTAAAGAAGATACACTATCTTCAATGTACTGTTCTGAAGATAATTGATATTAATGAGTTCTAAATCCATGTACTAGTTAAGACTTCTCTTTCTTAATAGATACGGAACTGGTTGTGTTTTGTTTTTACATCCTTCATCTTAAGAAGCCCTTGCTGTACAAGTTGGCATCAGGGTTTAGTAAAGAAAGATGGGACAACAGTGTGCTGATCTTTATAACAACCGGACTGTGTATTAGTGTTTTAGCTTCTTTTATCCTGACCTCCTGAGTCCTCAATTTGTGCAGCCTACAAATTGTTTCATGTTTTAAGTAAAGGTTTATTTTAGTCAAACTTAAAACATGGAGCAACCCCTCTCTGAGATTTTTCAAATATGCTAACATTTCCGGAATATATATAACTCAGAGTAAGTGATTGTCCTGTATCTTCAACTCTCAATGGTTTACTAATTAGCTTCTAAGGATTGTTTTAGAAGGTTATAGTCTGTCTTGAGAATGTGGGTCTGGAAATTGTGTGGTTTTGAGACAAGCATGTTTGCCTTAAGCTCCCAGTTGATTTGTTTTTATTTTAAACTTACAGGTTGCTGCTTTGCTTTGAGTTCCATTACTAATTAAAGTGATTTAATGAGATACTTGTTCTTAACCAGAAAACCAGGGATCGTGGTGTATACTAGATCAACCTAATTATTAACTGTGTCACCAGTGTGGAAATCAGTATTTATGGTCTGTTAAAATCATGCAAGTGTAGTCTACTTGTTGATGTATTCCAGTCAGTCTTCTCAAAGAAATAATCAAGCATGTACCCTGACCCTCCTATTGTTTTGGGGTTTGAGAGGGTGAAGGTAACCTGTATTGCTGCAGAAGTCTGCAGTGGTTTTTGAAAGTAGCTTCCAGATAAAAAGGAAGTGGTTTTTCTGGTAATTACAAAGTCCTAAGACTTAATGTGTTTAATCAACCTATAGTATAAACATAGTGGTAGACTTTTTTCTTTTTCATATTACTAACTCTTTAGGGCCCTTAATGTTGCAAAAAAACTTATGTCTTCCCTCTGCTCCAAAGGCACTGTGGTTCATTCTTGACCCTTTACTTCTACCCCTTCCTGAGATAGATCTGATTACACCAAAGCAAAGGTAGAAAGCTGGAGCATTTCCATACTGAGGAAAACAATTCTTTTTTATGCTGTGTATATTTTCTTTCAAAATTAATTGCAGTTTTTAAAAAATATTTTATTTGACAGAAACACAGCAAGAGAGGGAACACAAGTAGGGGAGAGGGAGAAGCAGGCTTCCTGCTGAGCAGGGAGCCTCATGTGGGGCTCGATCCCAGGACCCCAGGATCATGACCTGGGCCGAAGGCAGACGCTTAACAACTGAGCCACCCGGGCGCCCCTTAATTGCAGTTTTCTGCCTTGGTTTAAGAGCAAATGAAAATACTGAATCTGTTTTACTATTGAAATTCAAGACTTGTGAATTTCTCAAACCTCTTTCATTTTTCCTTTGGAACCTATAATCAAGGCATAACCTTTTAATTAGCTTTGGAAATAAAAGTAGAAACAAATCATTTCTTATGCGAACACCAGACATCCAGAACTTAATTCAGACATAAATCTCTATGAATAATGAAATCTATAGCCCATTGAGGAAGGGCTGTACATGAACTTAATCTAGACTTTTTCTAAATCTGGGACAAATGTTCATTTTGCATGAAACCCTTGAAGCCATTTATAATTTCCATTTGTAATAATTAAATTCAGGAGAATAAATACAGCAAAAGACAACCTCTTATTTCCCCCCTCACTAGAATAAGTTTCAGTTGGCGCAGCTTGATTAGAACACTTGTTTTCTGTTTCAGTTATCAAAGGCAGATTCAGGGATGTGTGGGGTCCCTGTGCTTGGGGTGATAACAGCTTCAGGAAAGGATGGACCTGAGTTTAGGTAACTACTGTGGGACTAAAACCACTTCAGATTGATAAATCTGGGTATCACCTCAAACCTGGGTGGCAGGGTTTATAGATGAAAGATGAGCTGCATGTTAGTCGTTGAATACTTGTTGAAGCTTGGGTTCACTATGCTCTTCCCTCTACTTCAGTGTTTGAAGTTTTTCATAATAGTTTTTTTTTTTAAACTACCTTGGCAACTGGCAATATGGAGAATAAATGTTTACGAAGTTAAGAGTTAAGGTTTTAAAAAATTTTGCCTTGATTGCTGGAAAACAATTTTAGAGAAGCCATCATGTAAGGTCTGTAGATCGGTACCTAACAAGGCACATCTGGGGGTTGGGAGAAGCCTATAGTATAGGCAACTAAGTCTTCAAATTTTGTAATTCTCAAAAGTATTTGCTAGCTACTTTGTAAAACTAAATTTTGTTAAACCGTGATACACATTTGTAGTTGAAACTAATTGAGGTGAGTGAACCATTTCAGGTTTTACTGCTTCACTAATTCCCTAATAATCAACGCTTTTTGAGTTCACTGCTTATGAGCTTGGAAATCAGGAAGTCCTTTACTGTTGAACAGCTGTTGTGTTTTGGGGTTTTCTGGTAGGTGGTCCTTGCCACTGGCTAGATTTTTTGTGAAAGGGGGCTGGGAGAAGTGATTCACAATATTGAGGTTAAACTGGATCATTTCCTGTGAAAATACAGGCCAGTCCATGAATAAAAATGTTAAGATCTATCTTAGCAAACATTACTGATTAATAGTATTGAGTTATGGTGTTCTGTGGGCGGTCAGTTCCTTCACCTAATCAAGTAATGGATCTTTTCTGACAGACCTTAATGGCTTTTTCCAAACTATACAATACAGGTTTTTCAAATCATTTGCAGAATTATAGAAAAAAAATTATACCCTAGTACTGGAGTACTAAAGTTCTCGACTTAAAAAAACTAATGTTTTCTTTCCTTCCTGGTATATTAGCCAGATCAAAGTGAGTTTTTATCTTGATAATTTTTTTTATTCTTATGTTAATCCCCATACATTACATCATTAGTTTTAGATGAAGTGTTCCATGATTCATTGTTTGTGCATAACACCCAGTGCTCCATGCAGAATGTGCCCTCCTCAATACCCACCACCAGGCTAACCCATCCTCCCACCCCCCTCCCCTCTAGAACCCTCAGTTTGTTTTTCAGAGTCCATCGTCTCTCATGGTTCGTCTACCCCTCCGATTTCCCCCGCTTCATTCTTCCCCTCCCGCTACCTTCTTTTTTTTTTTTTCTTAACATATATTGCATTATTTGTTTCAGAGGTACAGATCTAAGATTCAACAGTCCTGCACAATTCACAGCGCTTACCAGAGCACATACCCTCCCCAGTGTCTATCACCCAGTCACCCCATCCCTCCCACCCCACCCCCCACTCCAGCAACCCTCAGTTTGTTTCCTGCAATTAAGAATTCCTCATATCAGTGAGATCATTATCTTGATAAATTTTTTATGCAAGATGAAGTTCTAGAGATGTGCTGTATAATACACTTCTGTATTGTACACTTAAAAGTCTGTTAAGATGGTAACTCTCATGGTAAGTGTTCTTACCACAATAAAATAGAAAAGTTCTACCATATGGATGGCCTTACCAACCCCCCCCAAAAAACCCAAAAAAACCCATGATTTTATAACTTGTTTTGCCTGCTTCAGCGGTTGAATTTTGTTTTAATTTTCTTTCATTCCTTTCGCTCTGCTAAAATAGCTTCAACTACCTAAGAAGTTTTCCCCCTCCTACTTTTGAAGCACGGTATAGATTTGGCTTTTGTTAACTTAGTTTATTTTCCTTTACTCACTGCTTATTTTTCCAGCATTTTATTATGAAAAATTTTTAAAATACAGAAAAGTTGAAATAATTGCGTAGTGAACATGTGTGTATCCACCATCTAGATTTTACAATTAACGTTTTACTTTACTTGACTTTTCACATATCCATCTATAAATCCTTGTTTTTTTATGCATTACAAAGAAAATGGCAGACTCCAGTGCACTTCACCCCTAAATGTTTCAGCATATTGTTAACTAGAATTGAGTATTTGTTAAAGGTTCACTTTCTTCTCTTTTGAGGTAAAATTTACAGGCAATGAAATGCACAAATCTTGTGTTTGATGCAGTGAATTTTGAAAAATCCTGCATCTGTGAAACTCAAGCCCTTATCTAGATAACATTTTCATCACCCCAGGAAATTCCCTCCTTCCTAGTCAATCTGTCATCCCAGACCATCCCGTAGGTAACCACTGTTCCTTCTGATTTTTCCATCATAGATTAGTTTGTTTTTCAAAATGTATATAAATAAATTGGGGCATGTGCTCCCTTGTGTAAGGCTTCTTTCAGCACAGTGTATTCAGGATTCATTCATGTTGTGTGTGCCAGTTCACATTTATTGCTGAGCAGCATTTCTTGTATGGATATGCTATCATTTGTTTATCCATTCTATCGAAGGACACCTGAGCCATTCCTAGTTTTTAGATAGGAATAAAGCTGCTATTGTTACGGAACCTGGACTGGATCGCCCGACGGAAGAACCAAGCGGCACTCGGAGATCTTGGAGGATAGGAGGTTTATTTAACGCCAGGGGGCTCAGAGGACAGTGGTCTCCAAAGGTCTGAGCCCTGAGCACAAACAAAGGGGGCAATTTATATACTTCTACTTCCGCATACTGGGCACTCTTGGCGCGTGCGAAGTGGGGCAGGGAGAGGAACCCGGATTGGCACGTGCGGGAAGCAGAGCAGAGAGAAGAACGCGGAAGAGCCCCGGGGCAGGGGCTAGGACTCCCTTGCTGGCCTGGTCAGCCATCTTAGGACACAGATTTTTCCTTATCATTCCCCCCTTTGATGCCCCTTTAAACACCTAGTTTACAGGGCACCATTTTCATCTATGGGGCGATAGTAAGGAGCAACTGGAGTCTGATCTTAGCAATTTGAGCAGTGATAAATCTAGTAAGGGCATTAAGAATACAAGGACCAAATGCTGCTGTGAGGAGCATTAGGAGGGGGCCGATGAGGGGGGCGAACCAAGGGAACCATTGTGAGAGGGAATCGCACCATGTCGTCCGCTTGGAGTGCTTCCCACCAGTGACTTACTCGTTCCTGTAATTGAGTCAGAGTTTCTTGGACCACCCCCGACTCATTAGCATAGAAACAACATTCCTCCTGTAAGAAGAGGCAGAGCCCCCCTTGTGGGGCCATGAGCAAGTCGAGCCTGCGCCTGTTTTGGAGGACCACTGGGGCCAGGGAATCGAGTTGGCGCTGCAGGGCCAGGGTCAACTGAGTGAGGGCAGAAAAATCCACCGTGAGTTGTTGAGTTAGCCCCTGGTACTGAACTTGAGACATCAGGCAACACTTGACACAGCCCACAGACTCACGATAAGAGGGATGGCTGTGGGGGAACGTCGGGGTCAGCTAGGAGGTCTCCATATAAGTGGGGCCCCGGGACTGAAAGATCGGGTAAGAGATCGACAAGTGTGCATGATTGATTGTGTGGGGTGATGCAGATATATACACCTTGATCACAAGCCAGAAAAGTGTTAGGTGCACAGACCCGACTGTGACCCGTGACAGGAAAGGAAGAGTTTCCATACAGCAGTACTGGAGCCAAAAAGATAATCTGAGGTCCGTGGTGCCAAGGTGGGAGGTGACACGGTGGACTGGTTGAGGATGACACCTAGGTATTGGACGGGACCGGGCTTCATACAGATCCAGCAGTCAGACACTAGGGGTGGATTTGAGTGGTTAAGTGCTTGGTGGGAGGCGTTAATCATACCTAACAGTTGCGCTATAGATGCTTGCTGCATGTGGATGGGAGACCCAGGGATATGCCAGGGCAAGTTATTTTCTGTCTGACTCTGAGGGTTGACTGCAAGGCTTGGGGCGAACACGGACTTAATCCTAAACTTGGCCATGGGGTCGGTCCCTATAGAGTGATATTGGCCCAATAGGAGAGTAATTCATGTGGCCCATGATGTGGCATTGGGTTCTAGGACTGAGAGAGTGAGCAGTATACAGTGATTGTTAGAGCAAGAGGATGGGGTGGCACTGCGAGACAAGGAAATCCGGATGTCCGCTGTTTGAGGCTCCACCACCCATTGGACCGTTGTTCCATTCCCAGCCAAGTTGCCACACAGGACTCGCATCCCCAGGTTTGTGAGCAGAACTGGGAGCAGGTATTTGGCTGTTGAGGCGTAGGGCCTCCACAGATGTAGAAATCTACCAGCCGGTAACCTGAGTGAGGGCCATGGTAGGAACACTGTCTATGAGGTTCCCAGGAGGTATCAAGAAGCTGGTATCCATCAAAGTGGAGGTCAACCTTCGGTGTGTGCCCATCCCAGGTGGAAGAAGTCAGTGGGGGTGCTGGTGCGGGATTGAGGGGGATAAGCTGGAAAGTCCATTCGCCAGTAACAGTGATATGAGAGTTTGCCCCCCTTGCCTGGCCGGGCAAGCTAGAGGCAGTGAGGAGGGACAGCACACCAGGCAGCAGAAGACCGGGACTGACTGGGGCCAGGAAAACCATGGTGAAATGCGCTTAGGAGTAGACAGCAGAGGGCCAGTAAAAGTGGCCTATGACCTTAGGTAGAGGGAGCCATCGGGGCTAACCCGACAGCAGATGAAACCTGTGGACGATTAAGTGCAGTAATACACCCTAGGGTCACCCAATAAGCAATGACAATAGTAGTCAGCCTTTGGAGGAAAGTCCAATCAGGTGGGGCAAGAGTGTAGAGTCTGACTCCCAAGATGAGGGAAATCATGCCAATGAGAGCCAGGGACCACGGTGAGCAGGTGTCCATCAGTTGGTGGGGTCTCGTCGAAGGTGAAGCCAGAGCGGGTTCGTGAGGTCTGGCTGGACTCTCCACTGGTGCGGCTCCTCGTCCGCATGATGAGCTTTCTTCACTCTTGAGTGGTGGACCCACAGGGTGACACCTGAGACCTTGAGGGCAGTAGGGCCGGTTAGAACAACAGTGTGGGGCCCTGTCCACTGCAGTTTGAGGGGGTCTTTATTCCAATCTTTGATCCAAACTGAGTCCCCTGTCTGGAAGGAGTGTACCTGAGACCCTAAGGAGACTGGGGCCCTCTCAATGGTGTACTTTTGTAATTTATTTAGGGTGGCCCCCAGGGCCTGAAGCTGCTCCTTTATCCCTTTATCTCCAACGTGATGCAAGTTTCCTGGAAGGCTTCCCAAGCATGGGGTAGGCCATCCATATATTAACTCGAATGGGGAGAAACCTAATGTCCCAGGCGTGCAGCGAGCACGCAGGAGAGCTAGGGGTAGCAGATCCGGCCATGGGAGGTTAGTCTCCTGACAAAACTTTGCTGAGGTTCCCTTGAGGGTGCGATTCATTTGCTCTACTTTCCCTGAACTTTGGGGCCGGTAGCGGTGTGGAGTCTGCAGGTGATGTTGACAGATTTGGTCAAGACCTGTACAATGTCTGCCACAAATGCGGGTCCATTGTCACTATGGATTGTTAATGGCAGGCCGAACTGGGACACGATCTCCCGCAAGAGGACTTTAGCTACCTCCCGGCTTTGCTCCGTCCTGGTCGGGAAAGCTTCGACCCACCCAGAGCTGCACATCTGTGAAGTCTACCTCTTGGATCCTCGAAGGGGGTTGCTCCCACCTTCTGGACACGGCGGGGGCCGTGGTGCCAACCGAGCATTGTTTTTAGCACGTTATGTACCGTTCACTCGCTTGGCATAGTGCCAGCAGCTGACTGATGTAGTAGTGCTTCTTGAGAAGGGCCTCTAATGCAGTTTCCCCCAGATGAGTGAGTCTGTGGTGTTCCTTGACTAGATGCCCTCCAGTTGCTGTTGGAATGAAGACGTGCCCATCTGGCATCATCCACCATCCCTTTTCAGTCAGGGTGGCTCCCTCAGCCATGGCCCATTCCTTTTCCTTTTTAGTGTAACTGGGTGGAGGGACTTCTTCCGGGGGTGTCAGGGCCATGGCGAGGGAAGGGGCTCTGTCCATGTCCTCACTGGCTGTGGTCTTGGCTGCCTCATCTGCCAGATGATTTCCCTGTGTTGTGGGGTTGTCGTCTCCTTTCTGGTGTCCCTTACATTGCAGGATTGCTACTTCCTTTGGAAGCCAGACGGCTTTGAGGAATCTCAGTATCTCCTCCTTGTTTTTGATAGCTTTTCCTGCAGTGGTTAGGAGGCCCCTTTCCTTGTAGATGGCTCCATGTATATGTACAGTAGCAAAGACGTACTGAGAGTCAGTATAGATGTTGACTCACTTGCCTTCACCAAGGGTGAGGGCTTGGACTAAGGCATATAGTTCAGCCTGTTGAGCTGACCATCCAGCTGGTAATGCCTTAGCTTCTAGGACTTCATTGGTTGTGGTTACTGCATAACCCACTTTCCGGGCACCCTCTTGTTGGTAACTGCTGCCATCGCTGGACAGCGTGAGCTCTGGATTCTTTATGGCTTGAGCCCGCAGATCTGGACGGCTCTCGTAGACCTCATCAGTCACCTCGGAACAGTCATGGTCTGGTTCCTCCTTGTCCATGGGGAGAAAAGTTGCTGGGTTTAATGTCTTTACTGTTTCGAGTGTGACCCACGGGTTTTCGCAGAGGAGCCCTTGGTATTGTGCTAGCCGAGAGTTGGAAAGGAAGCGGTATCCCTGTGTGTTCATGAGGGACACAACTGCATGAGGGAACTTGACGTTAAGTTCTTGCCCCAGGGTAGGCTTGTCTTTCTCCTTGAAGAGTAGGACTGTGGCTGCCAGCGCCCTGAGGCACGGTGGCCATCCCGCTGCCACGGGGTCCAGCTTCTTTGACAGATATGCAACTGGCCATTGCCAGGGCCCAACAGTCTGGGTGAGTACCCCAAGTGCTATCTTTTCCTTTTCATGCACAGAGATTGAAGGGTTTCTCTATATCTGGTAGGCCCAGGGCTGGAGCCCTCCCCAGGGCAGTCTTTATCTCTGTGAAAGCGGCTTCTGCTTCCTCAGTCCAGACAGGGGGTTTTCGATCTGGTCCCCCTAAGAGATCATAGAGGGGTCTTGCTATTGCTGAGAACCCAGGGATCCAGATGCAGCAGAATCCTGCAGCTCCCAGGAATTCTCGTAGGCCCCTTTTTGCCTGCGGCTGTGGCAGGGAGATGATGACTTTCTTTCTCTCCGGCCCTAGTTCTCTCTTCCCTTGGGTGAGGAGGAAACCAAGGTATCGGACCTGTTGTTGGCAGATTTGTGCCTTCTTCCATGAGGCTCGGTATCCCGAGTCTGACAGGAGCTCTAGGAGGGCCTTTGTGCCTCTTGTGCAGTCTTCTTGTGTGTCACTGGCGAGAAGGAGGTCATCTACATACTGGAGGAGGGTGCGTCGTGTGGCCTCTCTTGGGAAGCTGGCGAGGTCCATGGCCAGTGCTTCCCCAAAGAGGGTTGGTGAGTTTTTAAACCCCTGCGGGAGGCGCGTCCAAGTCAGTTGCATCTGGCGCCCTGTATCAGGTTCAGACCATTCAAAGGCAAATAGGGGCTGGCTCTGGGGAGCTAAGTGGAGGCAGAAGGCATCCTTCAGATCTAGGCAAGTGAACCATCTGGCCAAACCTGGGATTTGGCTGAGGAGGGTGTATGGATTCGGGACCACTGGGTGCAGAGAGATGGTCACCTTGTTGATGGCCCGCAGGTCTTGAACTGGTCGGTATCCCCCTCCTGGCTTCTTGACTGGCAGGAGTGGGGTATTCCAGGCCGACTGGCACTTGACTAGAATACCTGCTTCTTCGAGTTTGGTCAGATGTTCTTGGATGCCGATCTTAGCTTCTTGTGGAAGGGGGTGTTGCCTTTGCCTCTGAGGTTGGGCTCCTGGAATCAGTTCAACAATGATAGGGGCCTGATTCCAGGCTGGTCCAGGTGGGTTGTTTTCAGCCCATACTGAAGGGAAGGCAAGTCTGAACTCCGGTGGGCTATTCGGTTGGGCCTGGGCACGGAATAGCCTCCATTCTTCTTCCCTTGGTGTGGTAATTTCTAGTACCAGAGACCCCATCCCCTCTTGCCTTGGGTTCAATTGGAGGCTAGTGTGTCCAGTGGGCTTAAAGGTTATCTGAGCCCTAAGTTTGGAGAGTATGTCTCGGCCCAGGAGAGGGATGGAACAATCAGGCAGATAAAGGAATTCGTGTCGGACCTTGTGGCCCCCGAGTTCGCACTGGCGAGCCTGGTGAAAGGGCTGTTGTATCGCCCGCGCTCTGGTGGCCCCAAGGATGGTTGCAGTCCTTTTGCTGAAAGGGGCCACTGGGGAGGTGACAACAGAGTGCTCGGCTCCAGTACCAACCATAAAAGTCACGGGTTGGCCCCCCACCTTCATTCTGACTGTGGGCTCATGGGGGCCAAGGAGGAAAGAGCCTGGTCCCCCTCAGTCTGAGTCCATTCCCTCAGGCCTATGAAGTCCTCCTATCGGGGTTCTTCCTTGTAGCGGCTGGGCTTCTGGGCCTTTCCCCGGTTGGGACATTCGTTTTTCCAATGCCCTTTTTCCTTACAGTAGGCACATTAATCCCTTGCCAAGGGGGTTCTGGGTCTCCCCCCTTTCAGTGGTCGGGGTCTCCCTGCCTTTGTGTTGTCCTTTTCTTTCAGGGTGGCGGTAAGGAGGCTGACTTTCTTTTTCATCTTTTTGTTGGCTTCCCGTTCAGCTGCAACCTCCCTGTTCATGTAAACCTTATTGGCAATCTCTATTAGCTGCGTGATGTTCATCCTGGGAAAACCCTCTAGTTTCTGAAGTTTTTTTCTGATGTCTGGGGCGGCCTGAGCTATGAAGGAGGTGTTTACCATCTGTTGGCTTTCCTGTGCCTCGGGGTCAAATGGAGTGTATATCCTGTAGGCTTCACATAGTCTTTCGTAATAGTCCCCGGGGGACTCCCCTGGTTGTTGAGTGACCAAGGATACCTTAGTCATGTTTGTGGGTTTCTTAGCTCCTGCCCAGATTCCCTGGAGGCAGGCCTCCTGGTACCCGCGGATGTGGGCCCATCCCTCAGATGTGGTGAAGTCTCATGCTGGGCGTTCTTCAGGTGCGGCTGTGTTAGCCCAGGCAGCAGGGTGTGTGCTCTTCCAGGTACTGCCGTGCACCTTTCATTATTCTCCTCCTTTCCTCTCTGTTAAACAGGGTGCGGAGTAACTGTTGGCAGTCTTCCCAGGTTGGCCTGATGAGTCTGGAAGGGGGATTCTATGAGGTCTACCATAGCCTGTGGTTTCTCAGAGTAGGATGGGGCGTTATGTTTCTTAGCTGAGGAGGTTGGTGGTGGAGAAGGGCTGATAATACATCATGGAATGGCCGGGTTGGACCGTCCCGTGTTCATCGTGCCTCTCGGGTTCCCGCGTCTCTCGTACCGGCATTTGGAGGGCACTTGCACCCAGCCTGGGGTGCAACCTGGCTGCTGGTCCTGGAGAAAGTGGATCCTTTGGGCCTGGGGGCGCCGGTGGATCCTCTGGGCCTGGGGGCGCCGGTGAAACCGATGGCAGCAGAGTGTCTGGAGCTGAAGGGCCAGGTGTAGACTCTCAGGGTTACATACAGTGGGGGCAGGATCGGTTCATCCTCGGGATCTCCGGCTAGGATTTGTGTAGACTGGGGCTTTTGCTGATTTTCTTTCGGTGGCTTGGATGAGGCGATTAAGACCCTGGCCTGTCCCTGACTATTGCAAGCAAATTGCACCCGGGGCGGGGTGGGGGGAAGGATCTGAACAATTCCTAGCCAGGAGTCAATGTATGGGAACTGGTCAGGGTGTCCTGGTTCTCCTGTTACGACTCGCCATACTCGATGAATCCTTGGGACATCCAGTGTCCCTTCTGAAGTCCACCCGACATCAAAGGTGGGCCATTCCAATTCACATAGGGTTCTCAACTTGCCAGGGTTCATCCTGACTCTGTAGTCTTCCGAAAACCCCTTCTTGAAATTTTTGATCATGGTCTCTAGAACCGTAGGTTTACTCTGCCCTGACCCCATGGTGATGTCCCCGTGTGTGGTGGCGCAGAGACAGACAAAGGGGGGGGGTGCCTCCTGAGGTGAGGAGACCAATCAGATGCCCGTCTGGCCGTGTCCTGAAGGAGCTTAGGTGAAGCTTAGCCGTAGCGGTCTCAGCGTTGTGACTTATGATCGGAAACTTCTGATGCCGCCATAGACCATATGCCGTTCACCATGGAATCACAGACGGGCCCACTCAGACTCTGGGGGCTTCTGGGGTTCTTAAGGGTGCCCACCCGTGGAGTCACAGAATCAGTCCGCTTATAAGTAAGCCAGGTCGGATTGCACATTCACTCACACGTTCACTCCAGAAGTTATTACATTCCCTCCCTGGGAATCCCTACCTGGGAGACCTCTAAGAGGTCTCTGGGAGGTGATCAGCCTCCCATTCCACCCCAGTGGGGGTGGGCCTGTCTGGGTCCTGGGGCCCCAGGCCTTACCGTGATCCGATGTCGGGACCAGGTCCTCACCTGCCAAGTCTCCTCGAGTCCGGCGGGAACAGTGGAGCGGGGCCGGCCCAAGGTGACCAGGGCAGGAGACTGCCGAAAATCAGGCAGGGCATGCCTTCTCCGTTAGGATCCCTCATTCCGTCACCACCCTGCCATTGCCCCCAGACCGATGGCAACAATGGGCCAGCGCGGTTGGGTTTCCCGGTCAGGGAACCAAATGTTACAGAACCTGGACTGGATCACCTGATGGAAGAACCGAGCAGCACCTGGAGATCTTGGAGGATAGGAGGTTTATTTAACCCCAGGGGGCTCAGAGGACAGTGGTCTCCAAAGGTCTGAGCCCAGAGCACAAAGGGGGCAATTTATACACTTCTACTTCCACATACTGGGCACTCTTGGCACATGCGCAAAGCAGAGCAGGGAGAAGAACCCGGACTGGCACGTGTGGGAAGCAGAGCAGGGAGAAGAACGTGGAAGAGCCCCGGGGCAGAGGCTGGAACTCCCTTGCTGGCTCAGTCGGCCATCTTAGGACACAGATTTTTCCTTATCACTATGAACATTTTTGTACAAGCCTCTGAGCATTTGTTTTCATTCCTTTTGGAATGGAATTGCTGGGTCACAGTTTAGGTGTGTGTTTAGTTTTGTAAGGAACTGCAGGACATGTTTCCAAATTTGAGTATACCATTTTACACTCCCATCAGCAATGTATGAGAGTTCCACTTGTTTTTCAGCCCTGTCCACATTTGGTAGTGTCAGTCTTTGATTTTAGCCATTGTGGTAGGTGTGTAGTAAGTTGTATCTCGTTGTGGTTTTCATTTCCCAGATTGTGTTGAGCACTTTTTCATGTGCTTATTTGCCAGTTGTATCTATTTCTTTTTGAGGTATGTTGAAGTTTTTTTTTTTTTATTATTGAGTTGTAGGAGTTTATTGAATATGCCAGTTGCAGATCTTTTCAGTTATGTTACTGCCTATTTAGTTGTCCTTACTCACCTAACTAATGTGTAGATGTTATACACCCAATCATACTTTAAATAATTAGGCCAGGACTTGCAAGCGAGTTATTTGGCTGAAAGTTAAGCTGTTCTGGTATGCTAACCAGTTTTCTGGTGGCCTAAAGTTAATGTTAGTAAAATAAAAACATTAAAACTTCGAATCTGATTTAATTAGGGGCAAGGTAAAAAAAATTATTTTTTTGAGACAGCGCTCTTGCAAGTGTGGGTTGGGGAGGGGCAGAGGGAGAGGAAGAATCTTAAGCAGGCTCCATGTATAAGCATGTCCAGTGTGGAGCCCATGTGGGGCTTGATCTCACAACCCTGAGGTCATGACCTGAGCCTAAATCAAGAGTCCAATGTTTAACCAACTGAGCCACCCAGGCGCCCCATTACAAAAAAAAAAAAAAAAAAAAATCTTACAGCACCAACTGATACTTGAGGAAATACTGCCCAAATGTACTTAGACTATACTAGTTTAATAATGACCAGCTTAACCTCAGTTTATGTAAATTCTTTTTTTCCCTTTAAAAATAGATTTCTTTATTATTAAAGTTTTAAAAAATTATAATGTTATGTTAATACCATACATTACATCATTAGTTTTAGTTTATGTAAATTCTTGCTGGTCCACAGATTCAAACTGTTCTGCACAACATGTATTATACTTTGGGTACTCAATAAAGAATAAGAAATTTTCAGGATAAGGCCTGTAATGTTGCTCAATGTGTAAGCTCAAGCTTTATAACTGTCTTGGTCCCTTTATGTCATTATCTCAAAGTTCTTTCTTTATTTTTTTTAAGATTTTACTTATTTATTTGACAGAGAGAGACACAGCGAGAGAGGGAACACAAGCAGGGGGAGTGGGAGGGAGAAGCAGGCTTCCTGCTGAGCGGGGAGCCCAACACGGGGCTCGATCCCAGGACCCTGGGATCATGACCTGAGCCGAAGGCAGATGACCAACGACTGAGCCACCCAGGCACCCCTCAAAGTTCTTTATGAATGCTTATTCAGTTTTTAAATATTTGATAGTCACAGCTCTAATGGTAAATAAAAAGGTAGAATGATACTAATGTTTATTCTCAATCATCTGCTTTTCAAAATATATGGAACTGCAGAGGTCTCCTTTTAGTGTATGGTGGTTAAATTCTAGTGTAAAATCCATTGTTCACAAATGTTTATTAATAATAGGTGGCTGTAAATGATGGGAAAATGGAGAAACAAAACACCTTGATTCTGAGCAGCCAGACAATTCGGGGGGAAGAAACTCAGTGCTTTATTTTTCTTCATACTGAAGCTAAAAATACACAAAATCATTTTATTGTACAATATTTTTTAACACATTTGAAGATGACACTAACTTTGCGCTTCTTACGGAAATCATCCAAATGAAATTCCTCAAGGAGGTTTTAGCTTTTAAAATTGTAGTCTGCAAAGCCAAAATGCCATTTACACAGACACATTTGGAATTTTCCCTTTTCATGATTAAGCCCAAGAGATCTAATTTTAACCTTAAGTTTGATGCAAACATTTTCTGTATGGTGATGTGTGATCGGGCTGTCACCTAGGTTAAGAAAGTGAATTAAACACCACCTGTGTTTTTTACTATTCTTTGTCTTGTGTCAAATGTGAGTTCCAAACTACATTCATTGTTTCAACCTCAGTTTCAACCTCGTTTTTGAGAAATCTTGAAACATAATTCTGTGAAAGGTTTAAATATTGGTATTTTCTTGAATACTATCACTGGTGTGCATTCCTATGTTATAAGAAACAAAGACAAAATGTTTCCACTTGAGAAGGATGTGTTTGTTTATACTTAACTGAAATGTCCTTGAGAAAGTCTTTCCTTTTACAATTGAAATAAGAAAACACGTGAGTTTACTTTTGCTTTGTTAAAGGAGCAATTTGAACAGTTAAAACTTTTTTTTTTTTTAAGATTTTATTTATTTATTTGAGACAGAGAGAATGAGAGACAGAGAGCATGAGAGGGAGGAGGGTCAGAGGGAGAAGCAGACTCCCCGCCGAGCAGGGAGCCCGATGCGGGACTCGATCCCGGGACTCCAGGATCATGACCTGAGCCAAAGGCAGTCGCTTAACCAACTGAGCCACCCAGGCGCCCCGAACAGTTAAAATTTTTAAAGCTAATAATTTATCAAATTAGACTGCCTTTACATTAAGGAAGCCAGAGACTAATGTGTTAACCCTTTGGGTTTAGAGGTTTCCTCATGAGCTCACATGACATTCATTTTAGTGTCATTGGTTCTAATGATCCTGTTAGTTACTTGAGAATTCTGCTTCTTCTGTCCAAGTATACTAAGTACAGTTATCACTGTGCTTGTTGGACTACAGGCTGCATTGCTTTGGTTATTTAAACTGATCACTGAATATCTGTCATAAAAGAAGTCCTGCAAGGCGGGACCACAAAGTGCTGAAGCCTTACCTTAAATCATGTAACTAGACCTTACACAGGAAATACATGTGACTTTCAAATAACTTGAACATTCAGCTAGCTGCTGCCGTCCTCCCCGTATAGCTACCTCCTAGTTCTGCTACCAGAGCTCCTCCTGGGTCCAGCTACCGCCGCCCTCCATTTTTCTACAAAGCCTGGGGCTTTTCTGTATTGCCCCTTCTTCCGGCTAACAGCCTAGTTGTCAGAACCTCTGCATCATAAAGTGTCATTTCTTATGGCTCAGGTAAGGTTTGGGAAGCCAATTCTGGGTTTATTTCTGACAAACTATTGGAACTTGGGATGTGTTTTACTATTTAAACACAGATGTTTCAAGGGTTAAGTCATTATGGTTGTTGCCAAATCAGTGGAGGTTCTATACCTAAATATGGTGTTCTTTAATGTTTCTTCCTTGGGAGGCTTTGGCGGCCACTTAACTGCTCCAAGCATGTTTAAAACTAGATTTCAGACTGCAAAGAGGAACGAGGACTCTGGGTGTGGTGGGAATTTTTGTATCTTAATGTTGGTGGTGGTTCCAGGGATATATACAACTGCAAAAACTCACTGAATTGTACATTTTAAAGGGATGCAGGTAATTGTACACGTCATTCCTCAGTAAAGTTGATAAGAAAAAAATTAGCTGGTTCCCAAAGAGCAGTTTCAGGTCACTTTACAAATCACACAAGAAACCATTTTGTTTTATATTTGTGCCTATTAAAGTGCCTATTATGTATTAGCACTTGAACCAGAAAAAGTAGAACTCAGCTTGATCACCCACCTTTTTACCAAATATGGACCTAAAATTATTTTTGACTGTTTGAAAAATTTTTATCTTTTTTTTTTTTAAAGATTTTATTTATTATTTGACAGAGAGAGAATGAGAGAGAGAGAGCACATGAGAGGGGGGAGGGTCAGAGGGAGAAGCAGGCTCCCCGCCGAGCAGGGAGCCCGATGCGGGACTCGATCCCTGGACTCCAGGATCATGACCTGAGCCGAAGGCAGTCGCTTAACCGACTGAGCCACCCAGGCGCCCCTGAAAAATTTTTATCTTATAGGATCATGGTTTTCTACCATTGAGGATATTCAGAGGTGGTTTTATGGATTTTGAAAGTCCTCCCAAAAGCAGACGTCCACAGTGATTTGAGTAATGACAGCCTTGGAATATGGGTGCAGCTTAAGGTGATTACTTTGAAGAATAGCATTCATTTGGGCACATACATTCCAGCATGCTTATGAAAATATCAATCTCATTATTTTATAATCTCACTTGATATGTTTATTCCGAATTTATGAGGCTAAAAGACGACACCGGATATAGAATCTAGCCTTCTATACTATCCTCCCCCAATTTTACCTTTTATTTCTCTTTGATGTAGAGTTTTGACAAATTCATTTTATTTCTTAGATAAAATTTGGAGAGATCAATCCCAGTAACTGGTTAAACGTGCATATTTATAAAAGCTAATCGACAGTATTGCACAATTTAAAATGTAACCTTACTATGAGTCTGATGTGTTGAACTTAGCAATATAGTGACCACAAGGTGAGAACTTGCCATGATCTGAAATTCAAACTAAATTTGACCTGACCTTTGAAAAATGAATTTACAGTTTGTTCGGAGCTGGTTTTCATGTACTGTTACACGTCTGGATTTTCCTGAGTGAGAAAACAGTGACGTTAATGTTTTAATTCAGGAACTACACTTTTTTTTATTGGGGAAGTCCATCTCAATTTGGTCATCTAAAGAGTTCGACAATTTGGTGGTTTCGTCCTGTGTTTTAACGCGCTTGTCCATACTCATTCTTTGCAAGCTTTTCCGTCTGTTACCACCACCATCTAAGTACCTCCAGCACTCCCCATAAAAACTCAAAGCCTCTTGTTTGTCTTGTCTTCCAAGGGTCAGTTTTAAGGGTTGTATAAGACCAGAGAACTGTCAACAGGTTTTCTAAGTTGGAAGGCAGGTGGTGGCAATGAGTATTTTGGGCTATGTTGAACTTTGTGGGAAAAGGCATGGAATGGCCAAGCCCAGCTTAAGTGTACGTGGAAATGGTTGGCCACCTTAGGCTAAAATAAAAGGCCACTGCCACCTACTTGTTCGGGTGCCACCGAGGATGTTGCCTCGGTATGTGTGTGTGCAGGTGTTGAGGGGCAGCTCCTGGGATGTTAGGTTCCCTGAAACCTACTCATCGATGAAGTTGGATGGCAAAATCGGCTGCAAATTGGTGAAAATGACCTTCACACTGCAGGCCCTTCTTCCCTGCTTCTTCATTTAGTCTTTTTTTGGCTCTATCAAGTCGTTTGGGGAGTTGTAAAAAAGGCTTTTCTTTTTGAGGGCGAAGAATGGGTAGAGTACGTGGATGTTACAGTTATGGATTTCTGAAGGTTGACTACGATGGTTGAAAGTGATGGGCTCTTCCCATTTACTACAAAAATTGCAATTCATTAACAGGAAGTTCTTACACAGCTTTACAACTTTTCACACTAGATAAGAAAGCTAGCTTTGGCATAAGGGCATTCTGCTTAATTTTATACTTAGACATTATCATTCTTAATATGTGCGTGTCTCTCAAGTACCACAAGCACTGATGGTATATCTAAAAAATGAAAGACCACAACTCAAATCCAATAAAGTATCAAGTACAAGATACAAGTCCACCCTAGAGCAGGAATAAAACAAATACGGAGCTTAAAAATGCTAGAGCAGCCTGGTCTGCTGCCGGAATCGTCCCAAGCAATTCCCTCCTTTGTTTCTTACTGAAAGTTTCATTTTCTAAAAATAAACCTCTCAAAACCACCTACCGGAATCTTCGTCTCTGGACCATCAAGCAGCCTATAGGTGGAAATCCTAGGCCACGTTTCAGCATATGAATAGTAATATCTCAAGTATGCAATAAATGCAAAGTATGCAGATTTAATTTAATTCACCAAAAATGCGTAGTTTTATTTTTGCAGGTAGGTTCTTTTCTTCTGACCTAAATGCTTTATTTTTTCTTCAAGCCAGAAACCCAAAATTCTGAGAGCTTTCAATATTAATAATTGTGCTACAGCAGATTCTGTCATGGCAGTTTATTTCAGAAATTCCTCACCATATCTCAAGAAGTTTCTTTGCATTGAAGTTATTCCTGTTCCCCCTCCCTTCAAAATGATCAAATAATTACCAAAAAAGAATGATCTGGCCAAGGCCAGAACGATCAAATGCTATTAAGTTTCACTGTGTGCATGTGCATGTGTGTGTAACACAGATAAGGTTCCCATTTTTACAAACATCCCCCTAAAGGCAACACAAGCCAAAACTCACATCTGTTGGATACAAAGTGATGGAAAAGGTCACCAGAAATCCAGTAGAAATAGCATTTCTCTTTACGAAAGTAATGCTCACATTGAATTGTAGTACTCGGTTCCCAGTGGCTAACTCTTCACCAGCAAAGTGGATATTTGGAACAATTATCTAGATAAGGCAAGCCAGAGAAACAAACTAAAATGCCCATAGATTTTAGGCAAAGCCACAGGGGTTAGAGGGAGCTGACAGGTAGGTACGAAGAAGTTATTTAAATGATCTGAACAATTACATCAGCTTACTTTGGCTACGTCTATACAAGCAATCTGTTTGTTAGCATTGTTTTGGAAACTCTATTACCAGAATAATATGGTCAATTCTTCTTATGTACTTTTAAACAGGAAAGAATGTCTGCCTAACTTCAAGTACTTTTTATCTGATGATTTAATAAACCAAGCAAGGTCTGGGCCACTTAAACTGTTAGTCAAAACACCACTTGAGTCTCACTCACAAGGCCTAAATAGGAACATCAAATGGTCATTGGTATTTTCTGGCTAAGGTATCAGCTCATATTTTTCACTGAAATTCAATGAAATCTACAGGAGAGCTTTTGCACTGCCATAACAACTATAAAGTTCTTATTGAAAAAGTATTTGTTTATTATTTAAGTCATTCAAAAGGTAGAGGCCCTAGTTTTTTTTTCAGTTCTTTAATCAAATTGCCGGCAGATGTTTAGATGTTTTGGGCTTAGCTGAAATAGCCTAAATTAGGTCAGAGTAGAATAAAAAATGACTATGGGAGGCAGAAAGAAATCTGCAATGTTCTGATTTAAGTGGACAGAAATATAACTTAGAGCATTTATACCCCTGTAAAATTTGGCATCTTCCAAAAACGATGACTTTGAATTTGAAATCTTTCCTCTTTCTTTGTACTCCACTGGACTTAAAGTTGGAAGTGGAAGAGATTCTTCAACAGTGGTCATTTTCTAATATAATTCAGACATTTTCTTTGCAGGATCTATACCCTTACTCATTATCAGGGACACACTGATGGAATTATGGTGGAATCAAACAAATGAATACAGGTGTCTAGAAGTGACAAGAAAGCCAACTGTAATGGAGGTAAACCGTGGCATAGGCATTTGGACAAGTAGTAAATGATTCTTATACCATGTATTATTATATTTGACTTCAGAGTACATTTTTCACTTTACATTTAAATATGTCAGTCTGAAATTTTGGGGCAAATGAAGAAAATGTATGTATAGCGGCCATTCCATTTTCACATCTCCTATGTATACTGTATCATATATATGCTTAATAATAAATGCCTTGCTTCTATGATTTAGTAGATCTGGATTTATTGGTTGGCTCTGTGACCTTGAGCAAATCATTCTTCTTCTCTGGGCCTTTTTTTTCTGTTTGTGAAATAAGAGGTTGGAAGATAGGTCGGGATAGAGTGGATTCTCTCTAAGGTACTCTCTTAGCTCCAATTTTTTCTGTTTATAAATTCACTCTCACATCGGCTTATACTTTCTCTGGGGTCAGATGACATTTAAGTGCTGTATTTGAAATACCTTTCTTTTTTCTTTTTAATTTTTTTATTGTTATGTTAATCCCCATACATTACATCATTAGTTTTAGATGTAGTGTTCCATGATTCATTGTTTGTGCATAACACCCAGTGCTCCATGCAGAACGTGCCCTCTTTAATACCCATCACCAGGCTAACCCATCCTCCCACCCCCCTCCCCTCTAGAACCCTCAGTTTGTTTTTCAGAGTCCATCGTCTCTCATGGTTCGTCTACCCCTCTGATTCCCCCCCTTCATTCTTCCCCTCCTGCTATCTTCTTTTTTTTTTTCTTAACATATATTGCATTATTTGTTTCAGAGGTACAGATCTGAGATTCAACAGTCTTGCACATTTCACAGCGCTTACCAGAGCACATACCCTCCCCAGTGTCTATCACCCAGTCACCCCATCCCTCCCACCCCAATCCCCACTCCAGCAACCCTCAGTTTGTTTCCTGAGATTAAGAATTCCTCATATCAGTGAGGTCATATGATACATGTCTTTCTCTGATTGACTTATTTCGCTCAGCATAATACCCTCCAGTTCCATCCACGTCATTGCAAATGGCAAGATCTCATTCCTTTTGATGGCTGCATAATATTCCATTGTATATGTATACCACATCTTCCTTATGCATTCATCTGTTGATGGACATCTTGGCTCTTTCCACAGTTTGGCTATTGTGGACATTGCTGCTATAAACATCGGGGTGCATGTACCCTTTCGGATCCCTACTTTTGTATCTTTGGGGTAAATACCCAGTAGTGCAATTGCTGGATCATATGGTAGCTCTATTTTCAACTGTTTGAGGAACCTCCATACTGTTTTCCAGAGTGGCTGCACCAGCTTGCATTCCCACCAACAGTGTAGGAGGGTTCCCCTTTCTCTGCATCCTCGCCAACATCTGTCGTTTCCTGACTTGTTAATTTTAGCCATTCTGACTGGTGTGAGGTGGTATCTCATTGAGGTTTTGATTTGGATTTCCCTGATGCCGAGCGATATTGAGCACTTTTTCATGTGTCTGTTGGCCATTTGGATGTCTTCTTTGGAAAAATGTCTGTTCATGTCTTCTGCCCATTTCTTGATTGGATTCTTTGTTCTTTGGGTGTTGAGTTTGATAAGTTCTTTATAGATTTTGGATACTAGCCCTTTATCTGATCTGTCATTTGCAAATATCTTCTCCCATTCTGTCGGTTGTCTTTTGGTTTTGTTGACTGTTTCCTTTGCTTTGCAAAAGCTTTTTATCCTGATGAAGTCCCGATAGTTCATTTTTGCCCTTGCTTCCCAAAGGCAAAGGCAAGGGAAGCAAGGGCAAAAATTGAGATACCTTTCTTGATAGTAGCTGGTCCAGAGGGTCTGCAGAGGCCCAGAGGTGAACACAAATCTCTTTTCCTTTCTACTTTCTATGTTACAAGTTCCTACTTTTCTGAGTTAGAGTGAATAAAACTGTTGATGTCACCAATATGGAAGTTACGGCAATAGCTGTCCAGCTTTAACAGCTCACTGGCCTCAATCCCTATCATAACTAGGCCTCAAGGTAGCTAGTGCGGTTGTAAGCCCAAGTCATAAAGACGATAACCCTGAGAAGATCTGAAAAGGAATGTACTGCCCATGAAAATAGGACACTGGTTTCTTTTAGTGGTCAAGGTTGGCTGCTATCATTTCTACATGTTCTGTCCTCAGAATGTAACTGAGAGAAGACTATTTTGGCTCTATAGCTGCCCTTGTTTTCTGACAAACTGATACTGTGGCAGCCAGGACAATTTTACCTAGGTTATCACAAGTACATGTATTTGTGAGAAAGAGGTATCTTTTTCTTTTGATGAAATAGGGCCACGTATTGGTTTTTGGTGCCATCAGTATGAATTAGGGAGGTAGCCCGGGTGCTATTTATTATCAAAAGCAAGTTTGACAACTGGAAAAGTCGAATCTGTAAATTTAGAAACCTTCCTTCTGGAAAATCACCTGTTATTGATGTCAAGGTCATTTATGATAGCCCCACCTAGGGGAACGGGAGAGAAATTGGAGTTGAGTAAATAATCACTTCAGACATGATCAAAGAATTATTTGGGGACAACCAAATAATTGTACAATTTACAACCTCTTATCAAATGGGTCTTGATGCAGCTTGTTCTCTTGATCACTTTTCCTGGGATCTGAGCTTTATTCAGATATATGGAGGCATATATGCATTCTTTGAAAATGATGTTTCATTTTACTTACTTGTATCAGAAAGTACACACATGAATTTAGATGGATTTCTGTTACTGTTGACATTTACAAGAACAGAACAACACCTAACTTTCTTACTTTTCTGAGCTACGCACTATTAATTTTCTCTCTAGGACCCACACCTAGGGCTGTTTGGGTCATATGTTAGAGTGTGAACTGGGGACAACTCTGTGTTAATGTTGGTAAAAAAATAATAAAAACAAAACAAAAAACCACAAAAACCAAAGCCAAAAGAACCCCCAAAAAACCCACAACCCCACCCTTGGTGAGCAGGTTATCAGTCAGTGGTTATTGGGTCAACATGATGACCATATGCATTATAGACTTCATTTTTTAACCTGCACGTTCAGATTTTGATGAGGTACTCTTGAGCTGTGGAAAATAATTTGTTTGTATATATAAATTCGGCTTTCTTTGAAGACAGAATTTGGATTGCGCTAGGGTTATGTTATATATTTAACGTAAGTTGACACATGCAATTCCCCTGCCTGCATTGAATATTAAAACTGCAACCTGAATCAGGTTATCTAGACCTAAAATTGTTTTTTCATCAGAATGCAATTAATGAAAATGGAGATGCTCTTTTCGGATTTCGACACCTCAGCAAGATGTTATTTTTCTGATTAAAAAAATATTTTCAAACCCAGACTTTCACCTTAGAAACGCTTTTGATAGCAATGATGATTAAAACTATCAACAGTAGATAGGCCCCTATATATGTACCGGCTATTTTTCTTGCCAATGTATGAGATGTAGCGACTACTGGTTAGAGTGCAGCAGAAGTTCTTAAAATAGCACACGTCCTAAATACTAATCTCAATACTATCACATTTTGAAAGGTAGTAAGTCAACTGAAACACACAAACACAGGAAAGGAATTCACTAACTTATTAGATAGGACACATACTACGTGGTAAATATTCACTGGCACATCTTGGGAAACTAACACATCTTTTAGAAACAAAACACTCAACAGCCCCCACGATAAGGAGAAGTCGCTGTGTTTAAAAACAAAAACAAGGAGAAGGCCAGTTCTACCTAGAAACCACAAGCGGACAATTCTTTGGAGTCTGTTCAGTCTCCCTTTGATGCTGTTCATCGAATTGGAATGGGCGACAGAGATGGGCAGGTTGGCTAGCCTCATCTGATAGCTGGTGGGGACTACCGAGCTCGTCCCGCAGCCCCGTGGGGAAATGGCGTGAGATCCTGACGAAGGTCAGAAATCTGCGTGGCAGCAACAGTAGCAAAGTGGCACCTGGAGCTTCAAGGAAGCAAGGGTAAGAAAAGCAAAGCCAAAGGGGAAAGCACCCGGCTGCACCTCTGCTGATTCGGGGCAAACACCCCTGCAGTTGGTTGTGAGATGGACTTCGAGTTAACAGGCATAAAAAGGCAAATCATAGCAATAATAATAATCATACTAACAAGAACAAAAAAATGGAAAATGTGACTATAAAAGATAGTGAAGATAACTAGGAGTTTCCCTCTCCTTTCTGGTGGTGGTGGTGGGAGGGGGGGGTGGGCAATGAGGGAATCAGATTCTATGTCACCTCTGAGAGCAAGGAAATTACAAATTTTCTCTTGTGTTCCACAACGGGATAGGGGTTTGACTTAGAGCCGCGTTGTAACTTGTTCTTCCTGTCCATCACCCCATTTGTGCATGAGCAGGTCGCAAGCCTCTCCCCAAGTTTCAAATACGTCCTCCGAGGAGTCTAAAAGTTTAGAATTTGAGGAGCAGATGCTGGATGCACAGTGGAGAGAGCTAGAACAGGCTAGGGGGCATTCACTGCTCTCAGCAGCGCCCCGGGCTTCACCTAATTCTACCTCACTGAGGTTAATTTCACTTTGAGAGCAGGCCCCTGCTTTCCCTTTCTCCATCTGAGAATATCTGATGTCCTGCCACATATAATGCTGCTGAGCGATGCCATCTGAAATGGTGTACATTGGCTCTGAACTGGGTTCAGACATATGACCGTTAAACTTGGAGAACAGGAGCCCGAGTTTCTTGAGGGAAGGACCCATGAAGGACCGTTTGCTTGATGACTCAGCTTTTGGCTTCCCTTGGGCACCCCCGGCTCTCGGCATGGTTCTGATGAGAGGTGGCCCATGGCAGGCCTTTTTCTTGCAGCCTAAGTTGAAAGAGACACTCTTGGATTTGGCCCGAGCCCCACCACTGCCATCATTGGTATCATCCCTCTGAGAGAGTTCAGTGCTGCTTGTGGAAAAGCTTCTCCTTGAGTGCTTCCTATTTCCTAAGAGGTCAAGTACTTCATATCGAAAGCTGGAGATGTCCTGCTTTAATTCCTAGGGCAAGAGAGAAGACACCTTACATTAAGAAGCTTGGTCTTTAGTTCAAAATAGGCTCATTGGGTGTCCTTTGGAATGTTCCAGGTTTTGCCTAATGGCAAATCACAAAGTACACAGACTACCAGCAAAATCTCACATTATTCCAGCACAAGAAAAACATGTTAATAATTCTGTGGGCAGGGCTGGCCACTGGAAAAATTGTGCAGTTGGCCAAGTTGATTTCAGATGGCCCTTATCAGGAGGACACCAACAGACTTGTCCCTGCTAAAGCGCTAACCTGCAACTAAGGTACTAGCTCTCATCTGCATATAGAAAGACTGTGGAAGATGAAAAAGCTTTTAGGACCCTAAGGAATGAAAGTAGGGAAGTGGAACGTGTCAGGTTAGAGACTGCTCTTTGGGGACGGGGGTCCTGTCCACTCAAGTCCCGAGGAAATGTCATCTTCTTCTTCGTTTTTTTTTTTTTTTAAGATTTTATTTATTTATTTGTCAGAGAGAGAGAGAGAGAGAGCACAAGCAGGGGGAGTGTCAGCCAGAGAGAGAAGCAGGCTTCCCACCTGAGCAAGGAGCCTGATGCGGGACTCGATCCCAGGTCCCTGAGCCGAAGGCAGACGGTTAACTGATTGAGCCACCCAGGTGTCCCCAGGAAATGTCTTCTCTAACTGACGGCCTAGATGCTAGATTGCTCCTTTAAAAGCCACCTTTTAAAAGCTTAAGTTGGATCCTATTGCTCCCCTGCTTAAGACTTTTTAGTAACCTGTCACTGACCTTGGATAAAAGTAGAAATGCCATTCCAAGGGCTACAAGGTCTTTCAAGACCCCGTGTCAGCCCTTCCTACTCTTTCCTCGGGCTCTCTACTGTCCACCTGCATGGACATAGTCTCTCTTGCCTCTGGGTCTTTGCCTGTGCTGTTCTCTCCACTTAGAACACTCTTCTCGGCGATTCTCCTTTATCTGGCTTCTCCTGCAAGCCTCAGCTTAAACACAGCTTCTTCTGTAAAGCTGCCCTGACTCCCCAGATCCCAGTTGTGTCCCTGCTCTCTGTCCCACAGCACCCTGTGTTTATCCTGTCAGAATACTCAGTCATTTGTCACCTTCTCTTGTTGCTGTCTGTGTGTCACTCCATGAGAGTGGGGGCTGGCGATATCTTGCTCATCACTGTACCCCAGCACCCAGTGGGGTGCTTTGCACACAGCAGGCCCTCAATAGATGAGTTATATCTATGGATTAGGATAATGGCCTTTTTTTTTAAATTTTTTTTTAAAGATTTTTATTTATTTATTTGAGAGAGAGAATGAGATAGAGAGCATGAGAGGGGGGAGGGTCAGAGAGAGAAGCAGACTCCCTGCTGATCAGGGAGCCCAACGTGGGACTCGATCCCGGGACTCCAGGATCATGACCTGAGCCGAAGGCAGTCGCTTAACCAACTGAGCCACCCAGGCGCCAGGATAATGGCCTTTTAAAAAAAGATTTATTTATTTATTTGAGGGCGAGAGAGAGAGGTGGGGAGGGGCAGAGGGAAAGGGAGAGAGAAACCCAAGCAGACTGTGCTGAATGTGGAGCCCGACTCAGGGCTCGATCCCATGACCCTGAGATCATGACCTGAGCCAAAACCAATAGTCAGAGGCTCAACCAACTGCGCCACCCAGGCACGGATAATGGCCTTTTTATGTTCCTTAGAAAAGATACATGTGTGGATGCCTGGGTGGCTCAGTCAGTTAAGTGTCTGCTTTCAGCTCAGGTCATGATCCCAGGGTGCTGGGATCGAGTCCCACATCGGGCTCCCTGCTCCGCGGGGAGCCTGCTTCTTCCTCGGCCTGCTTGTGCTTTCTCTCTCTCTCTCTGTCAAATAAATAAATAAAATCTTTTTTTTTAAAGATTTTATTTATTTATTTGACAGAGAGAGACACAGCGAGAGAGGGAACACAAGCAGGGGGAGTGGGCGAGGGAGAAGCAGGCTTCCCGCGGAGCAGGGAGCCCGATGCGGGGCTCGATCCCAGGATCCTGAGATCATGACCTGAGCTGAAGGCAGTCGCTTAACCAACTGAGCCACCCAGGCGCCCAATAAAATCTTTTTTAAAAAAGAAAATATGCATGTGTTCTAAGGTAGGGTTTCTCAATCACTTGACATGTTAGCTGGATGATCTTGGTTGTGTGGGGGGCTGTCCCATGCCTTGTAGGATGTTTAGCAGCAATCTTGATCTCCCCCCACTAGATGTCACTAGCACACACATCCAGTGTGACAACCAAAAATGTCTCCAGACATTGCCAAATGTGCCCTAGGGAACAAAATTGCCCCTGATTGAGAACCACTGTTTTAGGCTAATGCTAGTATTAGGAGAATTTTGATGTTTTGTGGTAGGGTTTGTTAAATCTTAGATTTAATGACGGATTAGTTGGTCTTCATCTTATATCTCTGAAGTAAAGAAGGCCTTCACATTTGCAGGCATCTTCTTTTTGCTTTCTTGCCCCTCACCGTGCATCCTTGCCACAACACTTAAAGCCCTCAATTCCCACACTGGGAGACACCCAGAATATTAAAAGGATGCATAAGGCAAATTTCTTTTGTTCATAAAGCTGATTATGGTGACAGACATTGATGAAATCTCTCCATTAGCTGGATGACAGACCATTCTTTTTTTGAGAGAGAGAACATGAGTGGGCGGGGGGAGGGGCAGAGGGAGAGGGAGAGAGACAAGCAGACTCTCTGCTGAGCGTAGAGCCTGACTCAGAACTCGATCTCACTACCCTGAGACCATGACCTGAGCTGAAATCAAGAGTTGGACGCTTAACCGACTAAGCCACCCAGGTGCCCCAATGACAGACCATTCTAAGAGAACATAAAAATCATAGCTGGTTTTGCTGTATTATAGGCAGTTAAATGATCACCAGAAACCTTGAACCCTGTGAAGATTATAATGCTTAAGAAATGTGAAGTGAGAGGGCGCCTGGGTGGCTCAGTTGGTTAAGCGACTGCCTTCGGCTCAGGTCATGATCCTGGAGTCCCTGGATCAAGTCCCGCATCGGGCTCCCTGCTCGGCAGCGAGCTTGCTTCTTCCTCTGACCCTCCCCTCTCTCATGTGCTCGCGCGCTCTCTCTCTCTCTCATTCTGTCTCAAATAAATAAATAAAATCTTTAAAAAAAAAAAAAAAAAAGAAATGTGAAGTGAGAAATTAAACCACTTCATGATTCAATTACCTTAAAATTTTCTTCTGTTAATCCCTCGTTTGTTTTGGAATTTCTTATCATAGCAGCTACATATCTTTTGACTAAATTCCTGATGACTTCCTGGAAATTAAAAAAAGGGAGGGGCATTCAGTTTTCTTTTCAGGCTCTCAGGAAAATAAGAAACACTGTCAAGAAAAAACATGCTCAGACTGTCTTTGCAATAGGAAATCCTCCCGGGATCCAGTCATTTTCCTCAAAAATCCTGTTCAGTCCATTGGTTAAATGAAGAATGACTGTGTGTCCAAATGTGGTGGCAGAGTGGGCCAGCAAAATCAAATTCATCCAACACGAAACATTTCTGCCCACAAAGAAGGCAAACACAGATTCACATTTACAGAATAATGAGAGTGGAATAATCCTTGGATGGTCATGGACAATACCCTCCCTTTCAGGCTGGATTAAACTTTAACCCTCCTTGTAAGATGAGAGTTGTTCTTCGCTCTTGTAGAATTGATAAAGTCATTCTTTGGTGTCACAAAGTCTGCTGATTTCAATGTCTGCTAATTACATAATCCAGATATTTTTCTTAAAGTCAATGTACACTTCTCCTTTACAGGGATGACCTCTTTTTTTAAAAAAGATTTTATTTATTTTAGAGGGAGAGTGGGGGAGGGACAAAATGACTCCTAAGCAGGCACCCCACTGATCGCATAGCCTGGTGCAGGTACGCAGGGCTGGATCCCACAACCCTGAGATCATGACCTGAGCCGGAATCAAGAGTTGGAAGCCCAACTGACTGAGCCACCCAGGCACCTCAGGATGGCCACTTTTTACTTAGCCTCCTGGGAATGGCACACACGTGGTCACTCTACTTTGTGTCAGTAACGGTGATGATGACAGCTACCACTAAATGTGCCAGGACACACGCGCACACACACACACACACATACACGATCACACACACATGATCACACATGCATGCTCACCACTCGATTCTCACAACAACCCTGTGAGTTAAGTTATATCACCCCCATTTAACAGATGAGGAAACCGAGGCTCAGCAAAGTTAAGTGACTTGTCCGAGGTCACACCAACTGACCAAGAACAATTTTGCTTAGTCACTGGGACGAGCTTTACCTGATAATGTTGATTCTGTATCAGGCTGTCAGCGTGGCGTTCCTGTAATTGAAAATGGACAGAGAGCTCACATCAGTGGTCTCCCAGCAACCCATCCACTCGAATATATTTCTTTATGTTAGGACTGGAGAATAACACAGGAGCTCCTGCCTGACAAACCCCCAGGCCTCTGTAGGTTGGAGTGATTTTATGTTGTTTAATATAGGGACTGTCATGAAGGGTGGGGCAGGGGGGAAGATAGAAAACAGTTTTGTTTAAAAAGAAATGGAATTAGAGGGTATTATGCTAGGCGAAATAAGTCAATCAGAGAAAGACAATTATCATATGATCTCACTGATATGAGGAATTTGAGAAATAAGGCAGAGGATCATAGGGGAAGAGAGGAAAAGATGAAACAAGACGAAGCCAGAGAGGGAGATAAACCGTAAGAGGCTCTTAATTTCAGGAAACAAACTGAGAGTTGCTGGAGTGGAGGGGGGTGGGAGGGATGGGGTGGCTGGGTGATGGACACTGGGGAGGGTATGTGCTATGGTGAGCGCTGTGAATTGTGTAAGACTGATGAATCACAGACCTGCACCCCTGAAACAAATAATACATTATGTTAATAAAAAATAATAATATTTACTGAGCACCTAAAAAAAAAGGAATTTTAAAAAGCCTTACTGTGAAGCTTCTCAAGTTGTGCCTTCTCCGTCTACCATCAGGGTCTCTTTTGGGGCAGAAGGTGTTGTTGAACCAGTTACCAAGGTAGAGAAATGACTTGGGACTGGGGATGATGTTGAAAGGAGGTGGCAAGGTGCCGCCTTCATCAAAGTAACTCATCCAGAGTTTTGTCCTTGCAAACTTCCACTCAATATCGGCATGATCCTGTGAAAGAGAGAAGTTCAGGAATTTGGAATAGGAAACTGCAAAATGCACCCATGCCTCCTTCTAAAAGTTCGGCTTGCTTCTATAGAGGGCAATCTGTCAGTAGGTATAAAAATTCAGGGGCGCCTGGGTGGCTCAGTCGTTAAGCATCTGCCTTCGGCTCAGGTCATGATCCCAGGGTTCTGGGATGGAGCCCCGCATCAGGCTCCCTCCTCCGTGGGAAGCCTGCTTCTCCCTCCCCCGCTCCCCTGCTTGTGTTCCCTCTCTTGCTGTCTCTCTCTCTGTCAAATAAATAAATAAATAAAATATTTAAAAAAATTCAAATTACACATACCCCAGGACCCAGTAATCCTACTTTTAGAGATTTATCTGATCATCATACTTGCAAAAAGATGTATGCACAGGGTGGTTCACTGTTAGCACTGTAGCTTGTCATAGTGAAACAACTAGCAACGACCTAAATATCCAACAGTGGGAGCCTGCTTGAGTAAATGATGTTATGTCCACAAAATGGCTTGCAATATAGCTATTACAAATATAGTAGATCTATCACCATTTTATATATAGAACATATATATGTGTATATGCGCTTATCCATATATCTGTAAGAGTTCCAAGACCTGGAAGTGAAAAAAGCAACATAAAGCATCTATTGTGTACCACGATGCCATTTATGCACCCGAAGAACCCTTTATATGACATGCTTACATGTTCTAGACAGGTACATACCAAACTGTCAACAGTGGTTATTTTTAAGGAGTGGAATTGATGTGGGCAGGCTTTTTTTCTTTAAGACTTATTTATTTCAGAGAGAGAGAGGAGGGGTAGAGGGAGAGAACCCCCAAGCAGACTCCCTGCTGAGTGTGGAGCCCGACAGGGTGCTTCATCCCAGGACCCCTGAGATCACGACCTGAGCCAAAACTAAGAGTCTGACGCTCAACTGATGAGCCACCCAGGCACCCCGAGGCTTTTTAAAAAATTCCATATCATTGAGGTATGATTTCCATAGCATTAAATTCACACATAAAATTCACACACATCCAATTCACACATTTTAGGTTTTCCATGAGTTTTGACAAGTGTATATATCTGTGTAACCACCATCATACTCAAGATACACACACACACACTTTTCTAGGAGTTTTAAGACCTGAATGGACTGCTGTAACCACCACAGTTAGGACACACAACAGTCCCACCACCTCCCCCAAATTCCTTAGTGTTGCCCTTCTGTAATCAATCTCTCCCCAACCCCTAGCCCCTGGCAACCACTGCTCCATTCTCCAGCACTTTTATTTTTTTAAAAAGATTTTATTTATTTATTTGACAGAGAGAGAGAGCACAAGCAAGGGTGGAGGGGCAGAGGGAGAAGGAGAAGCAGGCTCCCTACTGAGCAGGGATCCCGACTCAGGGCTCGATCCCGGATGCCGGGATCACGACCGGAGCTGAAGGCAGACACTTAACCGACTGAGCCACCCAGGCGCCCCTCCATTCTCCAATGCTTTAGTTTGCCTCTTCCAAGATACCAGATACATGGAATCATACAGTAGATACCTTTTTGAGATTGGCTTTGAGATTTGTCCATGTTCCATTTTAGTGGAACATTTAATTCCAGTTAGGTAACATGCAGTGTTACATTAGTTTCAGGTGTATGATACAGTGATTCAACACTTCCCTGCATCACCCAGTGCCATGTGTCAGGTTTTTAAAGTTTAGCCATTCTAACAGACAAGTAGTTGGAGCTCATTATGGTTTTAAGATGCATTTTCCAAATAGCTACTCATGTTGAGCATCTTTTCATATGCGTTATATCGATATATCCTCTGTGGTGAAGTGGCTGTTCAGATCCTTCGCCCATTTTTATTGCATTGTTTTCTTACAGGTGAATTTATATATATATACATATATATATGTATATATATATATATATATATATATATATATGTATATATATACACACACACAAACACATACCTCAGAGATATTGCGGTCTTGGTTCCAGACCACCACATAGCAAATATCACAATAAAGCAAGTCAAATGAATTTTTTGGTTTCGTAGTGCATATAAAAGTTACGTTTACACTATACTGTCGTCTGTTGAGTGTGCAATAGCATTATGTTCAAAAAACAATGTGTACACTTTAATTAGAAAATACTTTAAAGATTTATTTATTTATTCTCAAGCAGACTCTGAGCTGGGCATGGAGCCCGATGTGGAGCTTGATCCCAGGACCCTGAGATCATGACTTGAGCCGAAATCAAGAGTTGGATGCTTAACCGACTGAACCACCCAGCCACCCCAATTAGAAAGTACTTTACTGCCAAAAAATGGTAACCATCATCTGAGCTTTCAGCAAGTCATAATCACTGATCACAGATCACCATAACAAATGTAATAATATTGAATATGTTTGAAATATTGCAAGAGTTACCAAAATGTGAGAGAGACAAAAAGTGAGCAAATGCTGTTGGAAAAATGGTGCCAATGGACTTGCTCGTCGCAGGGTTACCACAAACCTTCAATTTGTAAAAAAAACAAAAAACAAAAAACAAAAAACCACAGTACCTGCGAAGCACAATAAAATGAGGTTTGCCTGGGGTGCCTGGGTGGCTCAGTTGGTTAAGCCTTTGGCTCAGGTCATGATCCCAGGGTCCTGGGATGGAGTCCCACATTGGGCTCCCCGCTCAGCGTAGAGTCTGCTTCTCCCTCTCCCTCTGCTGCTCCCCCTTCTTGTGCTCTCTCTCTCTCTCTGTCAAATAAATAAATAAAATCTTAAAAAAAAAAAAAACAACCCATGAGGTATGCCTATATTCTGGATACAAGCTCTTTGTCAGGAATATGACTTGCAAATGTTTTTTCCCCAGCTGCATCTTGTCTTTTCATACACTCAATGGTTTCTTTCATAGAGCAAGCTGTATTAATTTCAGTGAAGTGAAATTTATCACTGTTGGACTGAGGATCTTAGTCCCTTGCTGGCTATTGGCTGAAGACTTTCCTCAGTTCCTTGCCATATGGGCTTCTCCATAGGACGGCTCATAACATGGCAGCAGGCTTCACTGTAGTGAATGAGAAGAGCCATGGTCTTCATGTACCCTACTCTCTGAAGTGACATCACTTCTGCCATGTCTCATATGTTAGGACTGAGTCCCTAGCCCACAGTCAAGGGAAAAAGATTGTATAAGGGTTCAGATGCCTGGAAGTGGGGATCAGTGGAGTCTGTCTCAGAGGCTTCTTACCGTATTGCTTCCCAGAAATTGAGAAACTGAATGACTGTAATCTTGAGTAACAAATCCTTTTCTAAGTCATGTGGTTTATAATTCCTGCTTTTGATAAAAGATAAGGCAAACCTAATCAAGTTGTCAGAAGATAGATTATTGAAATATTATTTTACAAAAAATCATTACATGACTTTTTGGCATGTAACTCAGAGTTCTAGAAAATTGAATGACAATGGCATAATAAAACTGTCCATTCACATATACTTATTGATATGAAAAGTTTTCTTAGCACTTAATTTTATGAAAATATAAAAATATAGTTGATGCTGAATTTTGTTCCAGAATATTACTTAATATTCTGTGGATATAATAACTAGTTAGATGAAAAACTCTATTCACCTATATAAGCAATTCATTTCCAATAAAAATGTATTTTTATGTCTTATTAAAATTTGTATTATATTTGTGTTCTTTTGAGGTGTTTTGTACTGCTAATCATGGAATCATAACTAAATTCAAAGGAAATGCTTTAACATTTATTGCCTTCTGGCCACAGGAAATAAAAAATTAAAATTTAATTTATATTTTTGTTATGAAGAACTCTTATAGAGTGATCAATAGTAATAAAATATTTAAAACAAAAATTTTATAGCATTAGGGTAAAATCCTGTGGGGATGTGAATGGAAATAAGAATGCAAGGAGAAAAGGAATGATGTAAACTTTCTGCCTTTAAGAAGATTTTAGCCATTTAATTTTAATTTTTTAAAGATTTTATTTATTTATTTATTTATTTGACAGAGAGAGAGAGAGAGAGAAAGCACAAGCAGGGGGGAGCAGGAGAGGGAGAAGCAGGCTCCCTGCTAGGGATCCCAATGCTGGTCTTGATCCCACGACTCTGGGATCATGACCTGAGCCAAAAGCAAGACGCTTAACAGACTGAGCCACCCAGGTGCCCTGCCATTTAATTTTTAAATACATGGTTATCAGTCGCAAATTGCTATGGTATTCAGATTTCATTGGATACATTTAAATGAGTGATTAGGTAGTTTTATTTTAAATGTCAGTATTTATCCTATTCTAGAAATTACATCATTTGCAATGGTTTAAACTTAGGATGACATATTTAGATGTCAACTCAAAAACATATAAAAGGATATATAGATTTTTTTCCCACCAAATTCATTAGAGAGTATGCTGGAAAAGCGCTTGAATGTCCTTGATGAGACCCGGGACTAAGACAGCTTCAATATATAAATTGCATATATATATATGCACACAATTATCGGTATAGTAACTATCACTGCCTTGAGAGACAATGGTGCTGTAGGCAAGCTGCCATGCAGAGGAGGACAGGGGTTCTTTCCACTACATTTCTGAGCCCATAACACCAGAAACAAACCTTGAATTTTCATTTTACCCTCTGATGGCCCCAAATAGCCAGTCTTTCATCCGCAGAATGTTTCTGTAGTTCTTGAAATGAAGTAGCTATTCAATAAGTATTTCTTAAGATGAACTGAGTCACAGTTTCAAACTCGCCTAGATATCCTGGTATCTAGAAATGCTCTTTTCTTTTTTTTAATCCCTATGTGAGTTCAGCTTTTTGTTTGTGTTTTAAACACTAAGAAGTTATGTCCCTTTTTTAAAAAAAACAACAGTTGTTTAAAATGCTGAGGGGAAAAAAAGGCATTCGATCTCAACAAAGAATAGAGTCATAAAGTGGGCCAAGTGATAAACCATAGACATCTTTGTGAGCTCAGGAGGCTTTCTGGTGTCCCTCCTTGCCCCTAGTCCATTTAGATGGAGGATATGATTTTGGCTAAGCAATTTGAAAACAGCTCAAGGACCCCCACTGCTACCTTTTCCTGCCCCTAGTACGCAGGTGAGCTCAGGTTGGGAATTTCTATGTACTAACTTAACAGAGAAGTTACTGCAAAGTACTGTCTCAGTAGTGCTTTTCCATTCATTCATCATGTATTAATTCATAGTGCACCTAACCTCCATTCTTTGGTTCCCATGTTGAGCAACGAGCTACTATATTCCAGGCATTGTGCTAGGTGCTGGGTAGAGAGAGATGACTGTCCAAAAGTGGTGGGAATATCACACAGGACATGATTAGCATACAGAATTAATGCCTGAAACCTGAAGATCTGGAAATAAGAGAGCACCTGGCAGGATTAAACTGTGTGAGCTGTAAAGTGATTAGTAAATATTCGTTCATACATTCATTCTCACTCATCAAATATATATAGACGCTAGGTGTTGGGATTGTACCAGTGAACAACAGGGACAAAAAGATGATTTGGCGTCTAGAAATCTGTTTTATTTTCAATCCTTGATCTAATTTGTATTGCAAGATTAGAGCTGTGGCTTGTGTAGTTGTATTTGTCTACAACTTCCCTGAATGTATGATGCCCAAAAGGTTTTCTTGCATCTGCACAGGGCTAGCCTTTCACCTTGTGTGATGGGCAAATCAGACATTGTCTTTTCCTTGCTTATTTTCAGTGTTTGGCGGCGCTGCGTTCTCCTACTCTCTGCCCTACCCTTTCTGCTCAACTATTACTCTTGAACATTCTCCAAAGTCAGCCCCTGGGAGTGTTCTTTTGTGGTTCTTCCTCTTCCAGACTTCCCCAAATTTTCAGGACTTTTGTGCTACCCTAATGTGCTTTTATTTATTTACTTTTTAATTTTTTAAAAAGATGTTATTTATTTGAGAGCGAGAGTGAGCAACAGAGAGTGGGCGAGCACACGCACAAGCACAGGGGAGGGGCAGAGGGAGAGGGAGAAGCAGACTCTCCACTGAGCAGGGGGCCCGATGCGGGACTCTATCCCAGGATCCCGGGATCATGACCTGAGCCGAAGGCAGACGCTTAAAGACTGAGCCACCCAGGCGCCCCCATAATGTGCTTTTAATGACACATAGATTTACATATGTGTTCTAGTTCACGTGTGTGCCATGCATTGCCTCTGAGATTGTCAGGTCCTGTAGAGCAGGCCAGGGCTTCTATTTATCTCCTTTCACTGACCCAGTGTAATGTTCTGTGACTGTAGAACACACCCTCAAATGTTGTTGACTAGCTCAGATCTTGAACACATGGCCACAGCAAGGTCAAATGCACATGTCTGTTCAATTTCACATTTCTCAACAAATCCAAGCTCAAGGTTCTTTGCCTTGCAATCAAACCACGAGGCCCATTTCTTACCAGCTTTTGACAAATTCTTATGCACGCTCTTAGATCTCCTGCCAGCAACCATCTTGCCCGAGCACATTGGAAAGCTTTATAACATAATGCAAAGGGAGAGCGGCAGGCAGAGACATAGCAGAGAAGAGCTAATAATAACCTTTAAAGAGAAAAGCTACTCCCAGGAGTCTTGGGCCCAATGGCAGGCTGGTTGCAGGGTGTTTTGGGTAAGGGATATTTTGGCATTTTTCTCACATTAACTAGTAGCTGCTTACTTCATTTGGGCAGAAGCCCCACTTTGTTTCCCTATGAGGGGAAGGCAACACACCCCAAACTGAAGCGAGAGAATTCACTTCCCTGGCATTTTGAGGGAAGCCGACCCCACTTGGAGTGCTTTCTTCACCTGGTAGAATTCAGGGCACGCTTCTCAAAGGTTGGTGTGCATATGGGGCATTTGTTAAAGATGCAGATTTCTGGACCGCACCCAATGCTATACATTGTATTGTGGTTTTGCCTTGGGGCTAAAAATGCCATTTTAAAAAGATGTAAGCATTTAAAATATATCATGGTTTTTGTAACTCCATTTTTGTTTGAATTCAGTTAAAAAAAATATACAGGAATCTTCAGAATATGGAAGTAGTCCAGGTCTCTTGGAAGCCCTGAAGTAGAGAACGTCCCCTCAGTGAGTATCGGCATTCCCCTCCATGCCCTGACCTCCAGGCTTACTGCGCGTGTGTGGTGGTCTAGCGGGGACTCAGTTCCCCAGCTCTAAAGAATCGGCAGTCCTCCTCTCTTCCCCAAGGTGGCTGGCTGGTTATGATAAGGAAAATCTGTGTCCTAAGATGGCCCACTGAGCCAGTGAGAGAGTCCCAGCCCCTGCCCCGGGGCTTTTTCGGGTTCTTCTCCCTGCTCTGCTTCCCACACGCACAAATCCGGGTTCCTCTCCCTGCCCCGCTTCGCGCATGCGCCAAGAGTGCCCAGTATGCATGCGGAAGTAGAAGTGTATAAATTGCCCCCTTTGTGCTCGGGGCTCAGACTTTGGAGACTACTGTCCTCTGAGCCTTACAGTGTTAAATAAACCTCCTATCCTCCAAGATCTCCGGGTGTCGCTTGGTTCTTCCGTAGGGCAATCTAGTCCAGGTTCTGTAACAGAATGTCCTGTTCCCATCACTCTGGGGCCTGCTGCGAGTGACGTTGAGATTGGTTTATCTACTTTAGAGCCCTTGTAGCAACCTCAGTTCAAGGGCACAAACTCAGCTGCAAAACATCGGGGTATAAAAGAGCGTCCTTCCTCCAGTGCCAACTCCCCGCCCAGCCGTTGTCCCCAGCATCCCTCGCACCCTAGTACTGATGCCCCCTCAATAGTCCTGTTAACCCTTCCCAGACTGCAAGAGCCCCCTCGTTGGGTGTTACAAACAGGTCCTTCTCCTGACCGAACATATGCAGTTGTCTAGTGGGCGGCCATTGTGTCTGTCCCTCCTCGCCCCTCCCCCACCCCGCCCCAGGCGGGAAACAGCTGCAAATCCCTCTCTGCGATTGCTAAGTGGTTGGAATTACCACTCTGACCACTCAGGGGCTTGGGGTGTGTTACTCTATTACTGGTTACCCAGCTGAGATCAAGAGTCAGATGCCTCAACCAACTGAGCCACCCAGACACCCCAGCGTAGGTAAGTTTTGGTTGAGGAATAGCACCTTACAAGTCTTTGGGTAATCTAAACTATGTAGATCATATGGAAACAAACCATGTTACTTTCTCTAGGCCTCCCGTTTATCACTGCAAAAAAAGAACTTGTGATAGATATCTCCAGGGGTCCTCAAAGAAAATAAGCTCTAATTGGACTCTCAGATCCTACTGAGCCCCGTTGCTGGAAGAATTGTCCCTCCCTACATCCTGACAAGGGGTGCTGGCTGTCATGACACCAGACTCTGAGATTTTGAAAACAGATTCCACTGCACACTTGGCCAGGCCTCTGTCGGCCCAGGTTTCTTTTCTACTTGTTTCCTTCAGCTTTTTCTGCTTGTGAAGAGACCTTTGCAGGGCTCTTGCGTTCAGCCGTGTAGGTTATACACTGCACAATTCTGGCAGCACCGTTCACAGCACATGTGGTGGTCCTGAAGCTCACTGAACTGTCTGTCCCCTTTTCTGGGCGTCTCCAGAAATGTAAATTGAAAGGAGACACAGATTGTTCTGCTTGCCTGTATCTTTCATTTGGGGAGTACAGGCACCTTTTCCTTTCGGAGGACAGAAGCCATCAGATGGTGGTGAGAGCTTTGGTTGGCTGAGCTCACCCTGCAGTTTTCAGAAATAACCAGGACTAATTCAGTCAGGCCTTCCATTTCTGAGCCTGGGCAGAAGAGAGAGGTGTGCCTGATCACGTGGGCACGGGAAAATCTACTTGTCTGTCCCCATATGCCTCACTTATCAGGACTTTACTTTGAACTCTCTAGACCACACTTCTTTTTCTTTTTCTTTTTTTAAGATTTTATTTATTTATTTGAGAGAGAGAATGAGATAGGAAGAGCATGAGAAGGGGGAGGGTCAGAGGGAGAAGCAGACTCCCCGCCGAGCAGGGAGCCTGATGTGGGACTCGATCCCGGGACTCCAGGATCATGACCTGAGCCGAAGGCAGTCGCTTAACGAACTGAGCCACCCAGGCGCCCCTCTTTTTATTTTTTTTAAAGATGTTATTTAGGGGCGCCTGGGTGGCTTAGTCGGTTGGGCGTCTGCCTTTGGCTTGGGTCGTGATCCCAGGGTCCTGGTATCGAGGCACACATCGGGCTCCCTGCTCAGCGGGGAGCCTGCTTCTCCCTCTCCTCCCCGCTTGTACTCTCTCTCGCTATCTCTGTCACTATCTGTCTCTCTCAAATAAATAAATCTTAAAAAAAATAAAGATGTTATTTATTTACTTGAGAAAGAGAGAGAATGAGTGGCGTGGGGAGGAGCGGAGGGAGAAGCAGCCCCCCTGCTGAGCAGGAAGCTGGACATGGGGCTCTATCTCAGGACCCCGGGATCATGACCTGAGCCAAAGGCAGATGCTTAACCCACTGAGCCACCCAGGTGCCCCTCCAGGGCACATTTCTATTTTCTGGATTGCTTCTTAACATCACCTGAGGAGTCACTGGCCCTGCATTCACCTTGACCTAATTGCTTGCCTACGGCAGCCTCTCAAGTCCTTGTAGAAAGAATGAATTAATGAATGAACAAACTTGCCATGTAGCCCCGGTCAAGTCTCAACCTTTGGAAGCCTGTTTCCTCATCCGTAACCCACAGATAATATTGCCTACACTCAAAAGTCCTCATGAGGATCAAATAAGACAATATCTGCAAATGTGCTTTGGGAAGTATAAAGCGCTATATTACTATAATTATGAAATCCATCATGTAGGCAGATCTCTTTTCAGTCAGATAATGCTTCCACCCATTGCCATAGAAATGTAATCTCCAAACACCAAACACTTGCAATGGATATAAATCCGCATTATGCATTTTTTAACATGGTCGACAAACCGAAGATCAGGGATTTCCTCAAGCTTCTCCCCGTCAATCAGTGAAAAAGTATGTGTTGAGTACCTATGATGTGTCCCACATGTTACTAAGCAGCAGGGGAATATAAAGAAAACCTAAAGCAGAGCCCCTGTCTTCAAGGAGCCTCAGTCTACAAAGGTAGAAAAGAGATACATATGGAAACAACTAGAACAGCAGTAGGCAAAGGATGGCCTGCAGGCCTAATCTTGCCTGCCACTTGGTTTTGAACAGCCTGAGATCTAAGAGGGGTTGTTACATTTCTAAGTGATTGAAAAGACATCAAAAGAAGAGTAATAGTTTTTACACAAAAATTATATGAATTTCAAATTTCCGTGCCCGTAAATAAAGTTTTATTGGCACACAGTCATGCCCATTTGTTTATGTAGTTCTATGGCTTCTTTGTGTTATAATAGCAGAATTGGATAGTGGTGACAGAGATCTTATTGTCCACAAAGCCTAAAATATTCATTGTCTGCCCTTTTGTAGAAAAAATTTGACCAACCCCTGAATAGAGGCCAAGGAGCTCAGCTTCGGTCAGCTTTGTCTGTTGCTCTGTCTTCACACTTTAAAATATTTTGTCACATGCATTGGGAATTCATGAATTTGCTCATTTATTCAGTAGATATTAAGTAAGAGCCACCTATGTGTCAGACACCCGCATCCTGGTTAAGGATGGAGGGACTCCAGCATCAAGTATCTTGCATTAGTTTTCTTTTATGAAATGTTTGAAATGAGGTATTAAGAGAAAAACCCTGTAGCAAAATCTCCTAGAAGATTTATTGGGTGCTAGAAACTTCTTTGTACCCCCAGGAATCTTTAGGGCAAGGTCAATAGGAATTTTGGTGGAGTTAGTTGAGAGGATTCTAATTCTAATAGTTCAAACCTTCTTTAATAATGTTGATTTTCTAATGAATGAGGGGATCTAGAACACTTTCTTTTCTTTAACTATGGGAGCTTCCGGATATGCCACATTTAGTAAGAGCAGCTTTGAGATAAATATATTTGTCATAAAGCTTTTGTGATGAACTCATAATTCTATAGGCCCAGGTACTTCTCTAGAAGGTCAAATCCCCAGGGGAAATCGGACACGAGAACAGAGGAAAGAGCAGAATCCTGTGACAGAAGACAGGAGGATAAGAAAGAAATACAATGACCCTTTCTCTTCAGTTTTACTCTTAGATCTCCTCTGTTTTTCTCTTTCAAACAAAAACAAATTTTCTTTGACAGCTGATGTAACGTAACTTTGCTGTCAGGCCTCGAGTGAAAGGCAGAGTAATGCAGCGGGTTGTTACCTCCGATGCTCCTTCTGGGTATTGTGACTTCTATGTTGTAGCTCAAGGACACCTCCTGGCCTGTGCTGTCTCTCACATGGGTTTGGGCTATAACATGGGGCTCCGATGACCACAGGAAGAGAGAGGCCTTATTAATATTAATCACTCCGAGCTCACATTTAGTTCCTCAACCTCAACTGCTCAGAAATCAAAGCTCATTTGTACCACTTAGCTTTCCAGTCAACTGACTCCTGGTGCCCAGAACAATGATAATGGGAACAAGCAGAAGCCAAGAAGAACCCCATTTCCCAACAATGACCTTTCAGCCATGGACCTTTGACTCATCCACAAATATGATTTGTAGCCAATGAAGAGAACATTCAGACCAGTCCATAGGGAGGCCAAGTCTTCCACGAGGAATAGTTCTTCCCGAGTCTCAGCTCTGAAATCATTGGAAATACAAACATGGTCATTTTTATGGACACAGATTGTCCATTGATGGTTGTTATTTTACAGAGTGGCTGAAGGCACCGTTGGCTTCGGGGACTGTTGCACAGACCTGATGATCCTTTGCAAAGCTGTGATGATGGTGACATTTTCCTTCAGTGCCTCTGATCTGTTTCCTTGTTGGTGTCCCTTCTGCAGTCTTCAGGTACAATTCCCTCATGGTCTGTCTCACTCGCTTGGCCCCCTATGCAAACCTGATCTCAGTAAGGGATCAGATTCATTTACACTGAGTCACAAGTGACCTCCTAACAGCTTAACACATATTTGCATGCTAACAGGTCTTAAGGTGAGCTATTTCTGGATGACAGCGGGAGGTTTGTGAATCCTCTGAGATTTTATGCTGCATTTGATCATGTCTGCTCATATGTGCATTTCTCTTGTCCATGTTTAACAGATGATCAAAGCAATCCATGGCCCCGAAAAAGTTAAAGGCAGTCTTCAAGGAAGAAAGGAAATGCAAAGAGAAATTTGAAACTGTGGTTCCGTGATTGTAGACCCCATGAGGACAGGGGTCTGTCTGTCCTGTTCACCTGTCACCTAATGTGTCTCCAGTAACAAGAATGTAGTATAGTATGGTGTAGTCTCTCAATAAATATTTGTTAAATATAAATATATATATATAAATATAAATATTTATCCATCCAAGAGATATTTATTATTAAGTGAATGGGTGAAAGAGTCCAGGACATCAGCCAGTAGATGGACAGAGGGATTCTTGGGGCATTAAGCCCATTAAGCCCTTCCTGTCTCTTGCATACTTGGTCTTGTTTGGTTTGAGTCACCCAAGAGAAGAGTCACCATGACAACTACTGATGTTCCTGCTGAACATCCAGGACAGGAGAATCTGGGATGCAGAGGGGCAGTACAGCCGTCTGCCCTGTCTGGTTGCCTTTTAGCACGGGGGAAGGAAACCCCACTTCCCTTCATTGCCTTCTTGCCGTCCTCCCCACCCCACCTCATCTTTGTTGGTGACCAAGATCATTACCAGGTAGTAGGCATCAAAGGCTGTTGCTGCTGTCAGAAGCAGAGACTGCCGCTCAGCAGAGACCTGCCAAAGGATACCTTTGGCATTTTGAGGTGAAGAGCTCCGTCCTCAGCAGATGCGGGCTCTCGGACCGCTGGCTGACAAAACCATGAGTGGACCTTAACGCAGAAAAACCGAGGAATCCATTTCTGTGTTAGACCAGCAGGGGGAAGGCCAGGCCCAGGCAAGATGCAGAGATCTGAAAAGTCAGCCTTTGGTGCCCCCTGCAGCATCCGCAGAGAGAATGCTCCTCTTCTCGAGACTTCCCTGAAGTCCACTCGCTTGTGAGGATGTACTTTCAAGAGAGCCTTTCGGCCACGCAAGAGCTCTCTGGGAAGCGACAGCATGAGAGGCCGATCCCAAGGCAGGATGTGTAAGTTGAATGAGGAATTCTTGTCATGCAAATGAGCTTGAGAGCGCTGAACTTTTTACCCTTTGTGGGTGTGATTATCTCAGGTGGGTTGTGTGATTGTTCATTGAGGAGGCTGGCAGTATTCAGGGCAGAGCTAAGAAGAAACTAGAAGTCTGAAGTGCGCACAGGCACACTGAAGGAGAAAAAGAGAGCCAGCGTGTGTGTGTGTGTGTGTGTTGGGGGGAGGGGGCAGGGAATCTTAGGGAAATGGAAGGCACTTAATCTCTAGAACCAAGGGAAAGACTCCTTAGAGGATAGTCCTCTGATTAGAAGTCAGGAGACAGTCCGAGTCAGTGAATCAAGTAGAAGGATAAAGCTGAGGGAGTCCAAGGTTGGGTGTAGGGTGGGGTAGGGGGGGTGTGCATCCAGGTCTGGGGAGTTGGAATGCAGGCAGGGAAAGGGGTGGGTATAGTATTGTGATTACTTTGGATTAGACACACCTGCCAGTGCCCTTATTAAGCGTGTGCCCTTGGGTAAGTCACTTTGAGCTCTGTGCCTCAGTTTCCTCGCCTATCAAATTGAATTAATAATAATACCTGCCTCACAAGGTTGTAAAAATTAAATGAGAAGATATGTATGAAAAGTGCTTTGTATCATGTCTGGCATATAATAAGTGCTCCATAAATGGTAGTTATTATTGATGGGAGTTATAATGATAATAGATTGAAAACAGTTGAATGCCTATCAGATTAATAAAGGCTGTCTGTATGCTAGATAGTCACTGCATGCTTATTACTGACTTCTCTAAGCCTTAGGGGACTGAGAAAGAGCTCAGCTCGGGCCTAGAGGTGGAGGCAAAAGGCTTGTCCGAGGTAAGGTCCATGTAAGGCAAGGCAGTTAGCCCAGGGTGCTATGCTGAGCCAGGTGGACAGCAGTATAAAGACACAGAATGGGGATGTGAGAAGCCATAAGAGCAGACCTCATCTTTTAAAATTATTTTTCTAAAGGCAGGCTCTGAACTCATCCAGCTCCTAGAGATACGATTCCCCTATATGTTTCTCTTCATTGCTGGGGCATATTCCCTATCGGCACAGGGAGGACATTATTCCCATTTGAAGATATTTTCTTTTAAAAGATGTTATTTATTTATTTGAGAGAGAGAGAGAGAGCACAAGCAGGGAGAGTGGCACGGAGAGGGAGAGGGAGAAGCAGGCTCCCCGCTGAACAGAGAGCCCGATCTGGGGCTTGATGCCAGGACCCTGGGATCATGACCTAGGCTGAAGGCAGACACTTAACCGACTGAGCCACCCAGGTGCCCCCCCATCTGAAGATATTTCCATTGGAAGTCAAAGAAGAGGAGGCAGAAAAGAATGAGGCCATCTCCTACACCCTTGTTGCCTTCAATCAACACCAGGCCGATCCTTGCTGATGTACAAACTATTTCCCTGCCAGAAATGAGATCTGAAAGCTATCCCCCCTTTTCTGTCTTTCCAAATTTGACCTTCAAGTCTCAGCCCCATCTGTCCTTAATAAACCAACCCCACAAAAACCTAATCAGAGACATACGGATAGGTTGGGGTACAGCCAGACAAATGGAAATCACTCTAGTTCTTTCAAGCAGAAAATTTAAAACAGGGATTAGTATGTTGATGATGGAAGAGATAAGAAGCCAAACAGGACAAACAGTGAGACAGCTCAGAATTTTCAGCTGAGCAACAACAGGAAGCCCCTCTTATCCCTAGAGTTGGAGGGACAACTGGAAGAGGTGGTGAGTGGTGTTACCAGAGCCAGTAACAGCCCAGCAAACCCTCCTCATGCTTCGAATCTCTGACATCTTCTTTTGTTACCAGCTGGAGAAAACTCTGCTTTTACAGGACGTATGTGATTAGATTAGGCCCATCTGGATAATCTCCCTGATTAGTAACCTTAATTACATCTGTAAAATCTCTTTTGCCACATATGCAATGTAATCACAAATGTGCCATCTCATCATATTCACAGTCCTGACAATTAGGGTGGGAAATCTTAGGGGAGCATTTTAGGATTCTGCCTGCCACTATGACATTCAGACTGTTTAATAAACCGACCAATCGGGGGCGCCTGGGTGGCTCAGTCTGTTAAGCATCTGCCTTCGGCTCGGGTCATGATTCCAGGGTCCTGGGATCGAGCCCCGTGTTGGGCTCCTTGCTCAGCGGGGAGCCTGCTTCTCCCTCTCCTCCCTGCTTGTGCACACACACACTCTCTCAAATCAATAAATACAATAATTTAAAAAAAGAAACTAACCAATGAGAATGTATACCAGCAATAGCACTGGGACAGAGGCGTGCAAAATACCTTTCACCTGCTGGATTGTGAGGTGATCTAGGGGCATCCCAGAGGGAACAGCTGGAGTGGCAGCTATTTACCAACTGGTATGGAAATATTTCAATGTCTTCACAACTGGGTGCTGTATCAGTGCATAGCAGTTGGTTATCTGCCTGGTTAGTGGGTTACAAATCATGGGTGTAGTGTGCGAGTTGTCTTCTCTGTGCTTTGAAAGTCTGAGGTTGGTCTCGGGTGACTGGGGGTGGGCAGGAAGACCACCTGCCCCCACCCTTGGCATTCCCGGGTGTGCGGTCTTCCGGCTTTGTTTACTGTTTTTGCAGTGCTGGGATTGTTTTGATGAATGTCTTCATGGGCATAGCTGTCTTTGGCAGTTGGAGACTTCATCCATTATCTGAGCCTCCAAATGCTGCCACCCCAAGGGAGATAATCAATTCTATGTATTTGGGCTCTCCCCAAGCCTTGCAGCAGATGTGGCTCAGTGAGGCAAGTGCTGTTTACTTAATCTCAGCTTTAGAGTGAACACTCCACAGTAGCCAGAGAAACTGAGGGTTCTTAGTAACTTGCCGCACGAGGCTATATCACACAGATCATTATAAGCCCCATGTTTTGTGAGGACCCGTCTCAGGCAAAAGAGATGCCCCTTGTAGGTGAGTTGGACGTAGGAATAGGTCCTAAGGTAAATGAATGTTGTAGGACTGGTCTGTCTCTCCCACCTCATATTTTCATAAGGGTGAATTTGATGAAAATGGTATCAAGGGCAACTTCACTTGATGGAACTGGGAGCATACACATGAGGAGCAGCAGTGACAAGGTGGATGTGTTGAAAGAAGTGTTACAGAGAGAAATAAGCAGCTTGAGAGAGAGAAGGATAAAGGGAGAAGAGGAAATTGATGATAATCACAAACAACAATAATATAAAATATGGCCAGCTTCACTTGATGATGCTGGCTGGGACCACAGAGCACACGCCTGGAGTGATCCTTGCTTCCCCATATCTTGAAGCTGACTATCTATGACTGCAGTGGAGCCTCCTCTGGCATAGAAATATGAATTTCTCAAGAGCCATATCTCTACTCCACCAGCAGCTCTGCATCCTGGGCAGAGCATTGAGAAAGAGCTTGACCTTTCAAGGGATTGCTATTACCTGGTGTTCCTGAGCCCTGTCTTAGGATGTACACTAAACATATTCCCAGTAAAGCATGTCAACAACTGAGTCTCCGCTTAGACTGAGTCAGCCTGTTGATACCTTTTGAAGTAGGAGAGATTTATCCTCAGTGGCTTCCCTTCTTATGACATTTCTTCCACATGAGGGCCCTTCTAAAAACTACATTGACTACAGAAGTGGAGATGTGGCGAGTGGAATCGAATCTACTTGCTGGTCTTTACTGCTCAGACAGATCCAGATATTTTTGGAATCTGGTTGCCCAATATCAGGACCCCACTGGATCCAGTTCCAAATGTTAAAGACACATAAACAGAAGATTATTTCCACCCTTCCTACCAAATGTCACTGAGCTCTGTGGGAGACACCACAGCCCTGTATTAGGTGACAAGAAAATCTCTTTGTTTCCCACTGCCATTAGGAGTGATCAGCTGCAAGACACCCAGGGAGAAAATGACAAGTGCCTCAGCATGAATATTGCCATCTTTGGCAGGGTAAGGGGATGTTAGGCATAGCAGTGGAAAAATAACCCCCTGAGATTTTAGGCCTGTCCCCTTTATACAGACAGACTTGGAGTGAGCATAGATCATTCCAGAATTCTTGGCCTGGTTGGGTTCAAACTATTGAGAGAGAGAAGTATAAAATTGAGTGATATTCCATTTCAAAAGCAGCAGATGGACAGCATTTCAGAGCTAGAAGAGACCTTGCGAGCTTAGCCTGTTCATCTAGACATCCAGACTCACAGGATGTCAGAACCGGCAGGGATATTAAAGACCACTGCATCAGACATGGCCAACAGGTGCAGGAAAAGTTGCTCAGCATCAGTAATCATCAGAGAAATGTAAGGCAAAACCACCAGGAGCTATCATGTCACAACTGTTAGAGAACAGCTATTATCAAAAAGATAAGAGGTAACAACAAATAATCCAATCAAGAAATGGGCAGAAGACATGAACAGACATTTCTGCAAAGAAGACATCCAAATGGCCAACAGACACATGAAAAAGTGCTCAACATCACTCAGCATCTGGGAAATGCAAATCAGAACCTCAATGAGATACCACCTCACACCATTCAGAATGGCTAAAATTAACAAGTCAGGAAACAACAGATGTTGGTGGGGATGCAGAGAAAGGGGAACCCTCCTACACTGTTGGTGGGAATGCAAGCTGGTGCAGCCACTCTGGAAAACAGTATGGAGGTTCCTCACAAAGTTGAAAATAGAGCTACCCTATGACCCAGCAGTTGCACTAATGGGTATTTACCCCAAAGATACAAATGTAGTGATCCCAAGGGGCACGTGCACCCCAATGTTTATAGCAGCAATGTCCACAATAGCCAAACTATGGAAAGAGCCTAGATATCCATCAACAGATGAATGGATAAAGAAGATGTGGTATATATATATACAATGTAATATTATGCAGCCATCAAAAAAAGAAATCTTGCCATTTGCAAAACATGGATGGAACTAGACGGTATTATGCTAAGCAAAATAAGTCAATCAGAGAAAGACAAGTATCATATGATCTCACTGATATGAGGAATTTGAGAAACAAGACAGAGGATCATAGGGGAAGGGAGGGAGAAATGAAACGAGACAAAACCAGAGAGGGAGATAAACCATAAGAGACTCTTAATCTCAGGAAACAAACTGAGGGTTGCTGGAGTGGTGGGGGGTGGGAGGGATGGGGTGGCTGGGTGATGGACATTGGGGAGGGTATGTGCTGTGGTGAGCGCTGTGAATTGTGTAAGACTGATGAATCACAGACCTGTACCCCTGAAACAAATAATACATTATATGTTAATAAAAAAATAAAAAATAAAATGAAAACTAAGAAAAAAAAAAAGATAAGAGGTAACAAGTGTGGTGCAAATGTGAAGAAAAGGGAACCCCGGTGCACTGTTGGTGGGAATGCAAACTGGTGCAGGCACTATAGAAAACAGTATGGAGGGTCCTCAAAACAATTAGAAATAGAACTATTCTATGTTTCAGCGATCCCACTTCTAGGTATATAGCCAAAGAAGAGGCAACCATCATCTTGAAGAAATATCTGCACTCCCATGTCCACTGTGGCATTGTTCACAAGAGACCAGACATGGAAACAACCTAACTGTCCCTTGACAGACAAATGGAAAAAGAAAATATGGTGTGTATATCTACAACAGAATATTCCTCAACCATGAGAAAGAAGGCAATCCTGGATGGATGCAACTGGAGGGCATTATACTAAGACAAATAAGTCAGGCTGAAGAAGGCCAGTATTGTCTGATCTCAGTTATACGTGGAATCTAAAAGAGTCAAATGCAGAGAGACAGAGAGTAGAAGGGAACTTGCCAGGGGCTGAGGGTTGGGGGAAATGGAGAATATTTGTCAAAGGGTACAAATTTACAGTTAGAAGTTGAATAAGTTCTGCGGATGTAATGTCCAGCATAGTGACTCTAGTTCACAATATTGTATTGTATACTTGAAAGTTGCTAAGAAATTTGCTCTCTTAAATATTCTCATCAAAATGGTCATTTATGTGAGGTGATGGATGTGTTCACTAACCTTATTATGATAAACATTTTGCAATATATAAGTGTATCAAATCATCACGTTGTACACCTTAAACTTACCCAATGCCATATGTCAATTATATCTCAATAAAGACCATCCATTTCAACCCTCTTACTTTTTGGATGAAGAAACTGAGGCCTACAAAGGGAAAGTAAGTTACTCAAGGTCACAGTTATAAATGACAGGACTAAGACTAGGGTCCCTGGTCTTCTAACTCCTAATATATTTTTTCACTATATGCCTCCACCTAGGTACCTAAGATCTAAACCATCCTAATGGATACTTTTATATTCTGATTTCTTTAAACTGTCCAGTGAGAGAAATTCTACAAACCTACCTAGGAGAATACATCTCATTGCTATTTATGGTTAGGAAATTTCTCCTAATAGATAACTTAAAAGCCTCCTGCTGCAGCATAAACCCATTCCTCTTTGGTCTGTCCTTAATTGAAATGGATCACAGAGGGGCACCTGAGTGGCTTAGTCGCTTAGTTAAGCATCTGCCTTCGGCTCAGGTCATGATCCCAGGGTCCTGGGATCGAGCCCCACATCGGGCTCCCTGCTCAGCCGGGGAGTCTGCTTCTCCCTCTTCCTCTCCCTCTGCCCCTGCTCATGTGCTCTCTCTCACTCACTCTCTCTCTCAAATAAATAAATAAAATCTTAAAAAAAAAAAGAAATGGATCACAGATGGTCACTATCACCAGAAATATTCACGAAATATGGACAATATGTGTGTATATCTATGTGTGTAAAAATGTGTGTATATTTATGTATATATTTATATGTATACTTTTATTTATATAACCAATAATTTAAGCTGCTTTTCTGTAGGCTAAATGATTCCTCAGTGGCAGACAAAATCTGAGAAATAGCATCAATGAAGGAAGACGAGAGTCAGGTCCTTTCATCTGTCTTCTGTGTTATAGCAAAAACTTTCAGCAACAGATAGACCCATGGGGGTGATCTAGCATCTTAATATGAACTAAGCATCCAAATCCACTGGTACCCAACTAAACAGGACCTCAGATAGCCAAAACTCCTTTGCTAATACTCCATTTCTAAATATGATAGGCAGATCATAAGAAAATACGCTAAGGTTAGATATTTACTTTGGCATCAAAAACCAGGGCAGGGCCTGGACCAATCCCCTGTCCTGTACCTTCACCATTTCTTGTTTAGGGTAATATTGCTGATCCAAATGGTAGCATGATGGTCAAAAAAAGATTCAGTGATTGACTCTACTAAAGAGTGTCTCACAGTGGAGTGTAATTACTCATATATTCTTGATCAAAAAATAGTCACTCTCTGTCTGAGAAGGTTGTCTTTGGCAACCTTTGGCTCAGTTTTGTGAGGAACATGTTTGCAGTGATGAAGGAGATAAGACCCTCCTGCCTAGAGAACCAGTCAGCTCAATCCACCCTGGAGATTAGTGGAGTGACAAGTTATAGCCAAACTGTGCTCAGACCTCCCAAGCTCTCCTTCCTAAGGCAAGAAAATGGATTCAGAGTTTTAAGGCTACCAGAAAGTCTTATTAACTAGAACGTCCTCTTCTAGATTACTGAGATTCCATGGACTCAGAGTCCGAACCGAGTTGCCTTAGAGAGAAACAATTCACTCTAACAACTGGAAAGTCTTATTAACTAGAAAGTCTTATTAACTAGAAAGTCCTCTTCTAGATTACTCAGATTCAATGGACTCAGAGTCCAAACCGAGTTGCCTTAGAGAGAAATAATTCACTCTAACAACTGGGAAAGCTAATGGAAAATACTTGATGCCGACACACTGCTTCATTGAACTTCCAGTGGGCTCCAGGCCAATGTGACCACTCCAGAAATGAAGTAATCACCCTTGTCAAGCAAAGCTACTCACGGCAATAAGCTGGTAGGAGTTGTTCATCATGGCAATCAGCATGTTCAGCAGCACAACTAGGGAGATGACGTTGTATGTCCCAAACATGGTAGCTCCCACAAACTCTGTGAACTCATGTCTGGCTTTCACATTGGTGACATAGAGATTTAAAAGGCCGAAGACAGACCAGAAGAGAGACTGGAGGGTTTCGAAGAGCCTGAAAGAGGTCGAAGAGCAGGTTAGTTAATACTCTAGGAAGGGCAAGAAAAATAGACAGAAAATGTGAAGGGATCTGCTTAATAAGGGGCCTGTCAGATTTACGTCCCAACAGGGAGACTATGATGTCACATGATTTTGGTCTCTTTCCCCACACAAACCTATCAGGTGGGCTCATTTGTTTGTTACCGCTTCTGTCTCTTAGGCTTTCCCCTTCCGCCTGGAATACCTTCTCTCTCTTCTCAGTCTACACAGAGCCTATGCTTTTCTTTTTTCTTTTTTTTTTTTTTTTTTTTTTTTTTTTCTTTTTTCTTTTTTAAAGATTTTATTTATTTATTTGTCAGAGAGAGAGCGAGCACAAGCAGGGGGAGCGGCAGGCTCCCCGCTGAGCAGGGAGCCCGATGTGTGCGGGGCTTGATCCCAGGACCCCGGGATCATGACCTGAGCCGAAGGCAGACGTTTAACCGACTGAGCCACCCAGGCGTCCTGAGCCTATGCTTTTCTAAGAGTTATTTCCAGGGCTCCTTCCTTTGCCAAACTTTCTCTTTCATCTTGAGACCATGTGATTTATCACCTTTCTAATTACATAATGGCAGTAAATGAGTAGTTAAGAATATGGTGCTTGGGTTAGAAATCTCAGCTCTGTCATTTGCTAGCCGAGTGAATGTGAACAAGTTACCATTTCTGATACTTCTTTTGTGGTTCTGACAGGGCCCAGCGGGGTGCTAAGCTCAGTGGAGGAGCTTAGGGATCCTTGAATTAACACACTGTGTAGATTATTTTTTTTTTAATTTTTTTTTTTTAAAGATTTTATTTATTTATTTGACAGAGAGAGACACAGCGAGAGAGGGAACACAAGCAGGGGGAGTGGGAGAGGGAGAAGCAGGTTCCCCGCGGAGCAGGGAGCCCGATGCGGGGCTCGATCCCACGATCCTGGGATCATGACCTGAGCCGAAGGCAGACGCTTAACGACTGAGCCACCCAGGCGCCCCTGTGTAGATTATTTTAAACGATATGTCAACTAACACTCACTGAGAACTTACTATATATAAACATGTTAAGCACTTTTCCATACATGATCATTATTATCCTTATAAAAACTTTATTGTTATGGCTGAGGAAGCAGAGATTCAGAGGTCACTCAGCTCTAAGTGCTGAGCCAGAATTCAAAATCCAAATCCATCTCACCTTCTCAAACCACTGCATTATGTTATATTAGATGGCTTCACAAATTATTGTTTCCTCTCCTAGTCTCCAAATATGTAACTTTGCAGTATGTTTTCGGTGTCTAGGGTTTATTTGGCCTCATACTCAGAAGTCTGTGCAGGTAGCAATAAAAGGCAGCCAGCTCCGGGTGGCAGAAATCAACCATTTCTCAAGCTCACAGATGAGGGGCAGAACATAAGAAATGTTACTTTAAGATTAGATGCCCTTTTTCTATTGCTCAAAATAGGTTGTTTTAATTTTTTTAAAGATTTATTTATTTTTAGAGAAAGAGAGCATGAGCAGGGGGAGGGGCAGAGGAAGAAAGAAAAACAGAGAGAGAGAGAGAAGCAGACTCCCTGCTGAGCACGGAGCCCGGATATGGGGCTTGATCTCACAACCCTGAGATCATGACCTGAGCCGAAATTAAGAGTTGGATGCCCAATTGATTGAACCACCCAGGTGCCCCCCAAATATGTTTTTAGGGTGCAATACATTCTGAGAGGCTTAGAGATTTGTTCTTGGGTTCATTTAGGGGGTATCTGGGAAATGTTTTAGAGATTCCCTCTACCTGGGAGTGATCTTCCCCCATATCTTTGCATGACCATCTCCTTAACATAACTGGAGTCTCAACTCAAATGTCACTTCCTCAGAGAAGCTTTCCTTGGTCACTCTACCAAAAGTAGATCCACCAGTTTTTTTCTTTTCTTTCTTTTTTTTTTTTTTTTTTAAAGATTTTATTTATTTATTTGACAGAGAGAGAGACAGCGAGAGAGGGAACACAGGCAGGGGCAGAGGGAGAGGGAGAAGCAGACTTCCTGCTAAGTGGGGAGCCTGATGCTGGGCTCGATCCCAGGACTCTGGGATCGTGACCTGAGCCGAAGGCAGACACTTAACGACTGAGCCACCCAGGTGCCCCCTTTTCTTTCTTTCTTTCCTTCTTTCTTTCTTTCTTTCGCTCTTTCATTCTTTCTTTTTTTTTTTAAAGATTTTTATTTATTTATTTGAGAGAGAGAGTGAGCACAAGCAGGGGAAGGGGCAGAGGGAGAGGGAGAAACAGAGGGAGCCTGACCTTGGGCTTGATTCTAGGACCCTGGGATCATGACATGAGCTGAAGGCAGACGCTTAACCGACTGAGCCACCCAGGCATCCCGTCTCGTTTAATTTTCTTTGTAGCATTTAAAACTCCCTAAAAATTTGTAAATAAAATCTTCAAAAGTGCAGACCGACTGCCTGTGACCTACAGTGGTGAGGGCTTCAAAACTTTAAAAAAAAAATTAAAAAAATAAAAAACTCCCTAAAATTATATGAAGTAATTTCTTGTTTAAGTGTTTATTTTCTGTCCATCCCCACTAGAATGTAAGCTCTAGGAAGGCAGAGACATACAGCTACTCTGTACCTGGCACATGATAGGCACTGGATCATACTTGTTGAATAAATGAATGGATATTTATTAACTTTTACTATTACTGTTATCAATGGATTAAAGTCTAGAAGACACCAGTCCCATTGACAATTGTCCGGGCAATAGGCGGCACAGTGGGATTAGTCATTTTGATGAAGGTTGCACCCTGTCTGCACTGGCCTGACTCTCACGGAGCCTCCTTCAGGGCTGTCTGGGCAACATGCACATGGCCCTTTTCAACCAGTTACTTGGCTCTTCTTGTATCATCATAGGTAACTTCCATGATTCTTTCAACATCACATTGCTTGTGAGCAAGCCTAGAAGGAAGAAATTTGCTTTTTGTTTGATGAAAATAAGTGCTGGTTGGTGAAGCATTTGAGAATCAAAAGTAAGATGAGAGCCTGGAGTTCAGGGGCCAGGTTGGCACAAGAACCAGAATATGGCAAGTCAGACTTAGCACAGGATCTGAATTTCCAGGAGAGTCTAAAAGTCAGGGCCAGGCAAGACAGTGCATTACAGAGCCAGGCAGAGGATCAAAAATGAGAAAGATATGGGGCTCAGGAGTCTGGTTCTACCAAGAAGGCACAACCAGGACGTGGCAGGGTCCATCTGAAATCAGGGCAGGTGGGAGGCCAGCAATGGCACAAGCAGCTAGCCAATAGCTGGAGAGCAGAAGCCAGGGTGGGTGTGGTTCAGAAAAACAGAAAGGAGTTGCAGCAAATTGGAACGGTAGTTCGAAAAACCAGGGTCTCTGGAAGTTCAATGACCTCGAGTATAGAAAACATTCAGTAAGGGGCACCTGGGTGGCTCAGTCCTTAAGCGTCTGCCTGCGGCTCAGGTCATGACCCCAGGGTCCTGGGATTGAGCCCCGCATCAGGCTCCCTGCCCAGCGGGGAGCCTGCCTCTCCCTCTCCCTCTGCTGCTCCCCCTGCTTGTGCTCTCTCGCTCTGTCACTCTCTGTCAAATAAATAAAATCTTTAAAAAGAAAAAAAAAGAAAACATTCAGTAAATGTTTGCTCATTGCATGACAGACAACAAAGCCACAAACCAGGGCAAGTATATAATCCATATGTTGGCAGGGTCCAGAATGGAGGGTGTTACACTCCTCTACCCCCGTCCCCGTAAACAATTAAAATTGCAACGGTAAGGGGTGCCTGGGTGACTCAGTCTGTTAACTGTCTGCCTTCGGCTCAGGTCATGATCACAGGGTCCTGGGATCGAGCCCCGTGTTGGGCTCCCTGCCCAGCGGGGAGTCTGCTTCTCCCTCTCCCTCTGCCCCTGCTTGTGCTCTCTCTCTCTCTCTCAAATAAATAAATAAGAATCTTTAATTAAAAAAAAATGCAATGGTTGGGGTGCCTGTGTGGCTCAGTCGTTGGGCATCTGCCTTCGGCTCAGGTCATGATCCCAGGGTCCTGGGATCGAGCACCACATTGGGCTCCCTGCTTGGCAGGAAGCCTGCTTCTCCCTCTCCCACTCCCACTCCCCCTGCTTCTGTTCCCTTTCTCGCTGTGTCTCTCTCTCTGTCAAATAAATAAAATCTTAAAAAAAAAATGCAGTGGTTAAGCTTGAGAGTAGAACTTACTACAAACTGTTCCACTGACTGATACAAAGATTCCCTAAAAGTGAAAGTTCAAGCATTTAAAATCTTCCTTCAACTGTGGTGATATTCTAGTCAGGGAGATCCTATATGTATAATTGTACAAGAGACAAAAAAAAAAGATGAAAAGATTGTTCCTCAGTTTTCATAGTTCATACTGAGAATGCCTTCAGTATGGTGCACAAAATGTCGCAACATGGCCTGGCCACTAAGAGAAGCTGGCTTGTTGAAAGGTACGCCCAGGTAAAATGGGTGACTGACATATGGGGTAGATAAGAACATTCTAGAGATACCACTGTAGGAAGTCCTGCGGCTTCTAGGCTCAGGTGAATTTACATGGAAAGGGCCACTCCCTAGAGGAGTGGGCATTACCTGGTGGCCAGATCCATAATAAAATCATCACAGATCACAGGAATGGAAAGGGATGTTGACCAAACCCCAGAAGCCTAATGTCGAAGGAATATCTTTTTTGATTTTAAAGGATGTGATTTTAAAGAAAATAATCCATTTTTATTTAGCAGAGAGTAAACAAACATATGGAACTTGATAGCTCAAGAAGGAGCACAAAGTGAGGATACAAAGATTCAAGAAGACTTGATATTAAATGTATGGAAGACAAATCCATCCCAGCTGGTTAAGGGGGAACTTGAGTGTGTTGAGAGCCATCCACAAATAGATCACAAAGCTAAGAGGGGCACAGTGGAATGAAGATAGGAACAGAACTGCAGTCCTCTGGACACTTTCTGAAAGTCTCATCTGTGAGATGGGCAGTTCATCTTTCAAAAGGTAGAAGGACTATGGAGAGGGTTTACCCTGCTGGACTTAAATCAGACCAGTGAAGAACGGGAGGATAAACCGAAATAGAAAGCCTCCTTGGGTGAAAGCAGTGATGTTATCCTGGATTTCACATGCCGATTCTGCAGTTCCCTAGACTTGCCATTTCTTATTCCATCATACATTTCATAAGCTTCTAACTCTGGATGGAATGCTCCGCTCCTGCCATGCTCCCAACTTCTAGCCTCCACTCTCATCCTGTCTCCTTCTCTGCCCACCTCTTGTTTGTCCTGCCCTGCCTCCTTCCCTACAAGGTTGGGTTAGGTGCTCCTCTTTTGCTCTCCCATTGCACCTTAGCCTGATTCTACAAAGGCATATATCACACTTCAGCGACAGTATAGGGGAGTAGCTAAGAGCAAACTTTAGACTCCTCCCCTATTAACTATTTAACTTTGGAAAACTTAAATAATCTTTAAACTTCAAGTTTCTTCATCTCTAAAGTAGTTTATTGGAAGGATAAATACTAATTGCTAACATTTACTGTGCCCTTATTATGTGCCAGGCACTATGCTAAGTGCTTTGCCTGTCTTGTAATGTTTGATTCTCAGAATAACCCTGTGAAATAGCTACTGTTATTTTTTTTTTCAGATGAGAAACTAAAGCACAGAGTGGTCACACTGGTAGGAAGTGACAAAGGTAGGATTTGCCCCAGGCTCTTCTGATCCTGGAGCCCACATGCTTACTCACTTTTCTCTATTACATGGGATACCACATATAATGCACTGGGCACAGTGTTTGGCATAAGCATTAAAAATGGCAGCTATTCTAATTGTTTACTCATGTTCTTCATTAGACTATGAACTTCTTGAGGATAAGAATGCCATCTTAACATCCTCATTGGCTGGCACGTAGCAGTTGCTGAATACATGTTTGTTGAATAAATCTGTTAGATGATGGGAGAAGCACACAGCTAAGGAAAGTACAGATAATTGGTACCATCCTGTGATAAGAGTAGCAGGAAGGCTATGAACATAAAATAGGGGGAAAAGCAGGAGACAATCAATAACAATCTTTAAAACCTGGCCAGAAACATAAAGAGCCTTTGATGGGGACTGAGTTTGTATCCATGTAAATAAGATGGGAAAATATGGGCTGAATGCTGGGTAGAGAAATCACCACTGATTAAGTAGCAATAGCCACAATTGAATGGAGTTAGTCTACAAGGAGGTCCCACGTGACCTGCTGTGTCACTGCTGTGACCTGCCATGGCTTTGCATGTGTTCGTGATTATTGCCACTTTACACAACAAATTTTATGTAACTTCACAAAACCAGTCTTACACCTGCATCCCTGGATAAAAGCACAGACTACAGCTTGTATGCCTGGACTGAAATCCTGATTTGGCCACTTATCATCTGTGTGACTGGAGGCAGCCTGTTTAACTGCTTTGTACCCTAATTTCTCTATCTGTAAAACGAGTAATAATAATGCCTACCTCATAGCATGGTTGTGAGGATTAAATGAGTTAATTCATGTAAAGCTCATTTTGTACTAGTGCCTAGACCTAGCACTCAGTAAATATTAGATACTTTTATGATTATTGTTAACCTTCACATTTCTTTATTGTCTTCATAGATTGTCATCCATTTGCATATCTTGTTGTTCATAGTTGCAACCATAGTATGTATAATTTTTGTGTTTTTAAGAGTTACACATTTGGGATATGTTACTTTTTGTGTATATATAGAAACTTCACGTGTATCATTTTAATAGCTGCCCAATATGCCACCCAGTGAATATCAAGCCCGTCTGACATTTTTGTCAATGCTTTGGATAAGAATAGATAGCAAGCTTCTAAGATCTTCAGATGACACAAGACTGGGAGGGATAGCTAATAGATGGGATGACAGGATCAAGATTAAGAAAGGTTTCAACAGCATGGAGCAATGGGCTGGAACTAACAAGATGAAATTTAATAGGGATCAATGTAGAGCTTTGCTCTTGGGCCATGTGCCCAAATTCAGGATGGGGGATGTAGGAGAAATGCCAAGGATTTTCTCTGACAGCAAGCTAAAAGTGGATCAGCAGAGTGACACTGTGCTAAGTGCTTTGCATGTGTTGTAATATTTGATTCTCAGATCTTCAGTATGGCCAGATACTTCAGCCATATGAGGGGGGCAGTGCAAAAGTAAATCTAGAATCGAGGATAGGATGGGCATGTTGAACATCATTATGTCTTAGGCCTCTGTGGTAGGTACAAGGCTTACTAAAGTGGGGTAATCTCAGTCTGGTGGGTGAAAAAGCCAACAATGACTAACATACAAGTTATATTGTCATGGAGATGTGCTTAGAATGCCATGGGAAACCAACACAGGAGGAGCCTATAACTGAGAGTGGGGTTAGAATGGGTAAGAAGAGACTTAGAAGAGCAGGTGATTTTTCAGCAGAGACTTGAAAGATGGGTTAGAGTTTTCCAGGCTGGCCAGGTGGGGATGGGCATTCCAGGCAGGCAGAGGGAATGGCGTAGGATGCGCAAAGGCCCATAGGTCCAAGATACTCTCCTGTAGTTGGGAAGATTAAGATGTTGCCTATGGGGAAGAGAAGTGAGAGGCTGGAGAGGTGGGGTCCACATTATCAAGGCCCTGTGTGTTATGGTAAAGAGGTGGATTTTACACTGGAGAAGATTTCAATACCTGGCAGGCATGAAGCTTGGTGGTGACAAGATGAGACTGGTATTTACAAAGAAACTTCTGTGAGGCAGGTGGGATATTGTTTGGAGAAGAGAGAAGGCTGGAAGCAGGGAACCCGCTGTGTGGGTGACTGTGTGGGTGGGCGGGCACGCACCCACGCATGCGCGCGCCCGCCCACCCGCGCATGCGCGCGCCCGCCCACCCCCCACGCACCCACGCATGCGCGCGCCCGCCCACCCACGCACCCACGCATGCGCGCGCATGCCCATGCTCGCATGTGCGTGCATGTGCGTGCATGTGCGTGCATGTGCGTAAGGATAAATTCAAGATATATTTAGAAAGTCCAACTGGCGGGGCGTGGTGAGAGACTGGACGAGTTGCGTGAGGAAGAGGGTAAGAGGCATAGATGACTCCTAGGATTCTGTCTGGTGTTTAATAAGTTGAGGAATTAAAGGGGAAATAGGTTTGGGGTGGGGATATGGAGATAACGGAATTTAGCTGCGGACATTTTTGTGTTTGAGACGCCCGTGACACAGCCATGCGCTTTCAGGAGGTATCTGGAATTGAGGGCTGGAACCTCAGAAAGAGATAATAAGACCAGCAAGTTAGCTTCTTGCCACTTCCACCGTTTTTCTGTCACAGGCCCCATGCCCTCAGAATGCTAATGCCTTTCCAGTTGCTTCTCTCGGTGGTAAATGAAGGCCAGGTGTCCCCAGGATAGAATACTAGACTTAAAACCGCCAATCGTATCGTCATGTGGTTGTCAGCAAGGAGAGTGAGGTCTTCCTGAACTGTGTGCCTGGGGAAAATATCTTTTTTTTTTTAAGCCAAAGAATAGCCAAGGCGTCTCTGGAAAATCAGAAGGAAAAGGATGACAGTAAGCCGATGGTATAGTTTATGTTAGGTATATAAATGGGCTTGTTTTCTCTTTCTCTTAAAAATTGAATTTTTTCTGGTGCTCTGACCAAATAGTGTGTATTTTAGCAGGTATTATAAATGCCTGAGTTGAGGTGTTTAAAAGAAAACATAAAGCTGAGTCAGACCTCTCTGGAGGAAAAAAACCAACACCTAGAGGAAAAGTTGAGGTAACGTTACTGCTGATTTGGCTCCAGCATGACAATGCTTCTTTATACCTGATGCCCCAAGGTATAATTTTGTGTGTGCCAGGTACCCATTCTTGTCAATTGTCCCTGCTGGGCAAGTGATGGGAACAAAATCTTAGTTGGCAACAGGGGTGTTAATAATGACTATACTAACTTGCAAGAAGGCATTTCATAAACTTCTTCAGCAGAGTTTACGTGAAAGGGTAATTGGCAGGGGACCTGGCCTCCTGGAAGTCACCTCACATTCAGGTGTTCAGTTCTGTTGCACACTTTGATGTGAACAAATGCAGCCTCCTGGTGCTCAAGCTACTACAGAATTGCTCTTCATATTGAAAACAGGTTGATAGGAGTTCTGCCTCTAGAGGAATGGAGGAGAGGAAGCAGGGCCTTGCCAAGAGGCACTAGCAAGGTGACCGGTTGCCGTTATACACTCCTGGTTGGCTTAACCAAAAAAACCACTATCTTCTCATCAACCCATATGGCTTCTTGTTTTCCTTTCACATGAGTCTGATTTCCCTGAAGCAAGATTTTCCCCCGAGTTCTGGGAAGAGAGGCAGGGGGTGTGGCCTAGTGGAGGGGGTGGGTACTGAAAATGGGCAATGAAGTGAGCCAACATTTTTCAAACTCTGTGCATTGGTATGTCATCCTGGCCAATACATTTGGGTGTAATCTCTCCCTACATCATGGGTTCACAATGAAACATCTCTGAGAAGACCCGCAGTTAAGAAATCTTTTAAAATTTGTCCTAGTATTTCCAAAAGTCAGTCATATTTATGTCTCTTAACATCCCCGTGAACTGTGGTTATTTGTAACCCATTTTAGGAAATGCTGCTAGAAACAAATAATAGGGGTAGGCTACATAGGATTGTTTTTTCCCCTCTCTATTGGTGCAACTTGGGGGTGAGCAGAAACTCCTTTTTCCCCCTGGCCTTTGTTATTGAAAACATTTCTAGGACATCTGAGTTCACTGAACTGCCTTAGTTTATAGTGTTAAGAGGAAAAAAATGTATCTTAGTTTAATGTCTAAAACCCTCTCATGACCTTGGGGTCATTACTGTGAATACCAGTGATGAGTGGCATTTTCCAGAACTGGGGGGTTGAGATGGACAAGTTATAGGACATTGAGTCTAGGGTAAGCCCAGGACCTCTTCTGGAATCTAACAAATTTCCTATCGTGTGCTTATTTTCTTCTTGTTTGTTTCCCCTAACAGTGATTTTTCAGAAAATAAAAGCCATCTTGGAGGCTTGAAGGTCCTAAAGAAGTAGACGTTGAGTTTACAAAGAAAAGGTACAGAAATTCCATGCGTCTGACAGCAGTGGACTCATGGACTCATGAGCTGTTTCCTTGTGTCCCAAGTGGGAAAAGGAGACATTTCTGATCCGTGCTAGGGGCCCTAAATTAATTCCAGAAGGTGAACTGATTCTAATCTTGCCTTCAGCCTGTCCACTGTCTAGCTTACTCCTGTGAAAGGGGATATGGGTATCACTGGGAGGTGCTCACAGGCTTTTATTGTAAGCCCTGTCTGTGCTCTACTTCGGGCTATGGCACGGAGAATTTGTCCCTCCCAGCACTCCAGCTTCTATTCCACACTGTGTGGACTCAGGCAATCTTACTGGTTCTTATGAAGCATGCCCAATTAATATTGCTTGAAGGGTGGATTTGCATGCCTTCTGTCTTACAATACTAGGTAGGAGAAACACTCCCCAGTTGGATATAATGTCCATCCCCACAATGTAATCTGGCAGAAGGGATGCAACCACTTTGCCTAAAGCCTGTTCAAACGTACCAGTTCTCCTACAAACTTTTACCTTAATTCCATCAACTCCTATGGTCACCTCCAGTCTCTGTTAGGATTTCATTGACAGGCTTTGGCTTTTTAATACTTGGTAGGGGAAGTTTTCCCCAGCCAGACATAATATTCATTCCCATAAAAACATTTAGGTAAAGGAGACAGCGTTTTTACATAAAGCCTGCTCAAACATTCCACCTTTCATGATCTTATCAACCCTTACGTTTTTATTTTTTTATTTCTTTTTTTTAATATTTTATTTATTTTTGACAGAGATTGAGTGTACAAGCAGGGGAAGCAGCAGGCAGAGGGAGAGGGAGAAGCAGGCTGGTGTGGGGCTCGATCCCAGGACCTTGGGATCATGACCTGAGCCAAAGGCAGATGCCCAACCATCTGAGCGACCCAGGCGCCCCTTTATTTCCTTTTAAGTAAGCTCTACACCCAGCATGGGGCTTGAACTCATGACTCTGAGATCAAGAGTCACGTATTCTATATACTGAGCCAGCCAGGCGTCCCTACCCTTACATTTTTATATTTTCTCAATCTAATTGTAGCCTGAGTCAGGGTGTCACCAAGGGGTTTTGGTACCACAGTTAGGAGGAGTCCTGAATGAATGAGTCCAGAAACTTCTCTTTTCCACCTTCTGACCATTTTACCCACCCTTGTGCAGAAGGCTTTGGGTTCCCAGCCAGAGTTTGAGCCAAGGGACCCTGGCCTTTTTGTCAATCTTTAACTTGATTCATCTGTCCAAACACTGCCCCAAATGATTGCTGGTCAGGTTTCTCATTGCAATTTTGCCTGCTGGCTTTTTAAAGTTCTCCAAACTGGGATAAATAGAGTAGACTTGTCTTGGGCCCTTTAATGTTGAGGGACCAACACAGAGTCCCTTTGGCCCTCCCAGCCTTTAGCAGTGTTGTACTAAAATCTTTAATTCTATCAAAGTCTGTTTTATTCATCTCATTTCTTAATAACCATTTAAAGATTTCCATCCTGTGGGATGAGTCCTGGGACTCCTCTCTGTTTCCTCTTTGTTTTGCTCCTTTCGATATTTGCTTTATTCACCTTATTCCTTACTAACTGTTCAAAATCTTCTACCTTTGTGGCCTTTTCCTATTCTATTGTTAATTAACCTGATGTTTTTATTAAGACCCATGAGAGAAAGCTGAGACATCAAATTGGCAAAGGCTTCCCAGAGTGTTTTTTGGTTTTGCAGCAGTAAGGTTATATGGGGTGCTCGTGTGAAAGAGACCCCTTAACCACAGCATTTACCATGACCTGGGTAATGGGCATATTCAGCAGGCAAATAACTCAGTCATCTTAAAGCCAGTTCCATGTAGCTTGCATATGAAGCATGTCAGCGGCTTCATCTGGGGTATTCCACTTGGCATTTTTGGGGCACTTGAGAAGTCCCCCTTCTCAGGGTAAACAGACCCTACAGTGGCTTTTATCCAGTTAACTGGCCTGGTCATTCCCTTAGGAATAACCTCCTTTGTATCTGGATCACATATAGCCATCTGTAATTGTTCAGTCATGAGCCGTGGGTCCTGTATCAACCCAAACATGCCCTTCCACTCCACAGTATTCAAAATCAAAGGCACAGCTCCTAAATTAGTTCCTCTCATAATTTATTTTAGTAAAGGGTCTTCAGGAAGCTGATGATACTGATCCACAAAATGAAAACAGTTCTTTCACACTATACTCTCTGGTTTCAATAGTTTCTTGATTTTGCCCTCCCCCACCATTGACTACTTTCTTGGTGACCTGAGGTCTTAGAGGGATCTACAATTCTTACCTTGGGGGGTGACTTTGAGTCTAGTGGCCCAAACTCAGACTGACGCAAATCTGAGCTTGGTTTAGCATCAAGGCCCAACCCAGCACTTTCTTTTACTTTCATTTTAGCTATTATGGATAATAACCAAGGGATTGTATGTTTAGCATGGTTATTATTATTTTGTATTTCCTTATATATCCAATGAGCTAACTCTTCAAGAGTTAGGTTTACTACTGAAGTGGTTCAGAATAAGGATCCCCAAAGTATACCATTTTGGCATGCAAACTATTTTGAGCTGAAGGTAATCAAGACCTAGAGGGCTCAAGAGAAATTTTCGCCCCTCCTTTAACTACCTAGAAGATTTAAGTTGGAAAATTTTCCCAAAATGAGAGTTTTTACCAGAGATAAATTTTATCTAAATGACCATCTGTATGGCAGGGCATACACCTAATTGCCAAACATCTGCTGTTCTTCTTGTCCTGTGAATCACTGTTTGAAGCCCCAGGCCTATATCCCATTCCTTAGCTCAGGATGGTATATATACCTCATTTTACCTTTCTGTCTTTGAACCTCTCATATATGGGGGGTTCTCATACCTACGAAATTAAATTTGATTTTCTCCTGTTTATTTGTCTCATATCAATTTAATTCTTAGACCAGCTGGAAAAACCTTTGAAGGGTAAAAGAAAAATTTTCATCTCCAACAGCACCATTTCTAAATTCAATTGGTAATTTTTACCTTTAGTAATGGATCACAGTGCAGCTGCAGTTTCATACTGTGGGTAAGTAGGTAGCCATCCAGGGATCAAAGGTTCATCATCCCCTGCCCTTTTATCCTTTCTCTTCCCAAACCACACGTTTCCACGAGTCAGGGCTCTTTTAGCAAATTCTATTTCTCTGATGCCAACTAAGGGCTTCTGAACCCAACATGTGGATGTGGGGAGGATTTCTCCCCATACCACGGATTCTCCAACACCAGCTGGGTGTCCTGTAATTCAGTGCAGTTCTGACACTACTGGGAGATAATGTTAGATTCTGTGGATTAAGTGTTCAGTCCCTACAAGACTACCCTCTTTCCCCCACTTCGAATGTCAGTCCAGGTTGTTACCTGTGCTTCTGACTGATGGGTTATAGATCAGGGGTTCCCACAGCCTTCTCTTTGGGTTCAGTTAATTTGTTAGAGTGGCTTACAGGACTCAGAGAAACATTTCACTTACTAGACTATTGGTTTATCATAAAAGGATATAACTCAGGAACAGCCAGGTGGAAGAGATGCATAGAACAAAGTAATGGGGGAAAGGGGCAGAGCTTCCATGCCTTCTCCAGACACCACATTGTCCCCAAATCCCCATGTGTTCACCAATCTGGAAGCTCTCCAAAACCTATCTTTTGGGTTTTTGTGGAGGCTTCATTGCATAATCATGATTGATTAGACTCATTGGCCACTGGTGATTAAACTCAATCTTCAGCTCCTCTCCCCTCCCTGGTGGTTGAGGGGTGGGACTGAATGTTTCAACCCTTTAGTCACATGGTTGATTCCCCTGGCAACCAGCCTCCATCCTTAGGTGGGGGTCCAAAAGTCACCTCCTTAACACGGCAAAAGACACCTTTGTCACTCTTGGCCCTTAGGAAATTCCAGGGCTTTTAGGAGCTCTGTGCTAGAAACAAGAAGGCCAAATACATATTTCTTATTATACATCATCATATCCCAGGCTGCATTAAGAAATTCTTGCATCCATCCTTTTTCTTTGTTCTTGATTCAGAATAGTTAAATTAGCTTTGGTAATCAGTTGTTCAGAGGAATAGCCTGCTCTTTTATTTCCTTGGTTAGTGATGCTTTTTTGAGTAAGGAATTATTTATTCCCTTCCCACAAATTCCTTTAAAAATATGAGGTGCTACCAAAATTGTTCAGAACTAGCTCTTTAGATGAGTTCCTGGGAGCCCATGTCTGTATTTGTCTCTTTCCTCTCTCACCTAACTGCTTCCTCTCTTAATCTTCTATAGTCTTCAGACCCTTTGGGTTGATCCATAAGTGAGGTTTGTGTGCACTGTCAAGAAACAGTGATAAAGGGGCGCCTGGGTGGCTCAGTCGTTAAGCGTCTGCCTTTGGCTGGGGTCATGATCCCAGGGTCCTAAGCCTGGCATCGAACTCCCTGCTCGGCGGGAAGCCTGCTTCTCCCTCTCCCACTCCCCCTGCTTGTGTTCCCTTTCTCGCTGTCTCTCTCTGTCAAAAAATAAATAAAATCTTAAAAAAGAAAGAAACAGTGATAAAGCTGTGGACTGAAAATAGAGCAAAGGAAGAGAAAGCAGAAAAAGGCCAAAGGGGGGGGTCTTACGTGGAGAAGGCATTATTCTGTTTCTCACATCGGATTCCCTTGCAGTTGTTTGGCTCATCGATCGCTCTGGTCTCATAATAAAAGTAAAGCTGGTTCAATCCATTGGCAAAAGCCAGCAGTACTAGGCAGTAGATAAAGAGAAATTTGAGGATATCAAGCAGCATGCGCCCCAAAGAGATCTGCAGAGGCCCTAAGTGGGAGTTGGCTGTGAACAGGGATATGAGACGCAACGAACTTAAGATGTTGGATATTGCAAAGAGTGCTTCTGCAATCAGGGTCGGGTGCCACATTTCCCATTCTTCCCTTGGACGAGAACCATTATACTGTAAGAAACAAGTGCACAAGATGAGAGGTACAGTGAACATTTATAAAACTCTTTCCTCTTTTCTCCTGTCTAGCACCCAAATAAAGCTACCAAAGTAAGCATCAAGCATTCATTTATACAACAGGCCCTGTGCATGGCACTGTTTGTCTCCCCTCCCTATCCAATCAATATATGATGCTAATAACTCTTTTCCTCCCACTCTCACCCAAATATATTCCCTGCATATACAGAGAAAAATGAATTTTAGAGCAATCATCTGGAGCAACCACCTGTGGTTTATCCACAGGCATTTTCTAACTGTGAGTTTACCAGATTGTTGGGGAGTGTCACTGGAACAGCGCCATTGGTACGCCCCAGGTAGTGGGGACAAATTACTCTGCTTCCTAATGAGATTTCAAATCAGATTTACCTCCCCAATCCCCCATTTCCTTCTGAGCACCATGGACAACTTGTAGTTACTGAAGGACTAGGGATAGGTTCGGCCTCCTCGGTGTGTAATGTTCATCCTGACTTCCTGGCTGACTTGCAGTTTGGGGCTGTTAGAGCAACCTTGCCATTACTCAGCTTTCCGCTGAATTTTAGCAGTCTGTAATGTATTTCATACTATTACAAAAAGCATGTCAACCTTCCAGGTAGTGAATTTAGTACTGTTCCACATGGTGGTGTAGGCATGTATTTTATAGTTCTTTTGACAGCCCTACAAGTTCAAGTGTCCTTCTAGTACAAATGAAGAACCAAGGGGTTGAAGGAGGGGAAGAGCCAGTATTTCTGGGGTTGGTTGCCCATTTTTCAGCCCTATCCTGGACTTCCAGGTCCTAGAATATAGGGAGCAGCTTTATAGAAAGATGGCTTCATTGTGAGACCTTAGGTCCGATTTGGGCTTTGTCAACTTAAAACTGCCTGTATCTCTCCATTGCATCATAGAATGAGTATAGTATCTACTCCTATCCACTGCACAGGTTTGTGATTATGTATCCATATGTGAGAGAATGTGTGCTCCATAAGGAGAGATGTTATGGAAATAAAAGAATTTGCGTATTACCTTCCCCAAGACAGAAGTAGATTTTGCCTGGAATTCAATCCGAAGCATATTGCCTAGAGCTCTCATCTAAATATCGCAATTTCTTAGGACTAAATGTAAACAACTTTTCTGAAAAAATGTTGCATTGGGGGCCAAATCATATTGTTAGCATTTCTAAACTGTGCTTCAGTTCCAACAACTGACAAAACTGGTGTTGTTAAAATCATTTGTGTGTATCCAATATTCTTCATTGTCAGAGGAGTTGGGAGAAACCTTGCCACCCTTGTGCTTCTGTTTTAGATGAACTCTAGGTGGCTAATCCGTTTTATACACTCTTGGCCAAGTCTTGTATCTCTACATTTTTCCTTCCCAAACAACAACAAAAACACCTCACATTGGCTGCATCGCAGTGAGGGGTGGGCATTGTCATGCCTGTTTTACAAGTGGAGGAACTGAAATCCAGATAGGCAGAGTGACTTGCTTTAGATCACACAGCAAGCTGGTGGCAGAGCCAGGACTAAAATTGTGATCTCCATACACTCGGTCTGGCATTATCTCTATTAAATGTTCACTCAAATGATAGTTGATGTCACAGCACATATGTTAGATGGGTCTTTAAAAGTTCTGAGCTCTATGTGAGAGATGGAGACTACTGATAATGAAACAGACTTATATTTTAAAACTAGAAATTATCAACTGGAACATGCACAGCTCATAATTCAGGATTTTCTCCCTCCATAATTACAGCTGTAAGCACAGGGAAGTCTGCTGCCTGGGGGACAGTGAGTCTGCATTTGTAGAACATTCAGAAGTGTGAAAAATGATTCTTATGGCAAATCTGTGTTTTGCATCTATACCTTTGGAGGAAGATATTATAGAATATGAGAGCAGGGAATAAACTTGGAGCTCTTTTAGCATCAAGGTCAGCAAACTTTTTCTGTCAAGGGCCATATAGTAGATATTTTTGGCTTGGTGGGTTATATGGTCCTTGTCACAACTACTCAACTTTTCCTTGTAGAACTAATAGGGAATACGTGAACAAATGGATATGGCAGCAGGCCAGATTTGGTCTGCAGACCATAGTTTGATGGCTCCTGGTCTAATACAAGTGGTTTGCAAATTGTGTTCCTTGAAGACTGAAGGTTCAGTAGAGGCATCCGGTAGCCACTCTGGGAGCCAAAGAGGAGGCCTGGGAGATTGATTCCTCAATCCGAATTCAATCTTTGAGCTCTCTAATATATTGAAGTTCTAAGTAAGTTTTAACTTCAAGATACGGTTTCATGGAAAAAAATAAAAGGCTGACAGCCACTGATCTAGTTCAATCTGCTTATTTTTCAGAGGCAGAATCTCAGGCTCAGGGAGGTAGAAGGATGACCTATGGTATTCTAGCTTGGGACAGAGCAAGGATTACATTCAGGTTTCCTGATTCTTGAGTTAGTGATACTAGGAGGCGAGTGATTTTTCTTACATTGTTTGAGATAGAATGCAGATTGAAAATTGGCCTCCATGTCTTTCAAAGGGGTATAAATGGCACTCTGACAATTCATGAAGCAAAATATGAAGAGGGCCAGCCTAAGGTAGGGACTTAATTATAAGGACGGAGTGGGAGATTGTGTCTTCAGCCAAGTACTGGCTGAAGAAAGGACCATAACTCAATGGGTACCAAAGTTCAGATTTAGTTTGAATGTATGGAAGTAAGGTGGTGGTGGGATAAATCTCGGTGGTACTATCCTAGAAGACACAAAGATAATTATTCTCCATTTGTAGGATTATCTGGGGGGCACTGAGGGCCGATCTTATGTGTATTTGTTCATTTTGAGTACTTTGGTATGCGCCTTTTGGTTTCTGTTGTTGAAGACCACATGCAGTGGAGTATATATCTTGTTTTTGCTCTAATAAAGGATCTTCTGTAAGGCCAGCTTATCCCATGGCATTTCTGTACTGCCTTAGTACAACAGTGATCAGAAATGTTTCAAGGGGCCTGGGGACCAGCTTTTGTGGCTTTACCTCATAGAGGTTGTCTCAGCCTACTTGGAGAAGTTCATCTCAGACTAGTATGTCTCTGTGGATGAGCAGACCAGACTGACCATTTGCAATTTCTCATTGCAAATCCAAATCTGCATGTGGCATGTCTTGCTTCATTAATTCTCCTTTTTTTTTTTTTTTTTTTTGAGAAGAACTCCAACTTTTTGGCAAATGTCTCCTTTGGGTTAAGTGTTTATCAGTTGAGGGGCATTTATTCAGCTTAATATAGCTGATTTATCCTTCCACTATGTGATGGGGAAGTTCTAGCTCCTTGGAATCCCTGCCAGTGAAATTGAATAGGTTATAAAATTAGTTAATATTGGGAATCTGTAGACATGTTTATATCCCTAAGAGTAAATCCTTTTCGTGATCATTTATTCTAAACTTTCTTGTTTAAGCAAAACCTACCAATTTCTAGATTGATAATCTGTTGTCCCTCCTGTGTATAAATAACACTTCCAAAGGAAGAGGTTTTTTTTTTTTTTAAAGGCAAACAGTGTTACTTAGCAGAGTGCCAGAATTACATGGATTTCATCCAGGCACATTAACCAGAGAGATTCAAACATTTTCCTCACCAGCTTTTTCTTGTAAGGAAGTTGTAAGTATGTGTTAAACGATCACCACAAGTATAAGGCATACTCTTAGGCTTCTTTCAAAAATGTTTCATGACTGCATTCAATATTCATGCTCCACATAACTAACTCCCAAGGTCTTCAAATTTATGCAATATGCATATTAGGGATATAAAAATAAGTTGTTGGAGATTTGGGGGACAGCCATATTCCCATTCTAAAACTCCCTAATGTGGGAGTTAGTGCCAAAAAGCATGACTGACTAGACAATCTTGGAGATTGAATTGTCAGCTTTTCCTCATGCTGGAGAAGTTCAACTCAGGGTAGAAGGAGCCAGCCATTCTATCATCTAATGAGCACCAAATCTGAACCCAGGGCCTAGGACTACCCAATATGAGATGTTGGACATGAGGCTATTTTTCAGGACAATTTAGGCTGTACATTGTGTGGGAAAAGCATTAAGATATTCTGTGTGTGTGTGTGTTCATTATCTGAATTGGTACCGAGGCATAGGTTGAGTGATACTCAAAAAGCTGGATTTATAACAGCTTGAATGATCATCCTGGTGCTGGAAGTAATGAGGGAGGCAGAGATGATTAAAGATCTCTGTCTCCTGGGGTGAAGTTTCTAGGGTTCCTCTACCTGTCATATGAAGAACACTTGAGGGAAGTGTGAATACTTAGCTTTGAGATGAGTCAAGTCAGCAAGTTAGGGAGAGATGGCTTCACACTGGAAGCACTATTCAGAAAAAGGAAGAGCTTTGTTCTGTTTGACCCAACAGGGAATAAGGATTATTAATGGATGTGTCCCAGGGAAAATAATATTAGAAAAACATAAAGTAGCACTTTTTAATGAAGTGACAAGGGTTAAGAGAGGTTTTTGGAGATTGTGAATTCAGTGTGTTTTCTGTCCCTGACCTATGGAAGCATCAGTGGAGCATCTTGGCAAGGATATTGTAGAGAGGATTTAAACACTCACTGGGTGGGTTCGTGGCTGTCAGAGTTTAAGAAGCTAAAGATTCATTTGTAAATTGTTCTATTCTTCACTTAGGTGGAAACTACTTACAAACTATTGAAAGAATGTTTGTTTATATGGTACTTTCCCGCATGGATTGGACTGTCAACAACAGTTTTCGCCTAAACTCTTCATGCTCCCCATGCTAAAGCTTAATGTAACCCAAATCACTGCTTAAGAAAAAGGGCAAACATTCCAAGTTACCTTGACATAGGCCACAATCTTCAAGGAAATGGTTGCCAGGTAGAGTGAGTTCATTGCAAAATCCATCAGATTCCACCAGTCATGGATATATTCAGTAAATCCACCATCCCACATTTCCTTAATCTCCCCCCAAATGAAACCTAAAGAATGGAGGCAAGAGGTTTATTTCTAGACAGGGTCAAAATAGTATCATAGTCATCACAGTAGGATTCCCCTGAGTAAAGACAGGCAGAAGCAATGAATGAATTGAGATCACTGGAGAGAAGCCCCCAGAGATGGTAATAATAACATATCTCTTTTTCTTTCCTGCGTCACCTCTCAGTTGTGGATTTGCCAAACCTGATAGGCTTTACCTGAAGATGCTCATGCATTATACTTTTCCAGATGCTACTCACTTTTAGCATTATTATTATAGTTACTGGTGCTGTTGCAATTTTGGGTGCTTGATTCTATCCTATTCCCATTTTGAAGTAGGAAATTTATTAATTTCATTAATAAACTAATGAGGTCAATATTATCCTATAGTCTTTAGTTTCCATCATGTGCTAGAGGGAAAACTCAGTAAGTTTTGAGGTCAACTAGCTGACCTCCAACCGAATTACTGGATGTTGAGGCTGACACTAGGCAAAGGGGCCCAAAATAACTTAGAACCCTCTTTTCTCCTTTCTCCTCTCATTGTGTGGGGGGTTTTGTGGAATTCTGCCTGATGACATAGATGTTTCTTGAATCTTGGAATCAAGAAACCAGTAAAAGGTGTGGCTGTAGTCTAAGGCAGTGCTTCTCAGCTTTAAAGTGCATGTCAATCACCTGGGGATAATGTTGAAATTCAGATTCTGATTCCCTAGATCCAGGGTGGGACTTGAGATTTTGTATGTCTAACAAGTTCCCAGGTGATGATGCTGACATTGCTGATTTGGGAATTACAGTTTGAGTAGCAAGGATTTGGAGGATAGCAATGCATTGGAGGGTCCAATGCAATCTAACCATGCTTGGAGACTACTGGTGAAGTTACTTTTACCATGAATTGTGTGAATTTCCCAGGTTTCCCTCCCGACTGTGGAATCATTACCTATATAGGATGTGGACCCTGAACAAGTACTAGGATTCTCTGGAGTAGCCACAAGAAAGGTTCAAGTGCTCTTGAGTTATAGAAAGGGCATTGAATAGATTAACACTTGCTCTGTCTAGCTTACCTGCAACCCATTCTGACTGATATTAGGCTTTCCTTCCACACCAACTGATACACAATTTCCTGTCCTTGAAGATGTTAGGTTAGCAGAATTAAGCCCTGGGTTCACTGCCAGTCTCACTGTGGGCCAGGTAATACTAAGTGACCGGGGTCTGGGGAAGAAGGAACCACATTTCTGAGACTCCCAACAAAGGACTTCCCCACGGCACAAAGAGAAGATGTCCTGATTCAGGGCCAGTCCATCTGCCTGTTCCAGTATTTTCTGTAAACAGGAGCAGCAGGCAATCTGGCCATGGCTCCTGGTTTCTTTGACTCACCGAGAACCCAGGGCAATATCATCCATTCCACGACAGTTGGGGGAGGCCCCTGTACATGAAGGTCTGTCCTGACGATATGCTGAGAAGCCAGGAGAAGCATGAAGAGGAAGGTCAGATATGATGCTGTGTGGCAGATAAACTTGATAAAGGGTTTCTTGATGAACAGCCCAAGGTTGCTCCTGGGTGAGATCAGATAAGCTATAGACAGCATGGGAAACAGGAACCCAATGGTCATGCAGGTAAGCAGCTTGACTACCCAGTGTTTCCGTCGCCATCCAGGGAAGCCGTCATACCACAGGGTGGCAAGTAACTGTTGGCAATTAGGCTGGGCAACAAACTGGGAAAGAAAGAGAACAAGTTAGGCATCTTGGACGTCCAGGGGGACGTCTACATTCATAATACCTCTCCTAGTTTACAGCCAGCTTCATGGCCAATCCCCAGAAGAGGCCTTTTTTCCAGATTTCCATGAATGGATCTAACCCCAGAGACAGCTCTACATCTCAAGCTATGAGACTGGATTTTCCTTAGGGTTATTTGCTTCATATATTAAGCAAAATCACTCTTTTGGGTTTGTGCTTTGTCATACTTCCCTGTTCTTCCTCCCATCATCTTAGAGAAATGGTTCCCAAACCTTGGCTCTCCATCAGATTCATCCAGCGAACATTAAAATATTCAGATTCCCAGGTTACACCAAAGACTGACTAAATGAGCATCTCTGGGGAGTAGAGCCTGGGCAGCTGTTTTACAAAGTTCTTCTGGGAATATCTATGTCTTTTAGCAGAGAATCATGAGGACATTTTATTTCAAATTGGTTCACTTTTACTTATTCCCTGAGCTTACGTGAGGTCATCAACAAATGTGCACTATGTTTGGGCAAACACAAACTGGCAGAGAATAAACTCATGCCTGTGGCTATGGTTTAGAATGGAAATGAGTTCCCTGCTTGATTTTGTCTCTTTTCCCCTTTGGTTTTGAGCACCTCTTGGTTGGCTAGCAGTGAATCAGCTTGCTGCTTTGCCATCTATTAATACCCTCTCAAGTCTAGACACGCAGAAGAGGGAACAATATTTGGGGGCCCAAATTACAATACTGTGTACTAACTCAGCTGGGATTTTACTTAATGGCAGTCTCCAAAGTGTCAGTGATTAATAGTTAAGGAATCATCAGGATTGCAAGTCATCATCAAGCTGCCACTTCCTGGTAAGCAACTCAATAGGGAGCTCAACTGTCAGCCGTGATTTTAAATACTGCCTACATTTCCCAGCTTCCCATGGGAAAGGTTAAATAGAGCTGTACCATATAGCTTACTAGGACAAAGGAAATAAAATTCTCCCATGATTTAGCTGACACCCGAGGTAGACTAGCCCAACTTTACTGTTAGTATATCTGTGAAGGTCACTGGCTTCCCACCAAAACCATTCTGCTCTTCCTTGAGCACATAGCTGGACTACACCTTCCAGTCTCCCTTGCAGTGAGATGTGGCCACATGACTAAGTTCTTAATAATGGGACTGCTGAGGAATGATGGGTGGTACTTCCAGGCCTGGCTTATAGAAGTTTCCCATGTGTGTTCCTCCATGTTCTCTCCTGCTTCTGGCTGACTAGGATGTGGTAACCCAGGATGACCTAGGAGTTTCTGTCAGCTCGTGTCCATCAATGACCATATAGAGGAGAACTATCCTGCCAATACCTGCCTTGGACTGTTACATGACTGAGAGGATTCTAGTATGTTTGAACCATTATGTATTTGGGAGTCTAGACTACCCTAAAGCACTTTACTATTATGAAACTATCAAAAAGAAACTCTAACATTTTTTTATCATGTGATCTCATCTTCTTCAAAGATGCTTATGATCCCCAACATGTCCTGGATCACATAGAAAGACACAATCCTATAGTCTCTTACTACTCTTCTTGGCGCACAATAACCTATGCCAGAGGCTGGGATGAAAAAGTCCTAAAAAAAAAAAAAAAAGGACAGAAAAGTAGAAGTTAGGTAAAGCAAGATGTTTGGATGCAGTGGGAAGAGCACTGGGAGTGCACAATCTAGTGAGGGAGATGGATGTATACTGTTTTATAACAGTATAGTAAGGGCTTAAAGTTAAAATGGATATGAAGAAAGCATAATGGGAGCACAAAGGAGAGCAAATCTGGACTGCTCAGCCAAGGCTCCCTGGTGCAGGTGATACGTGAGTGGAGCATGACATGATGTGTAGAAGTTGGTTAAGTGTAGGAAGGGAAACGGAGTTATGGAGAGGGAAAAGGAGTGAACAGCCAAAGCAGAGGGTATGACATGACTAAAGGCATCGAGGTTAAAAAAGAGCATTACCTGTATGAGGAACTAGAGCAGTCTGGGGTGGCTACAGCTTGAAATGCAAAGCTGTGAGTGGCAGGAGATAGGGCTGGAGAAGTAGACAGGGGTTACAGAAGATTAAAATGATAACCTTTGGCTACTGTAAATAGTATGACTCATTTTAAAAGAGATAGGGAGCCATAAGCAATATGTTTATGTGTGTGAGTGTGTGCGAGTGTGAGTGTGTGTATTTGTGTGTGTTTAGAGTAGTGGAGTAGTTAAGACTCTCCACTGTAGACTCTGGAGCTAGATTGCATTGGTTCTCTTTGTTCTTCAGTGATTTTGTCTGAAGAATGGAGATCATAGCATCTACCAGCAAGGGTTGGTGTGAGAATTAAGATCACTTATGGGGTGCCTGAGTGGCTCAGTCGGTTGAGCGTCCAACTCTTGATTTTGGCTTGGGGTGGTGGGATCGAGCCCCATGCTGGCCCTGCAATTGGCGGGGAATCTGCCTGAGATTCTCTCTCTCCCTCTCCCCCTGCCCCTCCCCCTACTCATGCGCACGCACACACACACACACACACACTCTCTCTTTCTCAAATAAATAAATAAATAGGAGTGCCTGGGTGGCTCAGTCAGTTAAGCGTCTGCCTTCAGCTCAGGTCCTGGTATCTAGCCCTGCATCAGGCTCCCTGCTCAGCGGGGAGTCTGCTACTCCCTCTCCCACTGCCCCTCCCCCTCTACTCATGTTCTGTCTCTTGCTTTCTCTCTCTCAAAGAAATAAAATCTTAAAAAAAATAAATAACTCTTGAAAAAAAAGACCACTTACTACATACAAAGTACTTAGAACTATGCCTAGCACATAGTAAGGGCTCATTCAATCTTAGCTGCAGATATTATTATGCATGTGATAGGATCAGACTTAGACTTTAGAAAGATCCTTCTAGGGATCGAGTGGGAGATGAATGGGGGGCAGAAAGTGGGCAAAACTTGAGGCAGGAAGACTGGTTAGGAATCTGGTATATGATGATTGTGACTTGGACTAAGGTAATGGCAGTGGAAATGGAAAGCCTCGCTCAGAGGCAAAATGCTGTGAGGAGGTGGAAGGAAGTCGCAGGACGTGGTGATGGATGGGGAGTGAAGTAATAGAAGGGGATTGAGTGTAAAGGGGTGGGGGACTTCCCTTTGGGGTGAATTGGTAGCTATTAGTGTCATCATCTGAGAGTGGGAACACTGAAGCTGGAACAGGTTTACGGAGATGTATGCAGAGTTAGATTTGTCTGTGTGATGCTGAATGGAGATATCTGGACTGATGTACTGATGCAGGGGTTGACCAACTTTCTCTGTAAAAGGCCAGATAGTAAATATGTGGGGCTTTGCAGTCCATATAGTTCCTGTAGAAACTACTCAACTGTTTCGGTGCAAACTCAGCAATAGACAATATGTAAATATGTAAATGAATGGGTGTTTATTTTTTATTTTTTTAGATTTGTTTATTTGAGAGCGAGATTGGGGAGGGGCAGAAGGAGAGAGAGAAAGAATCTCAAGCAGACTCCCTGCTGAGTGCCGAGTCTGATGTAGGGCTTGATCTCATGACCCTGAGATCATGACCTGAGCTGAAATCAAGAGTCAGATGCTCAACTGACTGAGTCACCCAGGTGCCCCCTGCCAATTAACACTTTAGTTGTAGTTTGCCAATCCCTGTACTATGATATTGCTCCCTGCTGCTGCTAGGACCAAACAAATATTTGGACCATGTCAGCAGTGGTCTTTATGACTGCCTGGGACTTCCCCTCATGTATCCCCAAGAACTCTGACTCCAGAAATCACTTTCCCTTAGGCAAAAGTGCAGAGGTGAAGCTTCTTTGAATAAAGGATATTACCATCCAACCTCTATCTTCACTGCCTCTGCTCTGATTTTCGACTAGGCTGAAGATGGTAATTTTAAAGTTTGGACAGGTTTTTATTTTCTGTTTCTACATCTGACAAGAGTAGTGTAGGGTGGTGTGGATTCTGGCAGAACAAACTGCAATTAGAATATTATAAAGGAAGTTTTTGTTAAGCCACCACGTAGTATGGAAGCCCAAAACATCTGTGAGCCTTGAAAGCACAATCCTGATTCCTGTTTGCATACTGAAGTTCAAATTTGACAGGTTATTTAATCAATCTCTACTCGATTTCAAGAATGCCTCAGAAGGAGAGATTGCAGGAAAAACAGCAGAGTGTGTACGCATTGGATGCTTGATTGTACTAAGAGCCAAACTGTACAGAGACTAGAGTGGTAGTTTTTAATTTTGAGGGGGTCCAATTTGTGTTCTATTTTGTTGCTTGTGCTGTTGCTGCCATATCTAAGAAACGATTACCCTATCCGAGATCACAAAGATTTGTACCTAGGTTTTCTTCTCTGGATTTGATAGCTTTAGCTCTTATATTTAGGTCTTTGATCCAATTTTGAATTAACTTCTGCATATTGTGTGAGAAAGGGGTCCAACTTCATTCATTTGCATGTGGATATCCACTTGTCCCAGCACTATTTTATTGAAAAGGCTATTATTTCCCCATTAATTTTGGCATCCTTATTGAAGATCAACTAACCATAAATGTAAGGATTTACTTTGGACTCCTAATTCTATTCCATTTATCAATAAGTCTATCCTTGTCTTGTTCCTGATTTTAGGGGAAAAGCTTTCAGTTGGTCTCCATTAAGTATGATATTAGCTATGGCTTTTTCATAGATGGCTTTCCTCAGGTTAAGGAAGTTCTAAACTGTTTTCTGAGTTTTGTTTTTTTTTTTTTAATCATGAAAGGGTGTTGGATTATGTCAAATGCTTTTCCTATGTCAATTGAAATGTGTGTTTTTCTCCCTTCCTTCTATGGATATAATGTAATACATCAATTTTGTTATGTGAATCACTCCTACACTACTGGGATGAATTCCACTAGGTCATGATGTACAATCCTTTTTATCTATTTCTGGATTCAGATTGTTTTTTGTTAAGCCTATTGTTCGCCTCAACTGCTATCCACTGTTTCTCAGGCTGCTGTGATGTGAAACAGTTTCTGCTGAATTTTTCAACAAATGCCCTTAGAGAAAGGGCTGTTGGTCCTGAGTAAGATCACATAAACACAAGCTGTGTAAATGGAACTTTTCTAGGGAGTTGCCAGACAGGTCATATAATGACAGTTTTCTGGGGATGGGTCTTTTGGGGGAGCTCCAAACTCTGTCTTCTCCTTTCCAGTGGAGAAGCTGCCAAGCTGTTGCTCTTCACAGTTGCTGTGGTTCCAAGGCTGTTGGTTTTCAAGACTATGGTGGGGCTTGATAAAGGGGGAGAGGAACAGGCAAGTTAAAATATGGCAAAACTTGCTCTTCTTACCAAGATTCAGCTGTTTTTCTTGAATACATGCTCCTCTGGTTGTTACAAGCCTTTGGTTAATTTTCAGAATTGTGAAAATGTTTATTTGGAATATTTTTCCTATGCCTTGTTGCTTTTTTGGAGGAGTGGGTTTTCAGAAGTCCCAACTCCACCATTCTGGAAGTGTTTTCCCTTTGTGACTTTTTAACTTTTCGTGGGAGGTGATGTTGTATTTGGGTTGTTAGATTGTGGCCTAATGCAAAGGATAGAGCCCTTTCCCAATTTCTTCCTCAGGGGGCTTCAAAGAAAAAAACACCAAAGTTTGAGCAGTATGAGAGCTTCTTCTTTTTTTTTTTTTAAAGATTTTATTTGAGATAGAGAGCAAGAGAGAGCACAAGCAGGGTGAAGGGCAGAGGGAGAAGCAGACTCCCCGCTGAGCAGGAAGCCCGATGTGGGGCTCGATCCCGAACTCCAGGATCATGACCTGAGCTGAAGGCAGACACTTAACCCACTGAGCCACCCAGGCGCCCAGTATGAGAGCTTCTTAAAAGCCAGAGGGCTGGGTATTGGTCAAGGAATAGGAGCATGTCTTAGTTTCCATTATATTCCCAGTATTTTGCTAAATGCCTGGCACAAGGTAAACACTGAATAAATATTTGTTAAATGAGTGATTGAATAAATAGGTATGTGATAGGTGAACCTTGGTGGAATGCTCTCTTTCCAAAGCTTTCTTTCCTTAGTGTACTTAGGGGGTGATGTGTGGTAGTTAAGACAAGCCTCCTGGAAGTTGAAATGACGAACTACTCTTAACATAGATTAACTACCATATATTGAGCTCCTGTAATGTACCAAACATTGTATCAGATTTTCTTTTTTTTAAGATTTTATTTATTTGTCAGAGAGAGAGAGAGAGCACAAGCAGGGGGAGTGGCAAGCAGAGGGAGAAGCAGGCTCCCTGCTGAGCAAGGAGCCCAATGCAGGACTTGATCCCAGGATCCTGGGATCATGACCTGAGCCGAAGGCAGACGCTTAACCAACTAAGCCACCCAGGTGTCCCTGTATCAGATTTCACATGCATTACCTCACAGCAACCCTAAAGGCAGATATTAGCATTATACTCCTTTCACAGATGATGGAACTAAGCTCAAGATCACATTTCTGGTATGTGGTAGGGCCAGGACTGGAACCCTGGCTTGGCTGATGCTATAGACCAAGCCCTTCAACACTGTACTCAGGCAGTCCATGGATAGTATGAGCTGAGGCCTGCAGAAAGCTGAATTTCCCAGTATTGTCCCCACTGGCCTGGCCACAGTGACCAAAATGCTCCTGTCACTTACTGCTTTGGGTCAAGGTGTTGAAATTATATTCGTGTTTTTATGGGGCACCTAAGTAGTTCAGTTGGTTAAGCGTCTGCCTGGCTCAGGTCATGATCTCGGGGTCCTGGGATCGAGCCCTACATCGGGCTCCCTACTAAGGGGAAATCTGCTTCTCCCTCTCCCTGTGCTCCTCCCCCTGCTCATCCTCTCTCTCTCTCAAATAAAATCTTAAAAGAAAGTATATTTATGTTTTTAGGAGGTGGTAACATATAAAACTATTAACTAACAGTTTAAAAGTGAGTGTATCATATTAGCCAGTTACCTACCTATAAGGGGCCTGCACACCAGCAAAGCTGAAGAGCAATGATCAGAAGCCCAGGTCTGGGCTCCTGAGTGGCAGCTAGGAAAGGCAGGAGGGAAGATGCAGAGCTAAAGGACACAGGGGAGGGGAGGTGGGGGAGGAGACGCTGAAGATCTTAGTGTCTTGGTTTGGCCGTCCCAGGCCAGATCTATATAGGACCCCCCTTTACAACCGCCCAGATCTTTTCTTCACAAACCTGCTAGGGCCCTCGGTGCAGTTCCTTTTATTTTTAAAAATCGATGACGCTTCATTTCTCCAATGCTCTCAGGCAATAGCTGAAAATGAAATTTGTCCTTACTGTATAGGACCTTTGGAAAAGCCCTGGCTTTTCTCCTTTGACATAAAGCTGCATTGTAAATGGAGGGGCTCAATAGCTCTTTGCCCCTTGAAAGAAAGATTCTTGGTAGGAATAACGTCAGGTTCTACTGGAAAGAGCGCCACCCTCCCCCAGACCACTAGCAAAACTGTTTGGATTTCACCTAGGCAGAGCTCTGACTTCATTCATTCAGTGAGGAGAATTCTCTCCCTAGGTCCCCACCAGTCCATCGCATGCTTGCTCCTACAGCTGTCTAAATAATCACGTGGCTTTAGTGCTTGGTTCACATGCTGAACCCAAAGCAGAACAGAAGTTGACTTGCTCATGGCTAAGGGAATGCAAGATCAATGTGAATCAGTTTAGCCGTTTCAACAAATATTTCTGTACATCTGCTCCGTGTCCAGTTCTGTGTGGTGTGTGGGGAGAGGGTCACAACAAGAGAGACCCACAGTGATTCTGGCCTGCAGGATCTCACTGACAGACCAGCCAAACTCACATGAAACAAGTAATAGGACAGTCATGTTTGTGTTCAGATGGCCTGCGCAAGCGGTACAGATGGTAAGAGTGTCAGGTTCTCAGCTGGGTGGTGGCCACACACTGGTGAAGGCTACTCCCTTCCAAATCGGGAGATTTTGCCAAGTAAGGACGTGATTAAAAAAAAAAAAAAAAAAAGCCTACGCCCCTTTGACTCTTCTGTTTGCACCACTTCATAAAAAGAAATGTCAGAATAAAGTACAGTCATTCAAACTGGATCCATTTAGCGTTAGGAAAAATTGACTACATTGTCATGAGGCACAACAACTTAGGAACTCAGGGCATTCAGAGAAGGGACGAATCAGCAGGCACTAGAGACTGAAGGAAAGGCTACAGAGAATCATTAAATCAGAGAATCTCACTTCCTTCTGGAAGCCTTCCCTGATTGCCCCAGCCAGAGGCGATCCCTCCTCCTCAAACCCAGACGACTTTGCTTCTTCCTTGAGGTACCTCTTAGAACCTGACCTGTGTTACACTTACTTTTATGTAGAGCCTGTGACTTGGCTTTCTTACCCCATAAGCTTCTGAAGGGGAGGGATAATTTCGTATGTTGTATGACATTTCATAGCCCAAAGGGCTTTGCAGACATTTACTGTACTTGTTAAAGTGAGAAAGTTCTCTTCTCTGCTTTCCTGCTAAACTTTAGTCCTGAATGTTCACTGCCTAGTGAGCATTTCAAATTCATAACCCAAATGGAACTTTTTCTCCCCCAAACCTCTCTCTCTCTCTCTCTCTCTCTCTCACACACACACACACACACACTTCTCTTTCACCTCATATTCTGTGTACCCACAAGGTATTTCTCTAATACTAGTCATAATAGTCACAGATTAAATATCCATAGAAGTTCCTGTGTTTTGGATACTTTTAACAGCCCTTTATATGTATGAACCAACCCAGGAGGTTGGTACTGCATTTACATCCATTTTACAGATGAGAAAAGCTGACACCCAGAGAGGTTAAATGCTAATGATAACAGCAACAATGAACATTTGAGTGCTCACTGTGTGTCAGGCACTACGGTGAGTGCTCATTTAAGAGTAGTGAGCCTGGGATACACTTCCCTGGTTAGTGACCAAGACCCCGTCTCTGACAAGACCATGGAAAATGAGGGGAAATCCCTTGGTAGGAGCAGAGGATCTGGGGGTGAAGGGCGGGCTCTTGAGAAGGAATCCAGGCTGTGAGGCAGAGAAAAAAAAAGCCAGTAGCAGTTGAGTTTTCAGTGGCTCCCCTAAGGATGGGCAATGTGGTCAGAGGAGAAAAATCTTTCCTAACTCCCACAGTCCACTCTGTTCTGTGCCATAGAGGCTATCAGCAAGAGAAAAATCAGATCAGGATAAAACAAGTCAGTCCCACATTGAGTCGCCTCACTGGTGATTAGCACATGATTTTAGACTGTTGGGTATATATAAAGGGCAGTAGATGAGACTAGAAGAAAGGTCACCTTGACCTATGTTTAACATTCAGAGCTCTGTTAAGCAGCTCAGGCCTGTTGTTCCCTGAAGTAATTGGCACTGAATTATCTTTGTGTGTTTTCTAAAAGAGAGCAGCTGTCTTCAAGCTGGGGGCCTTACACTGTAAACATTTCTTCCTTTAGTACACTTGGAGGAAAGGAAAATCTGAAAGGTGAGAATGAGCCCCCCCGCCAACATCCCCCAGGGAAGTCCAGGATGGGGAAGAAAACTTGAATTCCCAACTATGGCAGGCTTTGAGCTAAGGGCCTTTCTGGGTGGTTGGAAAAAGTCTACTGATCTTTCTAGAACCTTCCTCTGCTCCCTCAGTGAGTGGCTACACAATGGAATAGGCCCAACTTTCATCGCCTGAGATGTCAGTTCTTCAAAAGAGAGTCCAGTTGTGTGTAAGGGTGTATTTAAAAAGCCAGCCACAAAAATGATCTGAGATAGAACAAGTTTCGTTGGTTTGTTTTGTAGTTGCCAATCAAGCTGGGCTCTGATGAGGAGAAGAATGCTCAAAAAGGAAATCAGGGGCAATACAAAATTTTCCAAAGAGGGGAAAATGTACAAAATACCTTCCTTCTCTGCCATTACAATGAGCTTGCTGAGCCGTACTGTTATGAAGTGGTTCAGCTTTTTACCACAGCAGCAGAAATATGAGACAAAGAAATAGGTTTTGGCAAGTAGATTAGGCCCAGGTCATAATTCAAAGTGGCCCCTACATTTTACATGTAGTCTCTGTCTAAAACGATTTTATATTTACTTACTCAGATCACTAATCCATGGTGAATTTTTTTGAAAGAAGGAGATGCGGTGCTTACCCAGGGATTACTGAGATATTTTGTACTCATCTGGTTGTTGCCGCAGTTACCTGGTACCCTTGGTACCTGAACTAGCCTGCCTATATCAATGGCAACAGAAGTTCAGGCTCATAAAATAAGTCAACTGGCAGTCATACCTCTAATTTCAAATTTGAGCTAAGGCTCACTAGCTTGAACTAACTGAAGGAAGGTGAGGTTAGATGCTGAAAACTCGGTTTTAAGCACATATTTAAAAAATATAGTTTCCCATTTGCATGTATATACAGCAGTGGGAATTTGCTAAATGGGGTTTCCTGATAGATGTTATAATTCTCCCTTGTTGGAGGTGATAGACTCTGAAAGCATCTAGTGCTGCAAAATTAAGTCCAATGCGGTGGCTTATTCTAGCCATGAGAGGGCAGCAGAGAGCGGTGGGAACGCACTTCCTACTTCCAAGAAGGGTATTCTAGAAGGAAAGAGGAGCCTGTCTTGGAAAACTTCTCACCTGGGAGGGAGCAAGTGAACCAGCATGTCAGGCAATTGAAGAGGAGAGCCTGGAAGCTCACTAAAGCCAAATAAGAAGTCAGTCGGGGTGTGACCAGGTCAGCTAGTGGCCCATGGACTAGAACAAGGGCAAAATATAATGAGAGCCAAAGGGGCAACCAATTCTGATGGCATCAGTCTTTGAGAGCTGGGTGTCCTGGGCAGTTCCAAGCCCAGTGCTAGGAGGATGCTACAGGTTCACAGATTCACAGTACTTACTCCAAAATCCGTGTGGCCAGATGTGTTTTGGAATTCTAAATTTGTCAGATTTCAGAACAATAATATGCCATCTGTACCATATATTAGGTAACACTCCCAATGAGATTTAAGGCAGCACTCATAATTAGGGTTGCCAGATTTAGCAAATAAAAATAAAAGAGGTCTAGTTACATTTGAATTTCAGATCAACTGTGAATCATGTTTTAGTATAAGTGTATTTCCTTATAATATTTGGGACATACTTATACTAAAACATGATTCACTGTTGGTCTGAAATTCAAATGTAACCAGATGTTCTGTATTTTATCTGGAAATCCTACTATAGTCAAACATGTTAGTATCACAGCAGTGAAACCTATGAATGCTTAGACTCAATGGGATAAATAAAGACAATAAATTGCCTCACATCAGTTCATCTCATGTTTTGCCACCACATGAGTTTTGATAGGAAATTTATGAAAAAAAATTTTTTTTTTTGGTCTTCAGGACTTGGTAGATTTTGGAATTGTGGACTTGTAATTGTTCAGTTAATAAAAGAAAACAATGGAGAGATCTATGGTGAGATGTGTTCATGCCTGCAGTGTATCTAGTTCTTAAGGGCTTAGGCCCTTTTTTTTTCAGGTCACAAGACGTGTGCAGGTATGGCAGGTCCTGAAACATTGGGGGCACAAAAGGAGACTAAGTCAGGTGCACCCAAATAGTTTTCACATTTATAAGAAGGCTTGGCTGGAGGTTTCATGACCTGCTGTGAGCAGCCCACTTTGAAATCTTCAGGACGAAATCAGAATAAAGGGAGTGGAGGAAACTTAACCCCTAGCTATAAGAAAGAACACATTTTGGAAACATACATCTTGAACTCTGACTCTCTTTTGACCTGTGATTTGTGGTGGGACTCGGTACATCTTTGTGTTTGGGTCTTTATCTGTGCAATTGGCGGTCGCTACCCAACTGACTTTTCTAGGGCCTTGGGTTGTTGAATAAAACACTGAAGTCTGGGGCTGGAGGTAGAGATGTGCGGAACAGCAGTGCAGGGCAGTGAACACAGTGGTTTTGGCCTAGAGGGTGGTTGACAGCAGAGGATTTGCTCTGGAATAAGCTGTTTAATGCTTTAAGCCTGAATAAACCTGAACCATATTATGTGACCAAAGTGAGGGGTGTGTGTGTGTGTGTATGTGTGTGAAAGAGAGAGACAGCAAGAGAGAGCAGGATTCTGTGTGTGTGTGTGTTTTTTTTAATCACATCCTCAAAATCCCTTTTCCTGTGTTACACTTGAATGGACTCTGATTTTTTGCAGTTTTCTTCAAGATTCCAGTGTGTGCTAACCTCCCCACTCTCCAAGTTCCTGTAGGGAACAAAAAGAAAAAAAAAATGACTCTGGGGTACATTCTGTTCTCAGTTGTGCTTGGTTGGTCTCCCTGATTAGACTCCTAACTCCTGTAGGGCAGATACCATGGCCTCTATCTCCCAGGTTCAGGAAGAAGGAGTGTGTTGCTACTATTAAACAATGAAGGGATGTGTGTTTGTGGGGTGTGTGTGTGTGTGTTTCTTACTGGAGAGGTCTCTGATAGAGAAAGGAGAATGAATTTCAGAAGCAAGGTCATTGGGAGATAAGTGAAATGTTTCAGTGTTTCAATGTCCTCTTAGGCAACAGAACTAGAACAAGAACTTGGTGGGAAAAAGGCAGTAACCACACCAGGGGACCTTCTGCTGTGTGGCCACCATCTCTCAATTACCCAGATGAAAGACGTTACCTTCAAATGATAGAAATTCCTATATTTGACAGGTAAGCTGTTGGGTGATGGCCCTTCTATTTCTGAGAGCCATCTTTTCCTGATGTCTCTGTGATGGTCAACCCTTCCCTCCCAAGGTGAGTTCCTTCATAAACAATTCACCACTTGCAAGCATTGGAGAGGACACGGAGCATAGATATGTTTTGCGGAGGGAGGAAGGGATGAGCTCTCTTTCCCCTCTGGGGAAAGCACCTGCCCTTCTCTTTCGGATTTTCACTTCTCATGATCTATATTTGGAGTCCTATGTCCATTATTCAAATGAGATACATATTTCCTGTCATTGATATAAACATCTTTCAAGCCAATTCTCTTTTTTCTTGCCATTCCGGGGTGGAAAGCCGATGGCTCTTGCAAACATAATTTGGAGCAGGACCACAGACAAGTTAAGGCCCAATAGCCTAAGGGAGCAAGTGGATTCTCTCTCAAACTATCTTAGCTTCTGCATACTGTAACTTCCAGGTGATTCTGTGTCAGATGAGGATCAAGGTCATAACTGGGCTATACCACCCGGGACTTCCCTGGCAATGCTTACCTGCCTTAACTGTGGTTGTCATATACTTCTCTGAAGAAATGAGATGCAAAACTGTAAGCAACAGACTCAGAATTCAACAGACTCAGAATTCCTGGCTTCTCAAGGGTATGGTAGTTGGTTTCATTTGGTTTTGCTTTTCCCTTTTACTTACAGCTCATATTATTACTGGTATCACACTGTGTAGTGATCACGCTCGAATACCCGGGAGCTTTGGTTGAATACTGGTCTAAACAATTCAGTTCACAAGACTTCCAGATTGCTGAGACGATTACCTATGTGTGCTCAGATGTGTGTTTCAGAATGATCAATCTTGGCTGTGTGGAGGAAGAATCTGCAAAGGGGGATGGAGTTGGTGTGACAGAGTGGCTGGAGATGGGGGGCTGATTACGAGTCTGTTGTAACTTTCCAAGTGAGAGGTAACAGGGCCTGAGTTAGAGCAATGGGAGTGGAAATGAGAGTACAGTAATGGAGATATTTCAGAGGTGGAATTGACAGTATTTGGGAATGGATTGCATGAAGGGGTGGAAGGTGAAGAGGAGCTGAGGATACCTCTGCTATTACATGATACAAGGGAACAGGCGGAGGACTGGGTTTGGGACAGATACTGATGAGTTCGTTTTAGGTATGGTGACTTACGGGCCGGGTTTGTCTGCTATCGAGGGAGTGCCCAGAATGTGGGACTCTCAGTGCTAAACCCGGGTAAGTCCTGGGCAGACCAGGACAAGTTCATCTCACTAAGTTTAGGATACGGTGGATTTGAGGTGTTTGCAGACAGTGTCCAGGAGTTGGCTGGGCATGTAGGAGGGGTGTGTAGAAAGGACATCAGAGTCAGGGGTATAGTTTGGGGAGTTGCCTGTTACAGAAGATGGGTGAGCCCATAGGAGTGGGTAGGATAACTAAGGGAAAATACACGGCATGAGATTATACCTACCTCAAATCCCCTGTGGAACTCTAGATCCTTGTGAATATGAATGAATGAATCAAATAATTAAGGAAGAATAAGAGGTGAGTGAGAACTGAGTGAGAACGAGACAGCAGGCCACACTTTGAGGCACACCTATCCACACAGGTGGGCTGTGGAAAGAAATCCAAGGCTGAGCCATAAGATGGCAAAAGAGAACCAGAACAAATGACAGTGTCAAAAAAGTCAAGAAGGAAGAGAATTTCAAAAGGGTGTGGGTTAGGAAGATTAACATTGAGGACAGGCGATTGGCTCTGGTAATTAATATGTCACTGACCACCTACCAGAGTACACTTTCTGTGGCGTCCTAGAGTCTGTGGCATCCTGAGATCAGATTATAAGATGCTGGTGAAATAGAGAAAGAGAAGAAAGGAAGTGTGGGTAGCAGAGATTCATCTTTCTCCCAATAATGAGGGGAAGGGAAAGAATAGTTTTCTCCTTTAAATACCAGCTCAAGACCCAGCTCTTCTTAAATTTCCCTGAACAATTGCCATGCTCCTGTTCTCCCCCTTCTCAAAGTTGCTAGAGCCCCAGGGGCTCTGTAGGAAAAACATATTAGCTATGTATGATATACTTCTTTATTTTCTGGTAGGTTCTAGTGTGCTTGTTTGGTCTTCCTATTAAACTCTAAGCTTCCTGAGGGGCAGAGACCACAGCTTAGATCTCTCATCATGCCCACAAGAAAAGCCTTCGAGAATATTTGCTAGTTGTTTGGATGGGAAGGATGGAAAGATTCTCCGGTTCACATTTTCTCAACTTCCACAGTATTTGCATTTTGGGCTGGATAAGTCTTTGTTCTGGGAGACTGTCCTAGGTGCTGTCGCGTGTTCAGTCATATCCCTGGCCTCTACCCACTAGTTGCCAGTGGCACTTCCCTATCACCCTCTTATAGTTGTGAAAACTGAAAATATTTCCAGACATTGCCAAATGTTTCCCCGTGTGTGTGTATGTGTTTGTGTGTGCGCGCGTGCACACAGGAATCGACTCAGTTGACACCCACTGCCTACGTGACTGGAGCCTAGCTTAGTTACCCCCTTGTCCTTCAGCAGGGGCAATCCAAAGCCATTTCCCATTGAGAAACATGGGTGTCCAGTTCACAGCCTCCAGAAAGAGAAGTATAACCTTCCCTGGTTACTCGCTTTCAGTTCTGAGACCCTTAAACTCATTCCTTTCTCTGCCTCTCCTTGGAGTGAGTTAATGGCTCAGTACTTGCACTTAAACACAAAGTACTGAAATGATGCCAACACACTTTCCTTATGATCCTGAATATCAAAGCAGAGCCGGAGAGACATCTAATTACAGCAGCGGTTTGTAATGTTTCTACAACTGTAAGGGAAGCATTTATTAATTTGTTCACAAAGTGTAACTAGTAGTTAATAATGCTTATTCTTTTCAACGTATCTTTCAAATATTATATTATAACTCTGTTGGTAGCCTCCTCAGAGACTGACCAGAGGGTGGGAAAATCAGAGAAAGAGAAAATGTATAAAATAAAGGCACAGAACGTTTCAGTGCCCGAGCAGAGCGGAGAACCCAGGAGTCCTGGGCTCTCATTCTTTAGGTTAAACTGAAGTGTCTTCCTGACATTTTAAAAAAACACTTTATTTAGGAGAGAGAGAGGCAAAAGGAGAGGGAGAGGGAGAGAGAAAATCCCAAGCAGACTCCACGTCCAGCATGGAGCCTGACGCTGGGCTCCATCTCACGACCCTGAGATCATGACCTGAGCCTAAGTCAAGAGTCGGACGCTTAACCAGCTGAGCCACCCAGGCACCCCTCTTCCTGACATTTTTATGTATCATCCCAATGGGGCCCGTGGTTCCTAAAAGACATTTCATGTGGGTTGAGCTAGACTGTGGGTGAAGATAAGAAAACCACTCTGATATCTTGCCCTGTTCTAACACCATTTTCTAGGGTTCTGAGGTTCCTTGGTAGTGCACTGTGAATCTTCCTACTGCTGCTCTATGGGAAAGTCCAATAAACCAGTCAGTACATTTTTATCGAGTGCATGATAAATACTCTTAAGACACCAAAAAGTGATGTGAATAAAAGGAGTAAGGTTTCACAACTTGTAGCTCATTCTTCCTGGTTCTTAATGGAGCATGTTAATTTATTGAACTAAGAATTTTCTGTATATTCTTGGATTTTAGCCCCATGACAGCTCCATGAAATAGGTATTATTAGTATCTGGCCTCTTTTTACAGAGAAGAGAATGTTAAATCAGTGAGGCTAAATCACATGCCAAAGGCATATAGCTACAAAGTTATAGAGCTGCGATTCCAGCCCATTCTATATAACTCCAAAGTCTGTGTTTTTATCTACTATGCTAATGGGATTCATTTATCTGGTCCACTTCCTGTCCTTTTTTTTTTCAAATGGGTAAGCTATTCCATTTTATGGAAGGAAAAACTGTGGACCAGAAAGTATAAATGACTTGCCCAGGATGACGTGGTGTTGGTGATGGTGATGATAAGGGTAGGAGTGGAAGAAGCTAGAAAACACATTTTCTTCCTTTTATTGTGTGTGCTCTTTTCTCCTTATCACATTATTTCTAGTTTAGAAGACAAGACACCTCTTATTCTAGGAAGCAGTGAAAGGACTAGAAAAAGAAGTCTGCCGTTAATTGTGTGATATTGAATTTCTGAATTCTGTGGCACTGACAAACCAGATGATGGAGCCATTTTCTTTCCCAAGGATATTGGCGGTCATTAGCTATAGTTACCCTGCCAGCAGGCTTTGAGTGGGGAGTACATTGTGTCCCTTCAGGATCTCCCAGGAGGATTGAAGAATATATTGAATATATATAAAATAGAGAATAGAGAATATTGAAAGAATATACTACACACCTTGACCAAGGAGCTGGGCTAGAGAATCTAGCTGCCACAAAAGGAGAGGTTTTCTATAGCATTATGAAGTTGCTTCTGAGTCACTTTGAGGAGCAAGAGGGAGGAGAACTGCAGAACCAATTGGCATCTTCCAGGATTTAACTGAGTAACAGTTCCAAGTCTGGAATAACCTTGGGAAATCCTTGACCTTGAAGAAGGTTGGCTTCCTATTGTCAGCTGGAATTCCCCTGACCATCCCTGTGCAATGAACTCCCTCCCATCATTGGGTCAAGGTGAATAAATCAGAGGGATGGGGCTAGCCTCTTGTTTCTGAGAGACTTAATTTTATTTTTGTTTGATATAGATAGCATATTTACATGCAAGAATAATCCGTTTTGTGGGCAGAATGCGGGCTATTAAGCATTACCATTTCTAACAACCCCAGGGATTACTGTAAATCCCTGAGATTTTTGTTACATTCAGTAGTCACAGGCCTTCTGGTTATTCCTACCCTTTCTCAGTAACTTACTAGGAACAAATCTTCATGAAGTATCCTTTTTCATTTGTTTGCCTTTTTTCCCACAAAAGTCGTCATAGCCCAGAGGTTTTATACAATTGTAACCATCCTTTTATTTTCAGCCATTGTCCATGCCACACCCCTTGAGGCTTATCACCAGATTTTCACTCCTCCCTTCCCATCAAAACCATATCCCTGCCCCATCATCCAAAAGCAGGCAGAACTGAAGAAGGACTGAGCTGGTGATGAGTGGCTTTAGTAGAGGAATCTGAAGATCCTTAAAGCTCTTTCCTTCATTTCCTGAGACTTCTGTGGTCAGACATCAGTCCTGGAGTGTGGTGGCCCTGGAAAGTCCTTTGGCTCTGGAGTCCATCAGTTCTGGGTTGGAATCCTATCTGCCGTTTACAGCCAGGTGATCTTTAGCAATTCTCTCTCTGTTGCCATCTTTTTAAAGTGAGGATGATACTCATTTGTTGCTGTTGTCTGTTTTTCTGACCACCTGGCATTTACCCCCAAATTCCTACACCTATTCTTTCATTTTGAACTGTGCCCATTGCTTTTGACTTTGCTTTGTGATTTTGTAGATTGTTTTATTTAAAAAAAATTTTTGAAGATTTTATTTATTTGACAGAGAAAGAGAGAGCACAAGTAGGCAGAGCAGGAGGGAGAGGGAGAAGCAGACTCCCCGATGAACAGGGAGCCAGACATGGGGCTTGATCTCAGGACCCTGGGATCATGACCTGAGCCGAAGGCAGACGCTTAACCAACTGAGCCATCCAGGCATCCCTGTAGATTGTTTTAACTTAGGCTTCAACTAATGGCTGTGCAGAACCGCCCTTGGTTTTGTTTGTAGAATGAAAACCCCACGAGGGCCAGAGCTGTGGTTATTTGTGCTTACCATCATATTCCCAGGCCCTAGGATGATATTTGGCACATAGCAGGGGATCAGTACATTTTTATGGGATGAGTGAATGAATGAATACACAGATTTCCTGATCCTAGTGCCCAGATCAGTCCCTTTGACCTACTACTACACACAGCCTAATGTAAGGAGTGGTTATATACTACAAGAACAGGCCCTATTCAGGTACTGTCCTGTGAGGAGGGCTACTTGCCCTCTTTGTCCTGGAGAGTACCCACAAATTTCAGTTAGTTCATTCAGGGCTGATCCTGAGTCATCCTGTACTTGAAGGGGTTAATAGGACTGTACAGGCTTATTTAAGTTGATAAAGATGACAAAAATGATTAGTGGAGCCGAAGTGAACAAATGCTCGAGTTCAGCCTTATGAAACTTATACTCCCTTTACTGCAATTGTAGTATGTTAGCTATTTTTCTTCTCCTTCTCCTTCTTCTTTTGGTAGAGAGAGAGAGAGAGAGAGAGCAGGAGTGGGGGACGGGCAGCCAACGTGGGGCCCGATCTCACAACACTGCGACCATGACCTGAACTGAAATCAAGAGTGGGACGCTTAACTGACTGAGCCACCCAGGTGCCCTGCTATCTTTCTTTTTAATTCCCAGTTGTACATTATGGGCAAAAGCTGTAGCTGTATCTCCTGTCCTTGGGGAAGCCTTTCTTCTATATCTGTTACAAACTTTTTACAAAATGTAGGTGTCCTGGAAGCAGTTGTATGACCATCTTTATTGAATGAAAAGATTTATTTCTGGGTGGAGTGTTACCTAAAAGAGTTTCCCCTGGTTTCTTGGGGGTTATCAATTCAGTGGTTGCTTCCTGTGTGACACTATAAATCTGGCTGCAGTGAGGCCAGAAGTAGCTTATTTCCTGTTGCAGTTGGGTAAGGTGGGATTATGTCCATCCTTTTTTATGACCCAGAGGGCAGCCTGAAACTGCAGGATAACTGAGGTAATGGCAGATGTAAACTAGGGGAGGTGAGGGCTGAAAGGAGTTTTTGACTGAGGTTAATCTTAGTAAAGAGTCCTTAGGCGTGTACAGTCCTATTAACTGCAGTTTAGCCAAGGCCTAAGCAGTGGTTAATTAAGGCAAATCCAGGGCCTATTCAGGAGCACAGTCTAGATAAGGCCTAGCTGGGGCTTGAACCCAATTAAGCCATGGTCCTGGCATAGTTAGGTCTGACCAGGGCACAGCCAGGTTCAAAGCCTAGTTAAGGCCTAGTCAGCCCAGTTACGATATAACCAGAGCCTAAGCCTACTTACAGCTTAGTTGTCCAGTTAAAGTCTAGATAACTCAGTTAAGGCCCTGCCAGGGCCTAAACATGGTTAAGGTCTAGTCAGAGTCTGGTTAAGACAAAGCCAAGGCCTAAACGTAGTTAACTACTAGTCAGAGTGTAGTTAGACATAGCCAGAGCATGTTTAGGACCTATCAGAGTCTTCTTAAGGTTCAGCCAGGTTCTAAGCCTAGTGTATGTTTAGTCAGAGACCATTTAGGGCCAAAATTTACTTAAGTTTTAGTCAGAAACTACTTGAGGTAGATCCAGGACCTAAGCTTATTCAAGCCTGGTCAGAGCCTGATTAAGGCCTAGCCAGAGTCTTGTTAAGGTATAGCCAAAGTCTAAGCTGAAATAAAAGCTAACCAATAGGGTTAAGATCCCATCAGAGTATGACTTGGATTAGTTATGGCCTAAGCCTAGTTTATGTCTAGTCAGAGACCAGTTAGGGCCAAAATCTACTTAAGTTTTAGTCAGAAACTACTTGAGGTAGATGCATGGCCTACACTTACTAAAGCCTAGTCAGAGCCCAGTTAAGGCCTAGCCAGAGTCTTGTTAAAATATATCAGGGCCGGGCACCTGGGTGGCTCAGTCGTTAAGTGTCTGCCTTCGGCTCAGGTCGTGATCCCAGGGTCCTGGGATCGAGTCCCACATCGGGCTCCCTGCTCTGCGGGAAGCCTGTTTCTCCCTCTCCCACTCCCCCTGCTTGTGTTCCTGCTCTCGCTATGTCTCTCTCTGTCAAAAAAATAAATAAAATCTTAAAAAAATATATATATCAGGGCCTATGCCTAGTTAAGAGCTAACCAACATGGTTAAAATCTCATCAGAGTATATTAAGGACTAGCTAGATCCTAAGCCTAGTTTATGTTTAATCAGAGACCAGTTAGGGCCAAAATCTACTTAAGTTTTAGTCAGAAACTATTGAGGTAGGTCCAGGACCTAAGCTTATTAAATTCTAGTCAGAGCCTGGTTAAGGCCTGGCCAGTATCTTGTTAAGGTATGGCTAGGGCCTAGTCTAGTTAAAAGCTAACCAACATGGTTTAGATCTCATCAGGGTATGATAAGGACTAGCGATGGCTTAAGCCTAGTTTATGTCTAGTCAGAGACCAGTTAGAGCCAAACTCTATTTATAAAGTTTTAGTCAGAAACTGCTTGAGGTAGATCCAGGGCCTAAGCTTATTCAAACCTAGTCAGAACCTAGTTAAGGCCTAGCCAGAGTCTTGTTAAGGTATTCCCAGAACCTAAACCTAGTTTAAAGCTAGCCAGGCCAGTTGAGGCCTAACTAGGGCTAAAGTCTAGTTCAGGCCTAGTCAGAGCCCAGTGAAGGTCTAGTCAGAACCTAAGAGTCTAGTTAATGTATAAAGGGCCCAGGCTAGTTAAGGGATAGTTTGTTCAATTAAGACCTAGTTAGTTTACTTAAGGCCCAGCTAGGGCCAAAGCCCAGTTAAGGCTTCATCAGCCCAGTTAAGCCCTAGTCAGGGCTCAGTTCAGGCTTAGTCAGGGTTCAGTTCAGGCCTAGTCAGAGCCCGAGACTGGTTAAAGCTTAGCTAGTTCACATAAGGCTTAACCAGGGTCTAAACATAGTTTTGGCCTAGCTAGAACCCATTTAAGCCCTAGCCAGGGTCAAAACATAGTTAAGGTATAGTTGGAGTCTAATTAAGGCCTAGCTGCAGCCTAAATCTAGAGAAGTTATAGTCAGAGTCTAGTTAAGGGATATCAAGGTTCTAAAGCCCAGTTAAGACTTAATCAACCCAGGGGGGCCTGGGTGGCTCAGTCGTTAAGCGTCTGCCTTCGGCTCAGGTTATGATCCCAGGGTCCTGGGATCGAGCCCCGCATTGAGCCCCACATTGGTCTATTTAAGGCCTATTTAGCCCAGGGGCTAAACTTAGTTATGTCCTAGTCAGAGTGTAGTTAAGTCCTAGCCAGAGCCTAAGCCCAGTTAATGCCTAGTTAGTCTAGTTAAGGTGAAGCCAGGGCCTTACATCTTGTTAAGGCCTCACATCTAGTTAAGGCCTCGTCATCCCAGTTAAGGCCTATTTAGGCCCTCACTTTGTTAAGGGTTAGTCAAGATCAGGGTAACCAGCTTCATCCAGTTTGCCCAAGACCTTGCATATTTAGCACTGAAAGTTCTGGGTCCTGGAAAATCCCCTGGCCCCTGGCAAACCAGACTGATTGGGCACTCCAGTCAAGGCCTTTTTTTTTTAAATTTAATTTTATTATGTTATGTTAATCACCATACCTTACATCATTAGTTTTTGATGTAGTGTTCCATGATTCATTGTTTGCGTGTAACACCCAGTGCTGCATTCAATACGTGCCCTCTTTAATACCCATCGCCAGGCTAACCCATCCCCCCACCCCCCTCCCCTCTAGAACCCTCAGTTTGTTTCTCAGAGACCAATTAGGGCCTTTTTTTTTTTTTTAAAGATTTTATTTATTTATTTGAGACAGAATGAGAGAGAGAGGGAGCTCATGAGAGGGGGGAGGGTCAGAGGGAGAAGCAGGTTCCCTGCCGAGCAGGGAGCCCGATGCGGGACTCGATCCCGGGACTCCAGGATCATGACCTGAGCCGAAGGCAGTCACTTAACCGACTGAGCCACCCAGGTGCCCCCAATTAGGGCCTTTTAAAGAAAACTTTTCTTTGCCTTGGAGTTTACAAAGCACATTTATAGTTTATAGCTTTGGTTTATAAAAGTTTACAAAACACATTTTCAGCATTATTTCATTGATTAGTATAGCATCCATTTGAGATAGGTGTTACCCTCATCCCTGATGTGCAGACGAGCAAACTCAGGTTTAGAGAGAAGTGCCTCCCTCAGTGCTGTGCAGTCAGTGTCAAAGGTAGAGCTTAAACCAAACTTCAAAATGTTTGAATTCAAAAGCTGTGCTGTTATTTTTTAAGCTATAGTAAAGGGGCCTCTCCCCATAATTAAAAGTTGTCGAAATTACAAAAGTAATGCTTGCTCAAGGCCCTTACCATCATCCTGTTTTCAAATCAGGAAAAGTGAGTTACGGCAAGCTTAAGTGACCTGCCCAAGGTAAGAAAACTTTTAAACTTAAACTCAGGTTTCTTTGCCTCCAAATTCCTTATTTTTCCCCTTTAAAGAGAATCTCTTTCCTCCATTCTTCCTGCTTGCTCAGTGTCAGGTACTTCAGTACATGTGTGTGGTTGAGACTGTTTCAGGGTCTGCAGCTTTCAGAGATGTTTCCGTGCATACATTATCTGAAGTCCATCAGGTGTTTGGTAGACTGTACTTGCGTTGACACTTCTGTTTGCAGCTTGGGGTTTATCTAGTGACCTGATGCTTATTGTCCCATGAGGGGGAGTCTGTTGAGCCTGGCAGCAGAGCTGACTTGGTAGTAGAGTTAAACCTCAACCACTTGATTTGCTGTGATCAAAGGACGAATACACTGAAGACAAACCTGGTCTCCTTAGGAATTCTCAGGAGGGTGACTGGATACATCCGTGTTATAATGACATTTTGGGGACCAGGGAAAGAAATCAGGCCTCCCTCTCTGTTACTGTGGGTTCTGCTGCCAGAAGGCACTGAGAACTTGGCTTGCCTTTTCCTGGCTGTGCCATTTCTCTTGCCTCCTGTAAGCTTACCAGGGGTGACAGGTGTCTCTGTTAAAAAGCCTGTATGTAAATATAGCTGTATCTTCCACTGTGTTATCCTGAGGACAAAATAGTTGCCACCCCTGCAGAATGTAGCAGCTTCTGGATTGGATGCCAATGGTAGCAATGTGCCAAGCATGAAGTATCCTGTTCCCCCCACCTCTGCCAAATAAACACCAGCTTCCTCTTCAGTGGTACATTTCAAGGGACAGCCTCCACTCTGCTTGTGGAGATAGAAGGGGGAGTGTGGCAGTAATAGTGGGGGGGGGGGGGCTTGCAGCACGGGTGGTCAGTGGCCCGGACGGGGGCACAGGGGAAGAGGCCACTAGGATGCACTTCAGGACCATGATTTCCTGCTTTTTGCCTTTAGGTTGCTTTGGAGAACTATTTGGTTCACTGTGTAATGTGAGAGGCAGACAGAGCCGGTTAGGAAGAAACAAATGATTTATTTCACTGAGCAGCTGGTAGATTCAAACGTTGCTTTCTTTCTTGGAGAGGACGCCATGTGGGAATGGCATTATTTTCTCTGACATGCACATGGCGACTCCCTACATAAGCTTTAGATGACTTCATGTGTTTGTATTTCCATGAGCTGGTGAAGCACATTCAGCTTCAAGGCATTGGGTTAGTGGCATAAGCAGGCCATATCTCTGTCCTAACAAAAGATCTGGAAGGCCTTTCCTGGAGGCCTGGGGGCTTTGCAGTACAATGTTGGAGGCTACGGAAAGGGAGCACAGAACTAGACTTCTGGTTCTACCACATTCCAGCTGTGTGACTCTGGGTAGATCGTTTTGTCTCTCTGGGTGTCAATTTTCCTAAATGTAAGATGGAGGTAATAAACTCTGTGTTGCCCTATCCACGCTATATGGTAACTGTGGAGATCAAATGAGATATAATGTGAAAACAGTAGAAAAAGTATAAAGCCTTATAAAAAATCTGAGGAATTGTTAGTTCTATTATTCATTCAACAAATAGTTATTGAGTACCCACTGTGCGTGCGTGCTTAAATGAAACAGAGATCACTGTCTTGTTGGGAGTTTACCTTCTGGAGTGGGGGGAGCCATAAAACAGTAATCATAATAAGTAAGTAAACTATACAATATATATATAGAAGGTGACAAGTTCTAAGAAAATGGAAAAGGTAGAGCAGAATAAATAAGGCATAAGGAAGACTCAGGAGTGCCAGGTGGGGAGGGGGAAGTTAAATTTTTCAAAGGGTGGCACGTGTAACTCTCGTTGAGAAGGTGAGATGTAAGCAGAGTCTGAAGGAGGGGAGGAATTTAGTCATTCAGATATCTGAGCAAAGAACATTCCAGGCAGAAGTAATAGCCGGTGTAAAGGGCCTGCAGAGGAAGTGTTCTGGTGAGTTTGAGGAATGGCAAAGTGGCCAGAGTGGCTGGAGTGGAGGGAGGGGGAGAGAAGTAGAAATGAAGTTGCAGACTATATCGTGGGGGGCCATGTAGGCCATTATAAAGGATCTGGGCTTTATTCTGAAGGATATGCAGAACCATTAGAGGAGGAGAGACATGGTCTGACTTTATTTTATTTATTTTATTTATTTTTTTGAGAGAGAGGGCATGGGGAGGAGCAGAGGGAGGAGAGAGAGAGAATCTTAAGCAGGCTCCACGCCCAGCGCAGAGGCCAGCTCAGGGCTCGATCTCATGACCCTGAGCCGAAGTCAAGAGTTGGATGCTTAGCCAGCCAAACCACCCAGCTGCCCCATTCTGACTTACATTGTAAAGGGCTCACTCTGGCTCTTGTGTTGAGAAGAGACTGGGGTGAGGCAAAGGCAATCCTGTGAGGAGGCTGTTGAAATAATCAGGGTGAGAGGTAGATGCTGGTGGCTCACAATGACAAGTTTTAGATTTTGAATGTATTTTGAAGGCAGAGCCAAAAGGATATTGGCTGTGGATTGTGGGGAAAAGAAAAGAGTCAAACAAAGATAAACTCAAGATTTTTTCACCTGAGTAGCGAGAAGGATAGAGTTGCCATCTACTGAGCTGGAGAAGGCTCTAGGTAGAGCAGGTTTTGGAGGGAAGACCAAGGATACAGTTTTGGATATACCGAGTTTCAGATATCACAGGTCAGCATGAAGGCAATTAGATACACAAGGAGGAAATTCTGGAGAAAGGTCTGAACTAGCTAAATAAATTTGGGAGTCATCTGTGTTATTGGTATTATTTACAGCCTGGAGGAGATCACTGAGGAAGTAATTATAGATGGAGCAGAGGAGGACCTGGGGAGTGATCAACCATGTCAAGGGTGGAAGCCACTGGGGACTTGGACAAGGGTACTTAAGTGGAGTGGCCATTATATTTCATTAAAAGTGTGTGTTTTAGAACAAATATTTAACCTGGTAATATCAGTCATGAGATAAGAGAGAGATTTTGTTCTTGTCAAGCAAAACTGCCTGGAGATTCCCCTGCCTCTAATATTAAAAAGAAAACTGAGGAATCCTGAAAGGACAACTCCACCCAGCCTTTCATTTGAGGGCTCTTGCCAGACCAAAGAGCTGAGGCCCTGATGCGCTTTTCTGAGTCCCAAGCATATAGGTAATGGGATGAGCTCTTTACCCATGTTTAAAATGCCAACCTTTGGCCCCTTTATGAACCTTGAGAGATAGAGGAATGAAATCTTCAGAGGGAAAGGAAACAACGAATTCATGCCCAAGTGCAAAACATTTTTCTTTATAGGATATTAAGAAATGTTTTCTCTTCCTCCCTTCCTCCAGTTTATTCTGATTTTATTTATCTCAGAGGTCAGAAATGGAGAAGTCTTATTTTTTATTTCCATGGAGCAGTATAGGGTCTTTGGGTGATTTTAATATTCATGTAGATTTTTGGTATCTTTCCTTTTTACTAGAATGTTCTGACTATAGGTGCACTCTGGGAACAATAGTATGTAGGGATGAGGACAACGGAATGGTTATCCTCAAGGGGACTTGTGGCCTATGACCCACCATGGCCATATGGTGTTCTTGTTGCCATCTTAACACTGTATCTTATTCTGTTGGTGATTAGGAGCTGCCCAGAGCAGTACTAGGTGGACCACAGTGTAAAGGACAGCACAGAGGGTAGAGAGACTGAAGAATCAGATTCTCAGTCTTGCTCTGCTACTAACCAGCTGTGTAATCCCAGCAAGTTACTTATCAATGATGCATCTTCACTTCCTCAGTCGTAAAAAAGGAATAATCCTTGTTGCACAGGATGTTATCAGGATTAAATAAGTTAATGTATGTGAAGGTACTTGAGGATATAATTAGCAGAAGGAGGAAATGACGAAACACAGATGAACTACCAAGGGACGTTATGGAATCATATTTTGAGATCATTAAAAACAGAAGCATTCTTCCTTTGGTGGATAAGTAGTAAGCACATTTGCAGGCAGAAAGAAGAACTATACGGCCTCTGATCTTTTTTCCAGGTGGAAAAAGAAACGAACCAGGTCTTTCCTGGCAAACTGGCATTTGCCACAGAAACAGAGAGGAGGCCACGGCTGGTGCTTAGTCTTGCTCTTTTCAAATTTCTGAGAAGTATTCTTGAAACTCAGGACTAAAGCCAGGCTAAGATGGTAGAGAATAAAAAGCATACAAAGATCTATGTATGATGCTCCTTTTCTTACCCAAACGATTCACGTAGGAAGATCTCAAAGTCTGGGCTGGTTCAGGTGAAGTCATGCTAGACACAGGGTAATGGCCTTCATTTTCTTGCCTTAATGACTTTGCCAATTACTTTCTAAGTGAATGTTTCCAAGGGATAAGCTAGTTAATGCTTTGAAAGATGCATCACCATAAGACCACGCAGAGGGCCTTCTCCACGCAGCTGGCCCTGTACTGGAGGAATAGCCAATGAGCAGTCTTGACGTGTAGCCAGCTTCTTCCCGCCAGAGCTAGGAGCCAGAGTGCGTGCATGCTTCAAAGGCAAGAAGGAGTTAGGCTAGGAAGATCGTCTAATCCTCAAGGATTCCCTACCTGATTGGCCTCAGGTCTTCTGGAAGGATGGATGACCTGTGAGCCAGAGTCACAAGACAGTCCTGCTCCCTCATATCTTTACCTAGTTCAAAGTCATGTTAGTTCTAACCATGAGATAAATTGTTATCTCTGGCCCTTCCTTCCAGTTTTTGTAATACCTGCAGCTCCTCCTCTCCTACCTTCACAGGGTCACTAGTCAGTACTCGGGATGCACCACTCACCGGTTCCTGGATCCCGGAATTTCTCCAGAACAATTACATTAGCTAGCATTTATTAAGAAGCTTCCTATATAGCAGGCACCATTCTATACTCGTTGCGTATATTAACTCATGTTGTTCTCACAACCCTTATTACCTTCATTTTGCAGATGAGAAACTGAGGCAGAGTAGCCTTACTACCAGAGTAAGGTAGTACTCTAGTACTCTACCTTCTACCTGGAAGGTAGTAAGTGGAAAAGTTGAGATTCAAACACAGATCTGTTTGACACAGATCCTACCCTTTCAACCACTAGCATCACGTGACTGACTCTCCCAAAGAAAATACACGAACAAACAAACAATGGCGATTTGCCTTTTTCCTTCTCAGAAAGCTGAGAGAAGATGTGAAAATAGAATCCCTTTTCCTGTTACTTCCAAGTTTTGTTCTTATTTCCCTTATTTTAGACCATGTCCTCTGCACTGGTAATATTTAAAAGCCAAGAACCTTTCTAGAAGTAGTACAGCTCTTTTTAGGCTCTCTGGGGTGGGGGGGTGGTGGCTGTGGGCTTCTCATAATAGCCAAGATTCAGGGACAAGCCTGTGCAGGGTCCCACCAAGCCAAGATGGGGGGGCTGTTCTCCCGTTTGAATAGTTTTGAGGAAACTCTTTGTCTGTCTAGGAAAATAACTAAGAGATACATTTTCAAAAGTGGTTGTTTTTCTCCAGTGACTAAGTTGTTTTTCGGAACGGTAAGCAAGAATTTGTGATTCTCTCTGCAGCAGTGAGCAAATTTGGAGGAGGAGGAAAGAAATTCAGTAGAATTCAGTTTAAATTGACCATAAGGACATTTCCTACTCCCTCTCTTTCCAGTTTCTGTTTTGAATTTTTCATATATTTTCAAGAAGGGACCATGTTTAGCTCTTCAGCTGTACAATTCTTTCCTTTCTCTCTTGATAAATTAAAGATGGTTCATGGGGATTTTAAATGTCAGATCCTATAACAGGCAAATGCCTTATTGCACACAGCTTTTTTTTTTAAAGGCAAAGTTTTGTCGCTTAAAAAAAAGAGTTTAAAGGGTAAACACTTGTTTTGTTCATTGTAGCCCCTCAGAGAGCACCAGCTATGTCAAAATTATAAAATTTTTCAGGGCGCCTGGGTGGCTCAGTCACTGAAGCTTCTGACCCTTGATTTTGGCTCCGGTTGTGGTCTCAGGGTCGTGAGACTGAGCCCCATGTCAAGCTATGCACTGAACATGGAGCCTTCTTAGTCCCTCTCCCTCTGCTCCTCCCCAAGCTCCTGCTCTCTCTTTCTTTCTCTCTCTCTCTCTCTCTCAAACAAACAAACAAATAAGTAGAATCTTTTTAAAAAATTATAAGATTTGTCCTTTGGGGGCAAGGACTTCTTGATGTTTTCCTCAGGGGTGAGGACAGCAATGAGAAGTAATGTCTGGGGGGTGGTTTTTTTTTTTTTTAAATCTGTATTGAATGCATGTATCCGAATGGTACTGCAGCACCTTCTCCTCAGAGAAGGGAGCATTATGAAAAAATTTACTGTTTGTAGATAGGAACCTGGCACCTACACTCACCAAAGGCGCATTTTAATCTCTCTCACATAACTGCCTCTGTTCCCCTTGGATATGAACTAATTTACCTTGCCTGATGCAGAGAAGCTTATCTACTATAAACATAGACCCAGAGGATTTGGATTCCTTTGCTCCTTTCCATCCTACTGTTAGACACTTACTGCCAGTTTGCTAGTTATGAGCATCACAAAATAGCAGGATAGGACTATCAGCTAAAAGAAAAACGATGGCTCTTGATTAGTTGTGCTGACAAAAATGTCATAAGAGTGAAATTAATAAAAACCTATGGGGTTAAAGACCCTAGTTATCGGATGGCTAGCTTGCTCTCTGTTCCAGCTGTCTTTCTGAGCTACTTGTAAGATGTGGGTCATCTCATCTTGTGTCAGTTTATAACTCCATCTAGCTATAAGGCTCTCTTGCTTTACTTAGTTAGCACTGACCTGAGGTAGAGAGCCACATGGGCCAAAGGGACCCTGCTCTGTACCTTCAGATTTCATTCCATTGTCATTGGCTGTGATGACTGGCTTGCTAAACACTGCCAAGATTCTCATCACTGTCTTGCTGTCCTTACTGGTTTTACAGGAAAGAGACCCAAAATTAAAACAATTTTTTTGAGATATAGATACAGTGAAGCACACAAATTTTAAGGGTAGAACTGAATGTTTTTTTAAAAACATATGAAATCATATTATGACATAGAACCTTTCTAGCACCCCAGAAAGCTTTTTCATATCCCTTGCCAGTCAATAATCCTCCACCCAAAGGTAACCACTTCATTCACTTCCATTCCATAGACTTGTTTACTTACTTTAAAATTTCATGTAAATGGAATTATACAATATGCATTTTTATGCATCTGGTTTCTTTCATCATTCTTGTACATGTTTTTTGGGGGGACATTTGTACATTTTTCTTTTGGATACTGAAGAGTAGAATTGCAGGGTCATGAGATAGAGGTATGTTTGGTTTTAGTAGATACTGTCAAACAGTTTCCTTTTTTTAAAGATATTTATTTATTTATTTATTTATTTATTTATTTATTTATTTATTTATCAGGGAGCTTAGCAAGAGAGAGAGAGAGAGAGAATGCACAAGCAGGGGGAGCGGCAGGCAGAGAGAGACACAGGCTCCCCGCTGAGGAGGGAGCCCGATGTGGGGCTCGATCCCAGGACCCTGGAATCATGACCTGAGCTGAAGGCAGACACTTAACAGACTGAGCCACCCAGGCATCCCTGTCAAATAGTTTCCTAAAAGTACTTATTACCACTTAACACTTTCACCAACAATGTATGAGAGTTCCAGTTGCTCCATGTTCTTCTCAATGCTTGGTACTGTCAGTTTTTTCCATTTTAGCTATTCTTTGGTGGGATTTTGTGTGTCTTATTGTAGTTTTAATTTGCATTTTTCTGATGTGCAGTAATGAAAGCCTACTCATATGCTTGTAGGCCATTTGGATGTTCTCGTCTGTGAAGTGCCATTTAGTTCTTTGTTTTTTTTAAAAAAATTGGGGGACTTTTTTTTTTTTAAATTGGATTCTCTCTTATTGATTTGAAAGACTATAAAAAATATATGTATATATTGGATACAAGTCCTTCGTTAGATATACACATACATACTGTGAATATTTTTTTCCAGTCTGTGGTTGGCCTTTTCACCCTCTTAAGGGGTCTTTTAATAAATGGAAGTTATTTATTTTTATGAAGTCCAGTTTATCAGTCTTCTTTCATAGTTAATATTTTTTGTTTTAAAAAAATTTTTCTTATTTTCAAATAAGAAATCTTTGCCTACCAAGGTCAAGAAGATATTTGCCTATGGTTTGATCTTGAAGATTTATTGTTTTATCATTCATGTTAGGTCTATGATCCATTTACAATTATTATTATTATTATTATTAATTTTGGTATGTGGTGTGTAATGGATTGGAAATTTGAGAAGCCTGAAATTCAGGATTAGTTTTCTTTACTAGCCTCAAATATTATGCAGATTTCTCCTTTTCCACAGTAGAGTCCTTCTGCCTTGGGGCCAAACCTCATCTTCAACTTGTGCCCAGAATGAGCAAATGTCTCATGAAGAAAAAAGCTCTGGATGACCAGCTCACTTAGGAAAGGCTCTGTGCTCTCAGAAATTTTAGTTCATCTTGTCCTTGTTTCCACAGATCAGGGATATCTTTATGTATTGATTTTGCAGTTTATCCTTCTTTTTGTTCTTTAGTTTGTGACAGGAGCATTCACATCCCCACTTGAAAGCGGAAGTCCGGAAAACATTCACGGGCTGGAACCTTGACTTTCTCATCCATCTCAGCTCTATCACAGGTGAGTAGTTTGAGTGTTTGGGCCAATTCAGTAGGTCAGTGGAAGGGCAGATAAAATGGACACAGCATTTCTTCCACAGATGATGAGGATCCCTGAGGGCACCAATCAGGCTGTCGCCATCCCTCCGCCTTAGGGCTCATAGTCAGCTTGGAATTCAGCCAGTTTCCAGGGATGGCAAATGAGATTAACATTCTCAGTTCTATCCCTGCTCAGAATGAGATGTCAGCTCTGGCCTGAATAAGGCAAATTTTGCTCCTATGTAGCCCCCTGAATTGGTGCCCTCCGGCATAGGACTTCAGGAGTCAGACTTGGGCTGACTTTTGGTTCTGCATCTTTACTTAACCATGTGACTGTGGGCAAGTTTGTTAATTTCTCTGATTCTCAATTCTTTCATCTGTAACTTCATAGGGTTACTGTGAGGATGAAATGTCCTAATATAAGACAAGTGGATTTCACAGAAACATAATAGGTCTTCTACAAATGTGAGCATTTATTAGAATAATTATTCATGGGCATGTCATCTCATCTGATATATGGTTCTTGAGGCTGGGGATTATGCTTGGTTAAATTTTTGGAAGGAGTAAAATTTACATGCAATTAGATGCACAGATCTTACGAGTACTATTTAATGAGTTTTGACAAATGCATATTCATATTCTTTTGTAACCCAAAATTCTAAAATATAATCATTACTGTCACCCCAGTGACAGTTCTCTTTTGCCTCTTCCCAATCAGTTCTCTAGATGCCACCACTTTTCTGATTTTTTTCCATCATAGGTCATTTTGCATTTTCTAGAATTGCATATGAGTGGAATCTTACAGTATGTATTCTTTCATATCTGGCTTCTTTTATTAAGTATAATGTTTTTGATATCCATTCATGCTATGGTCCCTATCAGTAGTGGCTTTCTTTTTCTTGCTGATTAGTATTACACTGTATGAATATACCACATTTTGTTTATCCATTCTCCTTTTGATTGACAGCTGGGCTTTTTCCGCTGTTTTTTTTCTTTTTTTTTGCTATTATGCATAAAGCTGTTATAACCATTCTTCTAAAAGTCTTTTTGTGAATTTAATTTCTCTTGGTTAAACACCTCAGAGTGAAATTGCTGGGGATCAAGGTGGGTGCTTGCTTAGTTTTATAAGAAACTGCCAGACATTTTCAAAGAGGTTGTACCATTTTATATCCCACCAGCAATGTGTGAGAATTCTAGTTGCTCTACAGCTTTGTCAACATCTGGTGTTGTCAGTCTTTAATTTTTAACCAGTTAATTAGTATGTTGTGGTGTCTTATTGTGATGTTAATTTGTATTTCTTTGATGACTAATGATGTTGAATATTTTTTCATGTGCTTATTAGCTATTTATTTTTCTTCCTTTATGAAATGTTTGTCCAAATCTTCTGCCCATTTTTAATTGGTTTATCTTTTTATTATTGAGTTGTAGGGGCACTTTTTTTATTGAGGTATCATTGACATATAACAGTATATTAGTTTCAGGTATATGACAGAATGATTTGATCTTTGTATATATTGCAAAGTGATCACCACAATAAATGTCATTAATATCTGTCACCATACATAGTTACAAAACATTTTTTCTTGTTATAATTTTTGAAATTTATTCTCTTAGTAACTTTCAAATATGCAATACAATATTATTCACTATAGTCACCATGCTGTACGTTACATCCCTGTGACTTATTTATTTTATAATGGAAAGTTTGTACCTTTTGACTCCATTCACCCACTTCACCCACTGCCCACCCCCCAGTAGGGGCTCTTTGTATATTCTGGTTACAAGTTCTTTGTTAGATATATGTTTTATGAATATTTTCTCTCAGTCTGTGGACTGCTGCTCATTTTATTTACTGTGTGTTTTGATGAATTGGTTTATCTTTGTACCCCTTGCTATGTCTATTCATGGATTCAACTTGATAATATTTTCTGAATGAAAGAGCTGAAAGTTGTCCCTTCCTCCAGCCTGTAGGTACCATAATGCAAAAATGTACTGCATGTATAATGAGAAAGGGATGGTTAGGGGAGCTTTTTTAGGTTGGAGGGTGAGAAATCTGAGAAGATATTTAAACTGAGAACAGAATGACAAGAAGCCATTTTTTTTTCCTGGGGAAAGGGATCCCAGGCAGAGGGAACAGCTAATAAAAGGGCCCTTAAGGAACCCTTAAAGACTGTTGGTGGAAATATAAATTGGTATACCCACTATGGAAAACAGTATGGAGTTTCCTCAAAAAATCAAAAATAGAACTACCATATGATATAGCAGTTCTACTTCTGGGTATTTATGTGAAGAAAATAAAAACACTAATTTGAAAAGACACACATACCCCATGTTCATTGCAGCATTATGTAATAGCCAAGGTATGGAAGCAGCGTATGTGTCTATCAATGGGTGAATTTTGGAAAAGACGATGTGGTTTATATACACAACAGAATATGACTCAGCCATAAAAAGAAAGAGATCTTGCCATTTGCAACAACATGGATGGATCTAGAGGGTATTATGTTAAGTGAAATAAGTTGGGCAGAGAAAGACAAATACTATATGATTTCACTTATATGTGAGATCTAAAAAACAAATGAATAAGCAAAACAAAACAAAACTCATAGATACAGAGAACAGATTGGTGGTTATCAGAGCAGAAGGGGGTTGGGTTGTGGGCAAAAAGGGTGAAGGGGGTCAGCTGTATGGTGATGGATGGCAACTAGATTTATTGTGGTGATCACTTTGTAATATATGCAAATATCAAATTACTATGTTGTATACCTGAAACTAATTTAATGTTATATACCAATAAAAAAGAAATAAAAATAAAAACAAAAAGACTTAAGAAATATATTTTAAAAAATGGCCCTTAAGGTAAGTTGGGGCTAGGCACAAACTATCCAACATACCCCCTTTCAGGCAAACTAAGGTGTCAGGGGTTACTTGCTTTAAAAATTATCACAACTGGAATAAGCTGATGCTATAATCTTACTCTTTCTTAGTACTGCAGTATTTAGCAGTTTCTCAACACCCTCCTTGTCTTCTCCAAGCCCCCAGGTCCTAGGTTCCAAGATGCTTTGAAACTAGGAATTGTGGATTAGTTAACACAATGGTCAACAGGGTTAAGGCTAAGTCGGGATATTTTTTCCCCCTCAAAGGTGACCAAGTGATTGAAGAGATAAATCAAGGTTTGCATAAGTAAAAAGTAACTACATTTATCTTTATAAAACAGCAAGCTATGAAATGTTCCACCTCTCTGCTTTTTACATTTAGATTGTATAATGTAAGACTTTTTCAATACAATATCAACTCAATAAATGGAATATAATTTATTTTTGAAATTTTTCCCAGTTTAGGGAGAGATAGAAGAAAAGATGACGGGAAGGGATAGTGGAAGAAGGAGATACACAGAGAGTCAAATAGAATGAAACATATAGGTGAATAAATGGAGGTCTATTGACCAAGAGGAGGAATATCAGAGTCCTAGAGGGAGGTAGAGATGCTGAGGAAAAAAACAAAAAACAAAAAACACCTGGGTGAAGGAGAAGCCAGAAGTTAAATCGGTTTAGTGTGAATGTATTCCTCTAGTAATATTTAACACACACCTTTCTTCTGTGTTTCCCTTCTGATCCACACTCTACATTAATGCCAAATTCCTCTCACAGTTTCTTTCCATTATTTCCTTCCACCAGACTGATTTTTCTCTAGTCAAAATGCAGAGATTCTTTAAGCTAATAAAATAACTTCCAGTGCCCATTCTCCCATATTTCAGATGAGAAGTTATCTCCAACCATAATCATGCCTTCTGATCATAATTGTTGTGACCCTTCTCGGGGCAAGCTTCACATCTACTGTCAGGATTTTGGACCAAAAAAAAAGTATGGTTCTGAAAGAACTTAGGTTAAGTGGAGATAGTATATAACTGAGTGGGTCAAAGCAGGACCCATGGAGACCAGCAAGCTCCATCTGAAAATCACAGTTCATCTGGCCAGTGGTTTGCTGTACTCAGATAAAGGTCTAAGGAGTACAATTAGCCAGAAGTAGTGCCTGTGGTTTGCTGGGCCCCGCTCTGGTCAGAACTGATGGAAATAGGGCATTGATAGATTTGGCAATATCCTTAAGGAGTGAGATGGATGGCTGCTTCCTAATACTTTCCACTAGGAAAAGCTCAACTGAGGCTAGAGAAATAAAAGCAGCCCCATTTGCAGGACTGGCTGCTAGAAATTCAATGTGTATATGTTCCCAAGGAAATACTTGGTCAAAGTATATAGCTAAACTGATCAGCCATGGACTGAAGATGTATGTTATAATAAATGGAACATTACAGACTGGACTACTGCAGGAAAAACAATCTGGTGAAGGGAGATAAGAAAAGAAATCAATGAAAGAAATTTAACAATTCATGTAGGACATGTACCAACTCATCAGAACAGGAAGACAGAATAATCTATTTAGTGTAAAAGAGGAGACAATCTGACCCCCAAAACTAATGTGAACTCTACAGTCCTGGGGACTCCCAAGTTCGAATTCAACTCCCTTGTCAGTTCAATTTAAGGTCACAGAATGGGCCCATGAAGCCTCACGGCATTTGGACATGAATGTCCTAGGTAAGCAGAGGGGAAAGAGTGGGGGAAAATGTATGAATCAAACAAACAAGTGAGTAAGCGATATGAGACATGTCAAATTACTAAAAACTTGCATCTTCAACAAACTCATTTTTTTCTTTTTTAAAAAGATTTTATTTATTTGCCAGAGAGAGAGAGAGAGCGAGAGCGAGAGCGCACAAGCAGGGGGAGCAGCAGGCAGAGGGAGATGCAGGCTCCCCTTGAGCAGGGAGCCTGATGCGGGAGTTGATCCCAGGACCCTGGGATCATGACCTGAGCCTAAGGCATACACTTAACCAACTGAGCCACCCAGGCATCCCAACAAACTCATTTTTAAGAGGAGTGGGGCATGTTAAACCAGACCAATGTGTGAAGTAGATGATACTGGGCCAATCTTTAGATTTTTAAACAAAGAATACTACCTTATAGAAGTATAAACTTCCTCAGGAAGAGGGTTTGCAGAGCACACCAGACATGCAGATGAGAATAGTATGTTCATGGCATTAGACAAAATTGAAGGAACTAGCTGCTAGATATGCAGTATTGGCAGTAATAGGAAATGACCAAGGAACTACTTTTATTTCAGAAGTTGTCCAAAATTTGGCAAAAGACACAAACTGTGGAACTTTCATTTCACAAATTCCCCAGGCTGTAGGGCCAATTGGAAACCTTAATGAATGGAAGACTTAAAACACAGAAAGAATTTAGCAGCACCAGATATAAATGGCAATGAGTAAAGTGCTAATAAAGACAGAATTAATTGAAAGACTCCGAGTGAATGTAACTTCCTCGATAGAAATGTTCAAGAAAGATGGACAAAAAACCTATGCTCACTTTATTCTCAAATCCTCTAAGAAGAGATAAAGATGAGAAGTATGAAGAAAAGAGAGTGTGAGTAGTATATCCACATAAGGCCATCAAAAAGGAGGATCAATAACTAGGGATACTCTTTCAACCTTACCCTATAGCCAGAACCTGTAGGACAGATAAAGGCTCAAGAATAATAATCTTTATATTTCTCTTTTCTATTATTAGATCTGCTTTGCTGTTTTCTTTTGGCGGTGGCAGTCTCTCTGGTGGTCATTATAATAGCAGTTTACTGCCAACACAAACAAGAGCGTCGTATGTAAGTTTTGTGGGAGGTTCACCAACTTTATCAAAAAGTGCTGTGGGACCACTGGCCTCATTCTGTACTTGATCATATCAACAGCCTCATTTCTCAACCAAACCAACCATAGAACCATTCCTAGCCCCATAGGATCCATTATCACCAAGAGCCCATTTGCTACAGCTTTCAGTAATATTTATCTACTGAGGAGATCATTGAGGCATGGAGCCTGTGTCAGTCCCCGTGCTGGTTGCTGGACTTGTTGATTGTGTAGCCCAGTTAATAAGAATAGCTGAAGAGCTTTTACAGCTGATTTCACAAGAACAGGTTCCTTGTGTAGAGCAAAATGATAGAGCAGAAGAGGTAGAAGTGGATGCATCTCCTCCTGAGGAAGGTTCGCTCCCAGACCTTGCTGAGCTCTCAGACTTAGAGTCAATACTTACACCAAGAGAAGATGAAGACCTAATCCTTGACATCGATCAAGCGATGTTAGACATAGAAGATTTATATGAAGATGTACTCTCCAGTATAAACAATGACCTAAGAAGTGGTTAAGATCTAATTTGCCCCCAGCAGTATGTGAGAACTGATCGTTTTTCTGTTTTAAATAGATTCTGATTTTTCTGAGTATTAACAATGTTTGTTTTCTCCTAGTTCTGTACATTTTCATTACTAATAGCTTATAGAACAAGTAATACTAGATTTACTTCCAGTAGAAGCTGGTCTGTTTTCTTCTTTATATTTCTTTTAAAAGCTCTGACTTTAGCCATATGGCTTTTTATCTACCTGTTCTTGTTCTCCTGTTGGGGTTCCTAATAACAGACGCAAATGATACCAAAAAAAGAAACTCCTCACCTAACAACGGAGTGAAGACCTCATGGACTCTATTATGTGTTGGAACCCAATGTCATTATTCTGCGAATGGACACCAAAAGGGGAATATCCCCCAAGACGGTATTATAATGAATACATCACACTGACAGGACAGCGTTGGGGCACTTCTATTTGAAAAGATATAACTCCTCACTAGGCCTTTAGGAGAGGATGTGTCAACCAAAGAATGCTAGAGCAGACTAGGGGAAGCAATTTTGAAAAAGCACCATCTTTCAGATAATAAAACTGTAGAAAGGTTTTCAGATAACTTTTGCCAGGGAGAAACCTTTGAAAAAGCTGAGGCCAAGAGGTTCCGATGCAGGACTATTCCCTCAAATGATGACCCACACTACAACTAGTCTTCAGTATTGTTCCCCAGATGGAAAGGGCGAATTACATCAAATAACAATGAGAGGAGTAGTAGTAGTACTAACAGGTCTAAACAGAGCCCCATGAAAGACTGTTCACCAATGGAGTCAAACCCTTATGGCATTGGCTCAGACGTGATGGTCCACAAATAGAAGTGGATAAAGTATATCTTCTTGGGTATAGCTAGATTTATAAAGAATAGCTGATAGGCTTATTATAGGGTACCTGCTGCCACCTTGACATAGAAATCTTAACTATTGACAAATGGGAGCAATAATGAATTTGAATAAAATATGGACTGGTATTTAGCCCTAATAATTCTACAAATACCAGAAGGCTAAAATGCAATAGTTGGATGACCCCTCTCCCCATATCAAAATAGAAAGAGACCCAATAAATGTGTGGGAAATTCACTGCTCATACTAATTCCATGCCGTATAGTAATCTTGCTTCCATTTGGAACAATAGCTACCCTTCAGACAAGCCCATGGACACTATGGTCCTCCTTCCTAGAGAATGGCCTTTGCATCTTACAACATGGGCAACAACTAGGTAAAGGCAGAGTAGTAGTTAGGACAAATTGGTGCATTCAAATTGTGAAGAAATGACATGTGGAAGTTAATCCACACTGGTGGAAACCAGACTATACCCAATTCGTATAGAGTCCTAAAGCATATTATTAGCAAATAGATTAAAAATACATTGAATACAGATAGATTCATAACTAATCAACATGACAGATGCTGCCTCTAATCCTAAGTGAGGTCTACATACAAGGATAATTAGCTGCTTTTAAAGGTAAATGTGGGGGAAATTAGAGATCTGATGTGGATAAGCAGTGGCAGGAAAAACAAAGTCAATTTCACCACTGAATTTCAGGGTGAGTGTATGTAACAAATTAAAGGAGACTGCTGTATCAAAAAAAAAGCTACCACAGATCCTTTTGAAAATGAGAGGCACTTAGGTAGCTACTCAAACATGTTATTATGAGAAAGTTCCACAGTTGACTGCTATGTGGAGTAGATGAGGATCCAGGACACTTAAATGGGTGCACAAAGACACAAAGAGGAGAAATAAAAGTTCTATCATCAAGCAACTACCGTGGGTAATTACAAGCCAGACCAGACAGCAGATTGAGGGACTTCGCTGCTGTACTAATTGGACAAATCGAGCCTTACTTTCCTAGGGTAGGGGACTCTAGCTATTGCAGTATGTCCAACCAAGAAGAATCACAGAGGAATTGGATAAAAGTTAAAAGATTGAGTCTATGCTTTAATTAAAGTTTTGGAAACAGCTGGAAAAGATATATACTCTCCACTAGGAATTTGGACTTTAGGAAATTGGCTCTAATTTTGTGTCAAAATAAAACCCAAAGCAGGAGTACTTGGGCAAGATCAGGAAACATCCAAGGAGAGACCATCAGTCTGCTACAAATTCTATTTAGTGAACAATTTCACTGTAAATGGACAGATCTGGTGCTCTTCAAATAGGATTGATACCGAACAGTAGCTATTCCCCTATGTAGAACTCTGGAATATAGGCGCTATAACAGATTAGTGTGAGCTCATTAAAACTGTTAATATTAATGAGAGAACACAAGCAAGCATACTGACTAAAGCTGGCCATCAAAATACATCAAGAGAAATCTGTGGGACTACTACACACCTTGAAACAAGATAAAGCTTGAACCAGCCTATAAAGCAACTAATGCTCAACATGGTCCTTATGTGTCAAAGCTGGAAGATGCTACAACCTGGTAATATGTGAAGCTGGCTAGCCTCCTGGCAGATGAGTCATGTGGAAAGATTGTACTACAGTGGCACCTCAGGATTAGATAAAATATATTAGATGTTTGCTTTGATTGTGTGATTACATGTGTTTAAGAACTGTTAAGATGTAAACCCGCTCCAAACAATGGGTTGTTGTATTAAGCATGATTAGAGTTGATAGTGATAAGAAGTAAGTGTAGGCAATAATAAAATACTTAGGAATAAGAGCTAGTAAGGA
>NC_058419.1:36187471-36410484 GCF_002201575.2 Neomonachus schauinslandi | reverse complement strand
AATAATAAAATACTTAGGAATAAGAGCTAGTAAGGAAGTATTTTCAGACAAGAGAAGAAAAGCAGTAAGTTGTATAGAATAGTCATGCAGCTATTTAGGATGGAAAGCCATGGTATAGAGTTACTTCCTAAGCAGGTTTATGAACAAAGTCCTGCTTTTATCCTATGCAAATCAGCCAACCCTAAGTCGTTGATACTGATAGAAATAACTGGTTGGCGATCCACACAGGTCATGCACTTAAAAGCCCAATTAGAAGGAGATATATTACTTAACTTGGCAGTCCACCTATTGGATACCTCTGATTGGAATCCTGGATTTCTCCTCCAGGAGAATGGAGAGAATGGCTGGTCCTTTATTTAAACTAGCCCTTTTCTGGATCTTCTTGAGACTAACACCAAAGCCAATTCTTGTATGGCACGGGGGGATAGAGAGGGAGACAGGCTCGTCATTCTGAGACAAGCTTGAGGGTGTGAAAACCAAGGGAGAAAAGTTGGAGATGGCAATGAATTGGGAAGCATTAGTCTTTATCCTTGGGTGTTTTGGCTAACTTGCATGAGATGTTGCGACTACATAATTGTATCCTTATGTGATGATTAATGCCAGACATTAAATTAGAATTGAATATCATCCTTGTTATTGATCCACACTGTTTTATTGCTATGTGCTTTAACAGATTTTAACTAATAAACTTTCATTCATAAATCAAAGAACTTGTGTTCATTTTAAATTACCTGGTGGTGAATTTGGAGGTCCCAAACGAGCATAAAAGAACCCCACGCAGCAGAAGATGGAGTACACTCAGAGACAGTATTGTACCAGGAGTTGTAAGTTCTACTTCTGGCTTTGTCAGATAATCCTGAACAAATCTCTGAAATATAGTCCTTTCTTGTTTGTAAAATGAGTTATAATAATTTTTCTGTCTACCTTCAATGGTAATAAGGAAGAAATACAGTGATAAAATTTTCAAAGACTGTGGTATGATATATCTGACAATGGGACAATATATGAAATCAGGACTTTTTAGGAATATCTGAAAAATGTCTATATGACAATACCTGAGAGTCTATGTGACATGTAAAGATTATCCAATAGTTTTACACCTGTTTTCTAAAAGATTAGAGCTTTCTTATTTTATTCCATGTGAAAGTTGTAGTTTGGAATCAGCTTTTGTTTCATTCTTCTGAGCTCTTTTTTTTTTTTTTTTGACCACCTAGTTAGATTCTTTGTGGGAGTCCACTCCAGTGCAAGTAGGAATAGTAATGAGGAAAAACCAACAATGAAAAAGCCTTCCAGGAAATAGTAAATTATATTCCACTTAAGGCTAAGATTTTGTTCCTGAGGGGGTTATGTAATTTTGAACACTATTAACCCACTATTACCCAATTAGATTTTTACAATGATTTTTTACATCAAAGTTGACTATTATGTTCTTTTTTTTTTTTAAGATTTTTATTTATTTATTTGAGAGAGAGTGCGAGCATGAGTGGGGAGATTGAGCAGGGCAGAGGGAGAGAGAGAAGTAGACTGCCTGCTGAGCAGGGAGCCTGACATGGGGCTCGATCCCAGGACCCTGGGATCATGACCTGAACCAAAGGCAGATGCTTAACCAACTAAGCCACTCAGGCACCCCAACTATTGTGTTCTTGTATTGATAGACTTATTTCAGTAGACTAGAGGTATTGAGCCATTGTATTGGGTATATACTTATTTTATCAAGGACCCTATTCCTCCAGTCCATATTTAAAACTTGTTTTTCATCTGCCTATATAACCCTTAGCTCGCAAGCCAGTCAGCCAACCAACCAAACAACAAAAACACAAAAAAAGAAAAAATAACCTCTAGTTCCTTTAGTTATTTGGGAGTTATTTGTATTGACAGATACAACTATCCATCAGTCTTAAATGTCACATCTCTTCAGGGTAATAAAGAATCTTTGGAGGTGATCTCCATTATACCTCTGAAGGATGGAACTGCATTTTAGCAAGGTAAGGAAAACCACTGAATTCTCTACCCCTTGTCACAATTTCATTTTAAAAACCTTAGTAAAATGCTGAAAGCATCTCAAGAGGGATTTTTGAGTTTAACATAAGTATTCATGTAAAGTGGACTAGGGAGCCACAGTTATGAAACATGACCTTAGTGTTTTAGATTCCTTTAATCAAAGATGCTAGTAACAAATTCATTGTGTAAGACTGAAGAATCACAGACCTGTACCCCTGAAACAAATAATACATTATGTTAATAAAAAATAAATTAAAAAACAATAATAATTCATTTCCAAAAGCATCCACACCGTGAGCCCTCCATGATTACCACCATGGCCCCAATATGTAGGGTGGGGTCATTTGTTATGTGTTCTCATAGAAGTTCTCCTTCAGATCACTTACGTTGCTTGTAATTACATATTCACTAATGTGATCATTTATGTAATGTCCACAGCTAGGTTGTAAGCTTCATGAAGGCAGCGTCAATGCCTGTTTTTTGTATTCCAAACACCTAGAACAGTGCTGAATAAGCATTTTTTGAAAGAATGAGTACTTTCCCATCAACAAATCAGATGGTCAGTATTTTTCCCTACTTATCTGTCTATAAAGAAAATATGTGGAGGCTGTATGTACCTTGGAAAATGAGCCTCACTTTTTTTGAGGCCTGTTGAACCATTCAATTGTGAGAGGACTAAATGGTAGAAAAAATGTCGACTCTCATTCTGCTGCACTGGACTCTGGGTGGCTTAAGCTTTCCTGAAAGCAGAGAAAAGCTCAGCTTACCTCTTTCTGGTGGTATTTGATTGCCACCTTCAGCTTGGCCAGGTCATGGTACTTCTGAGGGTCAAGCTCTTCACTGTGGTCATCTCGATGGTTGAGGATGATTTCCAATTCCCGGGAGCTCCGAGCTTGGTCCAACAGGTCTTTGGCAAAGAGCTTGCATTGCTGGGAGAGCTCCTCATACTCGGCCTTGAACTCATTCTCCACCTTGCTGAGCTCCTTGAGCTCCCAGCCCAGACGGAAGGCAGTTAGGATGGGGTCCTCGCTTGACAAGGCAATGAGCGAGGGGCTTGCTAGAGCTTTATAGATGTTCAGCCGGGAGCGGGAGTGGCGCAGGCTGTCCACCTCTGAACTGGACACACACTCCACGCAGTTGCAGCGGATCTGGTGGGGCCGTGGGATAGTGACTCGTTTTTGGACAAGCAATTTGATGATCTCGTAGTTGTTGGTGTGGGCGGCCAGCATGATGGGAGTGATGTCTGGTGTGAACTCAGAGAACTGGGTATCCATCATGAGGGTGGGGACCTAGGTACAATAAAATAAAATCATAAAGGGCATGATTAAGGCTGGGAGAGAGAGGGAGCATAGGGCCCATCCAATGTTAGTGATTTGGGAATTGGAGTCACTGTTCTCTTGTCAATTCCCCTTATTACCATAGCTATTTGTGGAATACTGGCCATATGCCAGGCACACAGCACTTTACGTGTATTTACTCATTTAATCCCCATGACCTTGTGAGGTAAATATTCTCCCCAAATGAAGAAGCTGAGGCACACAGAAGTTAAAGAACATACCCAAGGTTACATAGTTTTTAGTAACTGAGCCAAGATTCAAACCCAGGCAGTAGGAAGCTAGAGCTTGGTTCTGAAAATTATGCAACCACAATTTGCCCAATTCTGTCTGAGGCATGATGGGGGTTCTAGAGAAGTAAGGGGCATTTTCCCTAACCTGGAGCTTAGTTGGGTAGATCAGACCTACATAAAATTGGTAAGTAGGAATACATAGTAGCACGTGTTCAGTTCCAAATGAGTAGAGACTGCAGGAATATTTGTTTGAAAGGCTAAAGACAACCAGTAATTTTAAAGACCATACCACTAAATCAAGCCCCGGATGCTGAAGAAAAGACAATCTTAAGTGGTTCCATTGACTTTGTATGTATATAGGACATTAGGGGACCAAAGACCAAGGCCAGATAGTGTTCCTCCAACTTCTTGCAGGTCCCAGCAAGGTAGAGAGAATCTATTATTGTCAGAAAGAAGTGCTCTGTAAATGAAAACCTCTTGGCTTGGATGAAGTGTTAACAATAGCAAAAGGAACCTTTGATAACATCATTCTGTCTATGATGTAATGCTTGGTGTAACTAGCAGCTATTGGAGGAAGGTCTGGGGTTCTTTGGGCATTCAGGAGCATTTTTAGGTGAGTTTGCAGAACCTGATCAATGAATAAAAAAATCTTTTGACTTTAAAATGTGTGTTTTGGGACCCAGTGTATTCTCAGTGTAATAGGGAAATGGAGGCAGCTCTATACCCAGAGAAGAGTCTCAGTGTGGTAGGATCTAGAGCTAAGGAATAAGGAGGACTGGAATAGTCAGAGGAGGCTTCATGGAGGGGTGGAGCTGAGTACTGAAAGCATGGATAGGATTCCAGGAAATTGTGAAATGATCTTAATACACTTCGAAGAAAACACTTCCAAATACTCATTTGAATTGGGGAGAACAAAACATGGATAATTGAGATTCTCACGGAATAGACAAATATGTTTTACTTAATAGTTTCTCTTTACTCTTAAAAAATGTTTTTTAGAACATTGCAGTTCCTGATGAACAGACAAAAGGATGTGTTACAGTTTTTCATCATCTTTGCCTCCTTCTCACCTTGGATGAAGGATTCACAAACAGGAAAGAGATCAGAAAACAGGAAGTGGGAGAGGGTTGGAGGAGAAGGATGGGGAGGAGTTTGCAAGAAATCTGTTTCTTTCATGGAGTGGTTGCTTCAGCCTCTGAATAGTTGAGAACTGGATGCACATTGGTCATCAATTACTTGGATGGAGCGGCGAGACGGCATTGTTAAACATTTAGAGGAAGCAGCTACAAGCAAGACAGCAGGAAGTGAGCAACTGGCTCATAAAGTAAATTGGATACAGGAAAGAATGATCTCAGAAATTAACATAAGCCTCCAGGCTAAGGAAGAAGTAGGTCTGAGTGGGCCCAGTAATATACATAAACACAACAACCAACATAAAGCCTTGAGTTGGGGGAGATGGTAAGTGAGCAATATGTCACAGTCTGCTCAGAAGAAAGGAGCTCAGATCTGGAAATCTGCCTCTTCCCAGTGGACAGAAGCGTTTCTCAATCTCTGCTATGACCCAGAGGCAGGAGGTGGCGGGTGGAGGGAGGATAGCCTGTAGCACATGATTCCCTGGGTTAGATTGGGGGAATGCATCCTCCCTACCATGGTGCTCTTCCTGTTCTCTCTCTCCCCCCACTTCCTAGCTCTTTCTACTTTTCTTACTCTTCTTTCTCTTTCTTCTTTCTGTCCCTCTATGCCAGTGCTGACAAGCCTGTCCAAGACAGACAATGGTACATGTGACTATTGCTTAGCCCCACTTGTGTCATTGAAAGGTTGCTGTCTATGCTTAGAAAGTGAAATGTTTTCTGGAGCCATCTGATTCCATTGTCTTTAATGTGGTGCTCAACAAGGAGCCTCTGATTCTCTATTTGACTTTCTGAGTATGTGACACAAGAGAGGAAATCTTTTTAAAAGAAAACTGGTGTACAATGACCAACCATGTCTTCCCACTCTCCAGTCAACCTTACCATTCACAGGTTGCCACACTCATCTCACTCATTGCTCTCTGGGTATATAGTCTTGTGGGATCCCCCGTGTGTGGGGGGATCTCCCCATTCCTCTGCCAGTGAAGGGCCATTGTGAGGCCTGGCTTCTTCAATAGCTCCTCCTCTTAACTTGATCCTACCCCTTACTGACCACCCAGATGTTGTGGGCACTAGGTTATATCCAAGATCTTACTTTTCTAATGCTGCCCCCTTATATTTTTCTTTAATTACTTCACATATGCATTTCTTGCTTCATCAATAAGGTTGTGAGTCTAAGACAGAGCTGTCTTAGACTGCTTTTGTTTTCCCTCTAGCATCTAGTACAACGCTAGACACACAACAGGCACTGGGCAAAAAGAAAAAAAAAAGTTTTCTATTCTCAAATTAAGAAATTGAGTCATTTACAAACCTGGCTGGCTCCCATAATCTGAGCCAATGAGAGATAATTTCCTTGGGTCTTTCCTTCTCATGTCCATCTGAGAAGGTAGTAGACATTCCAAGACTAAGGAGGGTTAGCAAATGGGCTTTATAGGGAATATCCTGAGGTCCCCCAACCTAGGACAGTCCCTGCCTGCCATTTTCGCAATTTTGGTGTTTTAAAGTGGAGACTCTGACACAAAGACCACAGACTTATACTCCTCTTCCCTTCTCTGCTGCTGCTTTTTTCATCCTGCTGCCTTTCCCTTTCTAGGGAAGGGACCATGAGCTATCATCAGGACAGCCATGGTAAAGATAGATTCTATAATGAGGGTGAGAGATTTCTGATAATACTCAGGACTTTGTGATATGGTCTATAACAGTAGGTAACAGAAATGAAGGTTACATGCGGGTACATATGCATAATCTGGATGAGTGGATGATAGGAACTAGTGAACTGTAGAGCACATGCTCTCTCAAAGGGGGTATTTGCTGCTGCACTCCTTGTTGTTATAAAATTGTTGTTATAAGCATGCACAAGGGCCCAATGTTGTGCTTAAGAGAAGTCAGAAATAATGGATTTTGTTGTAGAATTTCTTATTTTGTTGTCAAATAGCGTCCTCTTTTTAACTTGAAGTATAATGGGCAGACAATAACCTATTAGTTTCTGGTGTACATCGTAGGGATTTGATATTTTGAAACATGATAAAAATTATCCCCATGATAAATAGAGTTACCATCTGTCACCATTGAAAGTTATTACGATATTATGGACTATATTCCCTGTACTGTTCATTACATTCCCATGCTTTGTTTTCTAACTGAAAGTTTGTACCTCTTAATCCCTTTCAGGGTAGAATTTCTTAAAGTTTTAAATGTTGGCTAAAAAAGCTAAAGATAGTGTGCGGTCCCAACAAGATACATATATGAGACAATTTAGGCTTGGGTGAACCAGTTTATGACCTTTGAGCTAGCATATAACTTATGAGATGAAGGAGGGGTAGGAGAGGAAGCTGAACATTTAGGCAGAGGCCAGATAATGAAAAGCCCCATATGTTATGTTAAGGAATTTAATGTTACCTGTTGGCCATCGGGAGCTACTGAAGAGTTGTTTTTTTGTTTTCTTTTTTTTTAGAGAGGGAGGGGGAGAGGGGGCAAATGGAGAGAGAGAGAGAGAGAATCTTAAGCAGGCTCCATGCCCAGCTAGGAGCCTGACACGGGGCTCGATCTCACAACCCTGAGATCATGACCTGAGCTGAAACCAAGAGTTGGATGCTTAACCGACTGAGACACCCAGGGGCCCCTAACTGAAGAGTTTTAATCAAGGAGAGTGGCATAGTTGAACAAGTGTTTTACAAAGATCAGTTTGGCCCAAGACTGGGGCAGTTAAATGTGCTGGTAAATGTTTAATAAGAAGTTCTCCATAAAAAAAAAAAATCTTGATTTGTAGTGTTTGCCAATTTCTGTGGTGTATTCCCATTGTGGCCAATTTCAAGCTACCAATATGACATCATAGAACCCAGAGTTGGGAAGCGATGTGTACAACCAGCTCTCACTGCCCAGTGTAAGCCAGCTCCAGCCTATCACTGGACTGAGTTTCAGAAAGATGAGACTAGTTAAAAGATCTCATTAGGTGAAGAGATGGTGGGGTCTTAAACTAGACACTAGAGATAGGACAGAGCAGATTTAAGACATTCACTGGATATGTCAGGTAGTACTGGAGGGAGCAGAAATCAAGGATGTTGCATGCTTGGTTGAATAGTGGTGTCATTAATTGAGATAGTTGATACAGGAGGAAGAGCAGGTTTGGCATTAAAACAAATTCAATTTTGGACATGTTGAATTTAAAGTACCTACTGGAACAATAGCAGGAAATTGTATAACTCTGGTATGAATCTTGAACGAAAGGTCAAAGCTGAAAATACAGGTGTGAGAGTCTTCAGCCTATAAGAGTAGTTGAAACCAAGGGAGTAAACAGGATCAGCCTCAGCCTGCCCCAGCTCCCCTGCAGCTCTGCCTGCTGATCTACCCCAAAGACTGGGCCCAGCCCATTTCCAGAGCAATTGAAGCTTGAGGTAGGATGTTCAAGTAGCCAGTCTCAGCCTCTTCCATTCCAAATTCCAATCACAGGGGCCCTGCATTAGGGTGCTTTTTTTTCTGTTAGTTTCTGAATCCCAGCTTCTTCCCCACTTGTGCCCTCATTTGTCAAACAAGATTTCTCCCTAGATCTTTTTTTTTTTATTTATTTATTTTAAATTTTATTTATTTTAAATTTAAATTTCCTACCATTTAAATTTATTTTTTAAAATTTGTTTTTATTTTTTTAAGATTATTTATTTGAGAGAGAGAGAGAGAATGAGAGAGAGAGAGCACAAGAGGAGGGAGGGTCAGAGGGAGAAGTAGACTCCCTGCTGAGCAGGGAGCCTGATGTGGTACTTGATCCTGGGACTCCAGGATCATGACCTGAGCTGCAGGCAGTTGCTTAACCAACTGAGCCACCCAGGGGCCCTCTCCCTGGATCTTAATCTGAGTGTCATGTAACTGGTTTAATAGTCCAGGTCTTGTATATTTTCTGGATTATCTGGGCTTTCACTGTCTTTGAGCTATTTTACAAGGCTGTAAATGTCATGCAAATATTTCTTGTTTGGTGAAATCCAGTGGATCATTGCCTTAAACATCTGTTTGTAAATTTCTTTGCATCTATTTGTAAATTTTTTTTCAGCATTCCTGATGGCCTATATCAGGGGTCAGTAAATTTTCCATAAAAGGCCAGAAGGTAAATAGGTTAGGCTTTGTGAGCCCTACAACTCTGCCATTGTGGCAGGAAAACAGCCATGGGCAATATGGAAATGAATGGGTGTGGCTGTGCACCATAACATTTCATTTAGGAAAACGGGTGACAGGCAGAATTTGGCTTGTAGGCCATAGCTTACAGACCCCTGGCCTCCTGGATCCCTCAGTAATTAATAAATTAAATAAATTCTTTGACACGTGTTTACTTTAAATTTGTATAAGAATCATGGTTTACCTTTCTTTTTTTAAATTATCCTTTAACAGCCATTTTGTGTTGAGATTGAGGTCAGGTGGAAAATTCCATTTTATTCTTTTCTTATCAAGTTTTGTCTTCTCTTTGGACTCCAAAATTATACTGAATGATCTTGCGCTTCCCATTAAAAATTATGATTTTTAAAAGGAAAAGGGGGGAGGGGAAGGAAATCAACACACCAAGAAATTAGATTTCGTTCCCATTATCTACAACTGTATTTCTATAGAAACCTGCTGCATAAACTGACTTGATTGAGCTTTAAAATTTGCAATAATGTGGCTAACTTAGGGCAAGGCCGCTTAAGAAGTTACCTTGCCCGCCTCTCCCTGGGGCTTTGCATTCAGACACTAATGAGTTTGCACCTGAATCTGCCCTAGGTCTCCCCGTTGAAAAGCTAGCATTATATTCTAGGATCCTTTCGGATTAATGAGCACAGAACAGAGTCGCTAGGCTCAGGAATCATCACATAAAATGCAGTACAGTGAACAGAATGAGCTAAAGTCAGCTTCTTTATATTTTCACCTAAATTCCATTGCCACAGGATACAGAGGAATAGATAATACTCCACCTCCCTCACTCTCAGGACTGGCTGGAGCTTTTACATAAAAGTGATTGTATTCAAGGGGCCCAAAAGCTACATTCATTTTCACCTCATCACTGGACATAATCTGCTAATTGGAATTTTTCTGAACCTTATTGTTACCAGCCTTAGGCAGGCGCCCTTGCTGGAGTTTATCACAAGCTTCTGAAATTAAACCCCCCATTTGTAATTAATGGGCAGACCCTTATCAGGAGCCACCTCATTCATACCCACAATGTCATCTGGTCATAGGCCAAACCTCTCCAACTGGCACTTCCTCATGAAGCTGGCCTGATAGCATCATGTTGGAAACAAATCTCCCATCTTGTGCCTGGATTTAGTGAAACTGTAATACTTCTTTTGCTACCTGCTGGATCCCCTCCTCCCCCACCCCTAACATGCCAGATAGAATCAATGTTCAGTCTTTTCAGCAGTCCAAAGGACTGCTGGAAAAGAAATTTCATTTCTCTGGTATTACTCAAAAAATGAAGAACACCAGCATCTAATCATGTCACATTACCAGCTGCCCACTCTGCCTTACCTGTAAGGTCAGTTAGCTAGTAGGGGAGATAATGCATGAGCTACTTTGGCATCAGATGGGAAATAATCTGTTTCCCAGAGTCTGATAAAAACAGAACCATCAGAATTAAGATTTGCTAGATCATCTCTGCTGATTTCAAGGCCAAAGTCTATATAATCCAGGTTGGAAGACAAAAATGGACAAAACTTATTTGGGGACAATGTTACAGAACCCACGTGGTATTTTAAAAAAAGTCAATATTGATATGTAAAAATCAATAATGTATATAACAGTGGCCAGCATTAGCCTGATTAACATAGAATAAAAATAATACTAATGGCTACTGGTTATCAAACCCTTTCCATATACCAGGTGATGTGGGACACAAAGGCAAAAGAAAAATTACATTTCCTTACTACTTATAGCCCATTGACAAGGCCTTGAAACAGGCAGAGTGACCTTCCTCTGGGAGCTCAGCTGCCTGGATGTTGACACTTTGCTAAGAGCAAAAGGCCATCTTGGCTTAACATTGTCCCAACCCCCCAGGATCCCGTGTGTCTACTTTAAACATATAGACATTCCTTTGGAAACTTCCTTTATCTCTGCTCTCCAAGATGTATTTTGGCATCCTCCTCCAAGCATATGGCCCACTGATGTACATCTGAAGGGTCTCATTACTGAGGTTTTATTAAACAGTAATAAATGACATTTTCCTAACCATAGCTAGCCCTCTCAGGGTCCTGGAAACCTTCTTTCCAAAATACCTTGGAGGGTTGTGCTGTCCCTAACCGCCTCCCAACTTGAAAGTATGTAGTTAGTCACCCGGCACAACCTCAGTGCAGCTCTTTTTGCCCACGGGTCCTGTCCCTGTGCTTTAAGAAAACCAACTGTTTGCACTGAAGACATCTCAAGAATTCTTTCTTGACTATTTGCTCTGAATCCCAACATTCCACATCACCAGGCACCATGCTGGAGCATCTCATTTAGTCCTCACCATGGTTCTATGCTGTAGGCATAGTAATTATTCCCATTTACACCTGACGAAACTCGGTCTTAGAGAAGGTAAGTGCCTTGTCCAAGGTCATATAGCTAGGGAATAGAGTCACCAGCACTTGAACCCGGCAGTTTGGCTCCGAAGTCTACACTGTTAACCACTATACTACTTCACTTCCAACCACCAAAAGATCAACTATTTGGCTTCATTACATCAATAAACAAATCTATAACAATCCTAACATTGAATATTCAGATATATCATAAGTATATATTACAGGTTTTATTGGGTATTAATTGACCTCATCAACTAATGTTCTACTTTAAACCCAGATAAACATTATATAGCATTGCTCAAGATTTGGAAGCCTATAAAACCATTCTTGATTTCTCATCAGATGGGGGCTCTTAATTTTTCAAAAAGACAAGAGCTAAGTCTATGTGAAAATACATATAGCTAACTCCATAGGTGGTAAGAGTTTATAATTTTAGGTTTCTAGGTGGAGGAAACCTAGAAAGGCATTCTTCTCAAATCTAGGTGGTGACAAAGTGTAAATGAATCATTCCATACACTTTCCTTTGCAAAATACGAATATAATGAATGATGGGGGTCACTGACTCCAAAAGTAAGGCACACCTTTGGATAGATATTAAATGTGAAGGAGGAGGCAAAAGAAGCCAAGATAGGAAGGGCATATGCTGTGGGTGGCTTTTGGGGCGCTAGCCCTCTGTGAAGGCATTCTGTGCACAGTTAAGATATGACACTTCCCAGGACAATAGTGAAGATGATGCAGCGAGTCAAAAATAAGTAAATCAGAAGATGTAGGTTATTATGGAGATGGGAAAAATGTCAGAAGTGAAGGGTTGGTCATTGTGTGTCTAAGACCACACAGAGGAATGGAACCCCAATCTGCCAATGTGAGTGTAGTTAGCTTGGCAGATAGCCCTATGGTGGAGCTGATACAAATATCTCTTTAGGATATTGGTTCATTTTTTATGGTCACCAGGTAATTTTTAATTAGATTAAATTTAATTAGATTAATTAGATTAATTTAATCTACTTTCTTGTAGATTGCTTTACTGGGAAGAGGATGCTGCCAAACTGATTTAGAGTTTTCCATGTCATTGTTTATCACATAACCAGTGTGAGTTTGGGTAGCATGGTAATGGTTTCTGGACAGGGCTGAGAACCCAGATGCAGAAACCTTAGTGACTAAACCAAGGCAGAGGACCATGTGAGGGGAACCAGATTGACATCAACTATATCATAGGATTTGATACAAATTGCCATTGATTATTTTCCAATTTTTCCAGTGGGTCCTGATCTTTTGAAAAAAAAATTTAGGGGCACCTGGGTGGCTCAGTGGGTTAAGCATCTGCCTTTGGCTCAAGTCATGATCCTGGGGTCCTCAGATCGAGCCCCGCATCGCGCTGCCAGCTCAGCGGCGAGCCTGTTTCTCCCTCTGCTGTTCCCCCTGCTTGTGCTCTCTCACTCTCTCTGTCAAATAAATAAAATCTTAAAAAAAATTTTTTTAATTTTTAATTTTTTTAGAAGCAGGGAGGGACAGAGGGAGAGAGAGAATCTTAAGCAGGCTACATGCCCAGCATAGATTCCAGCGTAGGGCTCAATCTCATGACCCTGAGGTCATGACCTGAGCTGAAATCAAGAGTCAGACACTTGACTGACTGAGCCACCCAGACGGCCCCAGTGGGTACTGATCTTGATAGAAGCACATTTGCCAGCAAAACAAAATGAGAATGAACCAAAAGAAAGTCTTTCGTGGGGGGAGAAAAAAAGGAGCCAACAATCTCTATTTCGTTTTAGGTAGTTCATAGCCATACACTTGAAAAGTATGTTCATTGCCATACAATTGAAAATTGGTAGGTACGACCAGGAGTGCCAGTTTAGGCCTATAAGAGCTTGGGTGATAAAAGTTAAGCTCAGTTCATTCTCAGAGTGTGTAACAAAGTTATAAAAGGGTAATTCTCACTATTACTCTCAAAAACAGTGTGGAATAAGGCTGGATAAAGAAAAGGGCCTCATGTCGGTTTGTGGTAGGTAAGAGACCTTTTAAAAAGGTATAAAGAAAACCAGGTCAGAAATCTAGAAGCCAAATTCATGTTAAATATTATCAAAAGTATTCCCTCTGCTAATACTGATTTTCATCTCATGCTCCATACACATGCCAAATGGTGTTTTGTTTTAAAGTTGCTCAGTTCATATGCAGGCATCGGACTGAAGGATTATATAATTGAAGGACAAGGCTTGAGAGAGGAGATTGTGTCACATTTGTGAAGCAATTATTGACCCCACATTCCTGCTTCCCTTAGTTATCCACACCTGAGACAATCCAGGCGGCTGGCCCTAGCCTCCGGAGGTAGAATACCACTGCTCAACAGCTACTTTAAATGTGGGCATAGGTCCTGAGCGGGGGGGGGGGGGGGAGATAATTTCTCTTTACATGACTATCCTCAATCTTTTTAGCAGAGGCAACATTATAAGGTCATTAATTCTCTTCTGTCTAGTGGTAAAACATCTGCAGGGTTGAATTTTGCCTATCTGGCCCTGAGGATTGCTGTTACATGGAGGCATTTGGTATATAATTAGACAAAGTGCAGTGAAGGGTAGGGGACAATTATGTAGTATAGTTTAGAGTTTCCCCAAGCTCAGAGTTAGAAGAAAAATGGGTTTATAATCTCAATTATCCAGTTTGGTTTTCTAAAATGAACATAGAAGTTTTTCAGCTTCTTCCCTGAAGACAACATGTCAGAAAATGTACCTAAACTGCAGCATGGAGAAATTCAGAAGACCTAAAACATAAGATCTAGCCCAATGACTGTCTCAGGCTCGTGGGCCTTACACGCAAGATTTCTGTCTCTGAGGCACAGGAGGTGTTGGGGGAGAGCATGAATTCCTTCCATGCTATCAATTTCAAAGAGGCATGACCCTAATATTTCAGGCCTCTCCAAATAGTTCCTTATGATTTCAGAAGCTGTAAACATAGCTAAATCCAACACCTTTTGAGAATGTCTTTACCCTTTTATACTGTATCACCTTTTGGGGTAATGTGGTCAGCTGTTTTATTATATACTGTGGAAATCATAATCTGTCATTCATCCTAAAGCTTTGGCAGGTTCAAAGGCTCTATTCCTTCCCATATCCTATTAATTGGTGAACTAGATCCAGTTTTCCTTCTCTATAGCTTCCATCATCTTAGAGATTTCTTTTCTTCACAATTCAGATTGAAAAATTGGTTTTTGAAACTCTGTCCCTAATATGGAAAGGAACAATTTCCTTGCAGGTAATTTGAAAAGAGTAAACTGGGGTTAGTATGAACATTGCACTGAATTCTTCAGGAAGGTTAGAGACCTCTGTCCTTGGAGTTTTTTTTTTTTTTTTTTTTTTTAAGTAGGCTCTACACGCAGCATGGAGCCCAATGTTGGCCTAACTCACGATCCTGGGATCAAGATCCTGAGATCAAGATCCTGAGATCAAGACCTGAGCTGATATAAAGAGTCGGATGTTCAACCGACTGAACCACCCAGGTGCCCTTGTCCTTGGAGACCTTTAAGAGCAGAATAGATGCTTCCCTGTCTGAGGTTGTTTTAGAATTCATACTCCCCCGGGGCAGAATTTCTCAAAATTCAGGGCCAGACAATTCTTCGTTGTCGGGGGGATGTCCTGTGCATTATAGGATGTTTAGCAGTATCCCTGGTCTCTACCCACTAGACACCACAATTGGCTCTCTCTTTCCCCAGATTTCACAACCAAAAATATCTCTGGACATTGCCAAGTGTGTCCCCTGGGGAGCAAAATCACCCCAGTTGGGAACTGCTGCTCTAAGGCATGAAGCCTCTTTGGCAATGGGCTGACTGGAGCAGGGAGAGGCAGAACTAGCTAGAATTAATAAGGCCAGTTTTAGGCTCATCTATCCCAATCCACCTGAGGATTGCAATACACTCCCATCAGTACAGTGGCTCACTAGGCCAACAATTCTCAACGGTTGGAAGGACAGGGAGTGGGAATGCCACTCCTTTCCCCTGGAGAGTTTATTGGAATTTTATTTTCAGTAGAATATTAGGTTTAAAAAACTCTAGAAGTGTGTTGTGCATTATGATGACCACTAGCCATATTTGGCTATTTAAATTAACTAAAATTAAGTAATATTTTACTTTTATTTTTTTTTTATTTATTTATTTTTTTTTTAAGATTTTATTTATTTATTTGACAGAGAAAGACATAGCGAGAGAGGGAACACAAACGGGGAGTGGGAGAAGGAGAAGCAGACTCCCTACCGAGCAGGGAGCCCGATGCGGGACTCGATCCCGGGACTCCAGGATCATGACCTGAGCCGAAGGCAGTCGCTTAACCAACTGAGCCACCCAGGCGCCCTTACTTTTATTTTTTAAGTAATATTTTAAAAATTTAGTTCCTCAGTCACAGTATCTACATTTCAACTACTCAGTAGCCATATGATGGCTACCTTATTTGACAGCATAGATAAAAAAACATTTCTATCATGGTAGAAAGTTCTGTTGGATAGCACTGCTCTGAAAGGTTGATAATCACTGGATAAGAGAGACCTGCTGAAACAATCTAGAAATGCTTTAGCAATGGGTAATAGCAAACATTTACCATAGTCTTCTTTTTTTAAAGATTTACTTATTTTAATTTTAGAGAGGGAGGAGGGGCAGAGGGAGAAGGAGAGAGTCACAAGCAGACTCTGTGCTGAGCGCAGAGCCCAACACAGGGCTTGACCCTGAGATCAGGAACTGAGCTGAAACCAAGAGCGGGATGCTCAACCGACTGTGCTACTCAGGTGCCCCCATTTACTAAATTCTTAAAAATGTGCTAGAAACTTTGCTAAGCACTTGGTATGTATTATCTCATTTCTGATGTCAGAACTGCCATTATAGATAAGAAAAGTATTTTACATATTTTTATAGATAAGAAAACTGAGGCTCAGAAAGGTAAAGTGACTTGTCTAAGGTTACACAGATCCTTCTCAAATGGAGGAGCCAGGACTTAAATCCAAGCAGTTTGGACCCAGAGCTTGGGTTGTTAACAGGAGTGTGATATGGACTCAAGGTGGTAGAATGATGGGTGTCTGGCATCAGAAGCAGCCCAGACATGCTAGTTGTGGATAAGAGAGCTTCCTTTTTTAAAAAAAAGATTTTATTTATTTATTTGTGAGAGAGAGAAGAGAGAGAGAGTGAGCATGAGCAGGCGAGGGGCAGAGGGAGAGAGAGAAGCAGACTCTCCACTGAGCAGGGAGTCTGATGCAGGGCTTGATCCCAGGGTCCTGGGATCATGACCTGAACCGAAGGCAGACGCTTAACTGACTGAGCCACCCAGGTGACCCTAAGAAAGCTTTCTTAGTATGTGGGCAGAACAGTGTATCTGGAGACTGTGGTTGTACACAGAGGTCTAGGAGGCAGGTGGTTGGTATTGTAATGGTCTGGAAACATGAATGGGGGTACTGGGCAGGATATAAGATAGGGACTCAGTTACTGGAATTAATCTAGGATATCTCAACCATGGCACTCTTGACATTTTGGTCCAGATGATTTTTTAATTGTTGTGGAGGGGCTGTCCTGTTCCTTGTAGGATATTTAGCAGCATTCCTGGCCTCTACCCCTTTGATACCAGTAGCAGCTCCTCCCCAAGTGTGACAGCCAAAAACATTTTGAGACATTGCCAAATATGCCCCCTGTGGCACAAAATTGCCTGCAGTTTAGAAAAGCAGAGTGTAAAAGCAGACCCTTGGTTATGTGACAATAAGGCAAGGGCTTATGTATGGCTACCAGAATACAAGACTCAGAGGGGACCAGCAGCGTGGCAGACTGGATGCTGAGCTGCTGAGCTGTTGGCCTCCAGTTTAAGAGTCCCCATGAATAGGAATAGGACAAGTCCTAGAGCCTGGACTAGAAGAGTCACCCCATGGGAGTGAATTATCTTTATCTGGAGGTGGTGGTACCGAAGGGCTACAATGGCGGGAAACTAGGCAGCTCATCATGGAGCTCACCTTCCCATGGCACGATACTATTATTCTATTATCCTTAATAGCACTGAAAAGGAGTCAGGGCCCATGCATCTCATGGCACCAGCAGTCAGGGCCCTTGGTTATCATCCAAATGGAAACTCCATGAGTTATGGATGTTCCACGCAAACATGAGACAAACCTACAATGATTGCCATTCATGGCAGGAAACATGTCTTATGGTTGGTGTTGCTGGAGGCACCCTGGGGAATTTTGTAGTTAGGTTCTTTCTTCTTGAACTGCTGACCTGGGATTTCTGAGTGGCTTCTCTCAGAAACACCCATGCAATAAGGAGTCCCTCACTCTGTAGCAGGAGTTGGCTGAGGTTGGGAAGCTTTTGAGAAAAGAAGCTTGAGCCTGGATAATGCCAAGAAGCTTAGGTCCACCTAGAACAGGAATCTTGGCAAAACTCATTTCAAGTATATTTATATATATATATATATATATTTTTTAATTTTTAATTTTTTTTTTTTTTTTTTTTGTGGCTCCTGGGTGGCTCAGTCGGTTAAACCTCTGCCTTTGGCTCAGGTCATGGTCCTGGGATCCTTGGATCAAGCCCTGTGTCAGGCTCCTTGTTCAGCAGGGAGCCTGCTTCTCCCTCTCCCTCTGCCCCTCCTTCGCTTGTGCTTTCTCTCAAATAAATAAATAAAATCTTTAAAAGAAGAGAATTTTTTAAATTTTTAAAATTTATTTTTCTTTATTTTTTTTAAAGATTTTATTGATTTATTTGACAGAGAGAGACCCAGCAAGAGAGGGAACACAAGCAGGGGGAGTGGGGGAGGGAGAAGCAGGCTTCCAGAAGAGCAGGGAGCCCGATGCAGGGCTCGATCCCAGGACCCTGGGACCATGACCTGAGCCGAAGGCAGACGCTTAACGACTGAGCCACCCAGGTGCCCCGAGAATTTTTTTTATTTTTCAAGATTTTATTTATTTATTTGAGAGAGACAGAGTGAGAGAGAGCACGAGCAGGGGGAAGGAGCAGAGGCAGAGGGAGAAGCAGACTCCTGGCTGAGCAGGGAGCCCGATGTAGGACTTGATCCCAGGACCCCAGGATCACGACCCGAGCCGAAGGTAGATGCTTAACCAACTGAGCCACCCAAGTGCCCCAATAAAAAAAAAAAAAAATTGTTTTTTTTTAAGATTTTATTTATTTATTTGACAGAGACATAGCGAGAGAGGGACACAAGCAGGGGAGAGTGGGAGAGGGACAAGCAGGCTTCCCGCTGAGCAGAGAGCCCAATGTGGGGCTCGATCCCAGGACCCTAGGATCATGACCTGAGCTGAAGGCAGACGCTTAACGACTGAGCCACCCAGGCGCCCCTAAAAAAAAAAATTCTTAAGAATATTTTCTTCTTCTTTAGCAGAAACACAGGAGTCAAAATCTCTGATGGTAGGGCGCCTGGGTGGCTCAGTGGCTTAAGTGGCTACCTTCGGCTCAGGTCATGATCCCAGGGTTCTGAGATGGAGCCCTGCATCAGCTTTGGGAGTTGGCATTGGGCTCCCTGCTCCCTGGGGAGTCTGCTTCTCCCTCTCCCTCTGCCCCCCCCTTGCTCATGTGCACTCTCTCTCTCAAATAAATAAATAAAATCTTTCAAAAAAAAAAAAAGGCTGATGGCTATGGCAGCATACATCATGAGAAACAGTTGATTTTTCAGTATACAATGACCAGAATAAAATTACAGGGTCATAATAATAAATGGGTCATATTTAAAAAAGTATGTAACTTTTGGTTGATAGGAAAAGCAGCTTAGGTCATTGTATGATTGAACTTAATGCCCATCGTGTTGACACCATCATTTGTGAGCAAGTTCTTTCCAAACACAGTCTTTGACAAACAAAGCTCTACTAATATCCATATAATGTACTGCATTTACTCATATGTTTTCCCTCTATTGAATTTTGAGAGGAAAAACTCAAGACAAATGTCGCCTCCCCACCATAATTTCTTCCTCTCTCTGACATTACTTTTAATTTTATTGCTTTGGACTGGCAGCTGCATGGTCAATAGTGCCTTCTCAAGCAGAATGTCTTTTATTCGTGTCAGAACAGACCAAGTGTTAAGGAAAGGGGCAGGAGCTTGGCTACCTCTGGTTGAAGACGGAAGAAGGGAGAGCTACTCTGGGCTTCTAACCCCAGGGCTATTCTCTCTCCTGTCTCATGCCTGTCTTTCTCCCATGCACTCCCAGGCTACAGGAGCAGGTTGCTCTCTTCCCAGAGAAAGGTAAGCTAGGTGCTAATCACTGCTGAATTAGGAAGATATCAGCTGCCTTGTCCTTACTTCCCTGAAGTCAAACATGCCCCAAATCTGAAGCATGGAAAGGCAAAGACATTTCAAATGTAAGGATGACCTTTCAGTCACTTGCAAAACATTCCCCTCTCTCTGAAGGACACATGTAACCAGACACAACTTATGACTTCACTGATGTCTTTCACTCTGGGGCACCTTTTCAGAAATGCAGGCCAGGGCTAATGGAAGGAGTCTAGAAGGAACTAGGGTTCCACATTAAATTCACTACTGCTTAATTTTCTCCTTCATATTCAGTTAATAGGGGGACAAGAATCCCAAAGAGGGATGAAATGTTGCAAGAGGTAGTGATTGAGGCTCCTGGATGTCTGATTATTCCACCCCCAATTTCTCATGGGAGAGGAAACAGCACCCAGCTCGCAGAGAGCTCCATAGATACTGGGGATTGTCTGTTGTCAGAAGAGAGCTGCAAAGGCCATCAGGTATGCAAGGAGGAGGCTTAGCTCCCAGCAAACTCTTCTTCATCTGTGCTCTCATAATACCATTCATTTATACACTTGAGACTCCCTCGAGGACCCAGACATATGTTGGAAGAGTTTGGGGCAATTGACACTTGCACAGAATTGCCTTGGGATTTCTTTCCCACCCTGCCAAAGTTCTGCTCCATCAAATTATCACTGAGGTGCCTTACACTTTCTGAGGCTAGAGGTTAATACATGTTGGATTGATTGCAGTGACACAGAAATGGCCTAGATTGCTACTATGTTTCATTTAATCCTGATGATTCTATGATTAAGCAGGCCACAGCCAAAGAGATATCCACCAGAACTCCAGAAGTTTTTTATGCAACTAAGGAATCCCTGAACACTACATCAAGAACTAATGATGTACTATATGTTGGCTAACTGAACATAATAATAATAATAATATTTATTTATTTATTTTTAGAAAGAGCACGAGTGGGAAGGGCAGAGGGAGAGGGAGAGAGAATCTCTGCTGAGTGCAGAGCCAGATGTGGGGATTAATCTCATGACCCTGAGATCACGACCTGAGCCGAAACCAGGAGTTGGATGCTTAACCAACTGTGCCACCCAGGCGCCCCTCAGAACTCTAGAAGTTTTATTCTAGAAATGTATCAATGACATCACACCCTGTAGAATTATTAGTGAACTCCCCTATGGTTTTTATATATATAGGGGCTTTATATTCTTGCCTTTCTTTCTACTATACCAATTATGTGTCAAGCACAGTACCTTTTCAATGTGGGTTTATAAAGTAGTTTTAGAATAATTTCAAAACTTTGTTCATTTCCTCACAGCATCCCTGGGACATTATTTAGTATTATCCCTTTGCTTTTCAATGGTAAGAGGTTAAACTGTAAAGAGATTGAGTAATTTGCCTAAGGCCACATAAAGAGTTGAGGGATGGAGTCAATATGAGAACTCTACTCTAAGATTTTGTTCATCATATCATGCACCACAGCTGGTATACACACTGCAAAATCGCAGGGTTGGAAGAGCTGTTGGAGATGACATAGTCCAACCTCATAATAGATGTTTAATCCCTTTTGTAATGCTCCTGCTAGTCTGCATCTGCTCAAATATGTCCTGTGGTGATATGTCAATTTGTATCTCTTCACAACTGATATTATGGTTTTGAAATTGGGTGGCTACATTTCCTTCCTCCCCATCAAATACTCAGCACCCATGGGCTGCTCTTTCTAGTATGGAACTTTTCATTAACAATGTTTTCTTGAGTAGTGACATGTTATGCAACAGACAGTGAGGATGTACTCCTTCCTATTTCTTGACTTCATCTTCATGGTAGGGACAGATATGGCTGTGGTTGTTTCAGTAGCCAACACGTAGTTCTTTGTCTATGTCCAGGAGCTACACATCCTCAAGGTGACTGGCCAGGAGACAGTTGCCCAGATCAAGGATCATGGAACCTCACTGGAGGGCATCACTCCAGAAGATCAAGTGGTGCTTCTGGCAGGCACACCTCTGGAGGTTGAGGCTACCCTTGGTCAGTGTAAGGTGGAGGCCCTGGCCATGTCCTCCACAGCTAGCTGACCACCTGCTTGGAGGTGAAGTCCATGGCCTGTACTGGGAAAGTGAGAAGCCAGACTCCCAGAGTAACCAAAAAGGGAAAAAGGAAGAGTAAAGAGAGGAGGAGGAGATGATGATGGGCTGCATCCACAATGGATGTAATACTGTTGCTTCATCTATGTTCATCATTGGCAAGAAGTTCACCAATATTAACTCTTAAGTGCTTTGTGATACTGATTTTTGTGAATAAAGCCATTTGGTCTAGCCCCCTTGCTCAAAAAAAAAAAAAAAAAAAAAGAGAGAGAACATGCTTATCTTATAGTTAGTTCATTCCCTATAGGTACAAGGTAGCTTCTTGCTCATCTGATCAATTTATGGATGCTGGGTTCAAGGGTCTTTTAGGAAATATTTGAGCCTGGTTCCAAGGAAAGAGCTCCGGACTGAGAATGCCAGCTCAGTGTTCTTATCAGGCCATACTGTTCTGTCTGGTTACTGGGTTGTGTTCTCTAATCCTGAAGATCAAGGGGGATGGAATTGACACTATCAGTCAAATCATTTGGTTGAAATTATGAAATTATGAATTCAGGATTCCTCCTAGGTAGTTTGAATGAAAAAGTAGTGGGAATGACCAAAGAATGATTTCCAGGTAAAGACAGCCTAGCTCCTTTGAGTCACTTCCCCCAAAGATCTATAGCACTTTCTCTCAAGTCAGTTCTAGGATCCAGAGAACAGTTTCCATTCTGATCAGACAAGCTATTACCCAGAAAAGCTTAGCACTGACAGCAGAATATAGGAGCCCACCTTGTCCTGCTTCTGGTTTACAAATGGGATCATCCAGGGGCGCTTGCGTGGCTCAGTCGGTTAAGCGGCTGCCTTCGGCTCAGGTCATGATCCCAGGGTCCTGAGATCGATCCCCGCATCGGGCTCCCTGCTCAGCAGAGAGCCTGTTTCTCCCTTTCCCTCTGCCTGCCGCTCTGCCTACTTGTGCTCTCTATCTCTCTGTCAAATAAATAAAATTTAAAAAATCTTTAAAAAACAACAACAAAGAAAAAAACAAATGGGATCATCCAATTTAGAAATCATGTCAGTCTCTGATTAAAATGATGGAGACTCTAACACTGGAAGAAAGAAATCAAGCTCTCAATGGGGAAGGCAGAACCACTGTGTACCCCCTTAGTAGTCCAAGGGAAGGTTGTTTGGTTAGCAGAGGCTGTGAATTATGACCACATCTATATCACGAATGAATGTTTCAGATGCAATATTAGGGGCTCTTAGGTTTGACACAAAAATGTTTTAATTTTAGAGAATATATTTTATTGCTCTCCTGCACTAACTGCACTAACCTGAAGTCAAAGATATTGTCACTTAGACATTTATGTGGCCTTATTTCCTTGGGTCTCCAGATCCCTGACATATAACAAGAGAGACTTGCTTCATGGAGTTGATATAAGTTTTTTGGGGCACCATGGAGATCAGAAACCTTGCCTTGGATTTTGTTCATAGCAAATATCAGCTCCTTGAAATAAGAAATATTTGATTGAAAGAAGGTCTGTATATCTTTAGAATGTCTTTCCTCTTCACCAAGAGCTGAAGTAGAGAAAATTGTTTAGCCTATAAGATGAAGGATTTAGGTTAGAGGCAAGGAAGACAGACTCCAGAATGTGTGGCTATGGTATGTCATAGAATTTACTCTGGGTGGATTTCAAGACAGAGTAACTTAATGTAGTGGAAGCAACACTCAGTTCAAAGTCAGGAGTTATGCATCTTGGCTCTGTTATATGAGTCAGTCTGTTGAGCCTGAAGAAATCACTTCCTCTCTGTGAGTCTCACTGTTCCCATCTATAAGATGGGGAGGAGGTGGACTAGACAGTCTTTCTAGGTCTGACATTCTATTTATTTCACTCATTCAAATAACTACTTAAGTGTGATGATAGGAGTGGACTTGAGGGCATTATGCCAAGTGAAATAAGTCAGACATAGAAAGACAAATACTGTATAACCCCACTTATATGTGGAATCTTAAAAAACAAACAGCCAAACTCATCAACACAAGGAACATATTGGTGGTTGCTAGAGGCAGTGGGTGGGAGCTGGGGGAAATGGATGACGTTGTTCAAAAGATACAAACTACCAGATGGAAAATAAATCAGTGCTAGGGATCTAATGTAGAGCAAGATGATTATAGTTAATAATACTGGATTGTGTATTTGAAAGTTGCTAAGAGATTAGATCTTAAAAGTTTTTATCACAAGAAAAAAGTGTGTAACTGTGTGGTGATGGATGTTAACTAGACTTACTGTGGTGATCATTTTGCAATATATATAAATATCAAATCATTGTACAGTTGAAACTAATGTACTGTTTTATGTCAATTATATCTCAATAAAAACATTTATGGAGCACATGCCACATTCTAAAAGCTGTTCTAGGCACTTGGGATTTGAAAATGAACAAAATACACAAAGTCACTTCTCTAGAGAGGCTGACACAGGCAACAAACATATGTCAGGTGGTGATAAGTGCTGTGGATAATCTTGAAGCAAGGAGGTAGGGAGCAATGGGGAAGGTGTTATTTTTATATAGGTAGATCAAGGAAGGCCTGCCTAATAAGGTAGCACTGTAGTAAATATCTAAACAAAAGAAGGAAGCCAGCCATGCAGCTACTTGGATGAGGAACATTTCAGGCAAAGGCCCTGAGGCTAGACCATTCTTGTAAGAGGTGACTCTGGCTGGAGCAGATCGAGTGAGGGAGAGTGGTAGGAGATAAGAGCAAGGAGCAGGGGGCCAGATCATGCAGGGCCTTGAAGGCATTGGAAAGGGCTTGGGAGGGCTTTGACCAGGGTAACGTGGTCTGATTTATGTCTAAAAGGGCGACTGATTGCTGCTGGGAGAAGACTAGATTATGTGGGTATTAGTGGGCAAGCAGGGAGATTAGTTAGGAGGCCTTGATAATCATCCAGGTAAGAGGTAATGGTGGCTTTGACTATGGTGAGGTGGTAGGGGGTGGTGAGAAATGGTCAGATTCTAGGGTGGTCTGGAATGATTCAGGGTTTGTAAAGTTTCTTGTCATGGAAATCTCATGATTTCCTCTATTCTTTGTGCCCCTTCCAGATATCATGAGTCTATAATTGCAGTTCGCATAGTTCAAACACAAGAAATTTTTTGTTTATCCCTTTTGTGAATTCCCTAAATTCCTAACTCTTCTCAAATCAAAGTAGAAAAAAAATATGTTGAGTAACAGACAATGGAGGTTGTTGGTACCATCAGTCTAGAGAGGGCTTCTCCTCTACAGAACTTGTTAAGGTTGTTCTATTCCAGGGCTAAATGACATTTTATTGACTGCAGGACAAGAAGACACTAAAAGCTTCTACATTATCAAGAATCTTTCTGGCATATCAGTTAGGGTTGTCCAACCATCCTATTTTGACACAGGTATTCATCTACTCTGTCAGTGTCCCAAACACATTCTTAATCTAGATGATTATATCAGTATGTCATCAAGTAAAGTAAGAATTTGGAAACTATCCTATTTATCTGATCCATGTAGACTATTTGGAGAGTTTAGACCCAAAACAGTATAGCCTTGTCATGTCACATTTCCTCTCTCATATGTTTCCTTCCTATTGAGGAAATTCAGGAAAACGTTTTCCTATATAATTTGATACTTTCCCTTTTTTTCTGGAGTAGCAATTCTGCTGCCAGTGAAACCCAGGCAAAGAATGCATTAAATGGATTTTTATCATTGCTTGGGTGTTAGAACTCATTCTTCGGCTAAAGACCAACCCTTTTTCCTGTTTCTGTGTCATTTCTACTTCCCTTGCTCTTGATGTGTAGGCCTGTCTGGTCCTTTTCTGTGCCTCCAACTTGGTAAACTCTAGCCATAACAGCCATATAGTGTTTCTTTCCTTTGAAGAAAGGTACTTAAACACCAAACTGGCAACTTAAAAATAAAGGAGTGATTAAGCATGAATATTCTTTCATCCTGGCTTTCTTATACCAGAGAGACTCTAAGACATTTTAAGCATCACTTAAAACAATTGTATACTTTTATGCAAAAAAGGTAAAAAATCTAGAGTACTATTAGCTTTGCTCTTTGCTCCAGACTTGCTGTAAAACTCTGAGTAAATCACTATTCTCTAATAAATTAGATTGAAAAATTTTCAAGAATGAATAAAGTGCTAATGACTTTAATATACAGAGTTTAGACAAATCAGTAAGAAAAAGATGAAGACTCTAGCAGGAAAATGTGTTAAAAAATGAATTCTGTTGATTCACAGAAGAATATAACACAATATGAAAGGGTATGAAATTAAAAATTCAAATGTAAAACAATAATGAGCTACCATATTTAACTGTCAGATTGACAAAGATTTCCCAAAATCATTGACTTTTTTGCTATCTATGATTCCAAGGATGTGAGAAACAGGCATGCTCACACACTGTTGGTAGGAGAGCAATTTGGTAATAGCTATCGCCATTAAATAATGCACATACCCTGTGATTCCATAATCTCATTACTAAGAATTTACCTTATAGATATAATCACACAAGTGTTCAAAGACACACACACACACGGATATTCATCACAGCATTGTTTAGAAAAGCAAAATCCAGCAACCTAAGTATTCTTGAAACAATTTAAATGTTCATTAATAGAGGACTGGTTAAATAAATATGGCACATTTGTATGATATAATATAATATTGTCATTAAAAAGAATATGGTAAAGATAAATATCTTCTTAGGGAAAGATGTTCACAATGTATTGTAAAGGAAAAAGAAACAAGTTGCAGAACTTTGTGAAAAGAAGTCTGTGTGTGTGTTTGTGTGTATATGTTTCTGTTTGAATATGCACAGAAAATACCTAGGAGGACACACCTATATTGTTCATAATGATGACTTCTAGGGAGTGGGTTTTGAGAGTAATAACATGTATTGTTTTTAAAACAAAAACTCCGGGGGCCTGGGTGGTTCAGTTGTTAAGCGTCTGCCTTCGGCTCAGGTCATGATCCCAGGGTCCTGGGATCGAGCCTCACATTGGGCTCCCTGCTAAGTAGGGAGCCTGCTTCTCCCTCTCCCACTCCCCCTGCTTGTGTTCCCTCTCTCACTGTGTCTGTCAAATAAATAAATAAATAAAATCTTAAAAAAAAAAAAAACCTCCAAAATAAACATGGCTGTGGAGAAGGATGGTGGCAATCTGGGTCCCTGATACTTGAATAACCTGAGTTTGAGAGTTAAGAAATAATGGAGAGGGGAAAGGGAGAAAATTGCTTGAGTAAATATGACACATCTTCATTTTGGTTGGGTAGACAAAGCCCAAACTGCTCTAAATTCTGGCTGTCTCAGTAGGGATTGAAGCCTTCCCTGTGTAGGCCCATCGGAAGGTGGGGAGATCTACCTGCTATTTGACAACAAGGGGATGGATTGGAGGATCTCTAGAGGTCATTTTTAGCTCAAAAGTTCTATCCACAATTCTCATATGAATAATGGAGCTGATGGTGGCCACAAACATCAGGTCACTCCAGGTTGTCCTTGAAGAGCAGAGGGAGATTTACAAATTCTACTCTCCAGCTTCAGAAGTGTTCGCTATGGGTCATCATCCCCCTTTTCTGGAGGAGTAGGTAAAGGCGGTAGATTTGCTATTGGGACCGTGTTCCTCTCCCTTCTCTTATTTGTATTTCTTTCTTTGGAAAGTTCTTTCACTGCCTTTTTCTTATCTGGCTCACAGCCTTTTTTTTTTTTTTTTTTTAACTAAAGGACCAGCAGTAACAATCCACTGATAGCATGGTGAAACAGGAAACTCCCTCATTCAAGATCCTAGTAATCATATGCTGATTACCTTCCCTCTGTGGAAGACTTCAGAGGGCTGACATACTTTTTAGAATAGAGAATAGCTACCAGATTAAGTGTAAGTTTACCAGCAGGTCCCTGAATCCAGGATGCCCCTCACTAAGGTAGCTGTCCTGACTCTGGAGAGTTTCTCCTGGTAGAAGAAACCACTTCCCTTATATTGTCTTGTCCGTTGGACTCAGTATCCCTCTAAGCTTAGGGCTGGATTTATCAGTGACAATTCAACATGAATTGCCAGCCCTCTTTCCTCAAACTATCAACCCTGCACCTGTATTTTGAACTTTGTTCTATAGGAAATAAGAAGCAACCCTGATCATGTGAGTGACATACTGGATACCTATGCCCCCACAAATACAGTACTTTCTTATTTCTAACAGCACTTATATTTTGAATAATTGTTTATGTTTGCCTCCTCACCTCAGTTATTTAAAGGACTTGGTAACCAACTCGGTGTAGGCGGCTGAAGGAGAGGGTGAAGATGAAGACCACTGCAAGGTTTCAAATCTAGAACACTGGAAGGATAATGGGAGGGATGAGGATGCCATCACCTGGGAGAGGATGCACTGGATGAGGAGGAGGACATGGAGGGCAAAGTGAGGCTAGCACAGGCATGAACACAGACTCTGCAGCCAGACTGCCTAGGTTTAAATCCCAGTTAGTCTACCTACCAGCTGTATAATCTTGGGAAATTTATTTAACCTCTTTGTGCCTTAATGCCTCCATTAGTAAGAATGAGTATTATCCCACATCATAGGATGGTTGTGAGTATCAAACAAGTTAATGTATATTATGTACTTAGAATGGTGCCTGGTACATAGTAAGTGCAAATTAGTGTTTACTATTTTTATTATTAGACATAGTGAATTGTAAGGGTCTGGGGGTACATCTAGGTGGGTATATCTAGCTGAAATTTGGAAAAGAAATTATAGATCTCATGCTAGATACTGAGCTACAAAGGGAGAAGAGATAGAGCTCTGGGTAGCACTGGTAATGAAGGGGAAAAAAATATAAGGACTCTGAATAAAAGACTAAAAGGCAGTGGTCAGAGAGGGAGGAGGCACCAGGTAGGCATGATATCATGGAAGCCAAGCGAGTTGCCAAACAATGAGATTAAAGTGGGACACCAACATTGGAACCGTGTGTATGGGGAGGGGTTGGAAGAGAGGAGGGAGAGAATGTCATTTGGGGAAGTAGTAGATCAAAGGGGAAAGAGTCAAAGATCAATATGGCCAGCTCCTCACAAATACTTGCTGAGGGGTAGCGCTGTTCAACCAGTCCCCTGAGTTATCAATGGGTCCAGCCTCTTTCAACCCACTTCAGTCTTCTCTGCCCCAACTTCCAGTCAGAGGACCAGTAACAACCAGCTGGGTTGATGGTGACTGTTCACCAAGGTTTCAACTAAGGAGTGGCTCAACCAGTGACCATAGACTAATTCCCCTTTACTTCAACTAGGATCAGAGAAGACAAGAGGGAGGGCAGATAGATGAGCACAGGAACCCAACAGTTGCCATTTATATAAGACTCAGGATGCACCTGGCCCAGTGCCCTGACTCTGGGTGAGGTATCTGGGGCCTTCCATCATGAGGCTAAACTTGTGAGGGTAAGGGAGTCCCACGCTTTGCTTTTATCTCTAACCCTTCATCCAGCAGCCACTGTGAATAGGCCACCATCATTCCCACTCCCTTCAACATTGCTCATTCACTTCCCTCTGACCAGCGTGCCATCCTCTTCTTTCTTCCTTTCCAGCTCAAAGCCTATTTTTTAAAAGGTTCTCCCCTTGAAACTTCTGTGTCTGTTTGTGTCTGGAGTGTCTTCCTGTATTGTCCACATCACACATTTTGGATGATGTAGCATACATTTGCTTGCACTGTTTCATTTCTGACCCATGGTTTTTGTTGGCATATGGAAAGGAACAGGGTTGTGTTTGGTGCACTAGGATAGGAAAGCTGGGAAGGGAGATGGAAGGAGAGCTCTGGATTTTGCACCAATATTTCATGCTTGAACTGAATTTTCAACAAGAGCTATAAGCTGGAACAACCAATGGCAATGAGGAGCCTAGGATGAAAAGGAGACAGAAAATGGCTGCCTTTTAGACAATCAAACATGTGAGGTGAAGGAGGAGGGGATGATATCACAGGCAGATGAGATATATCTGCCCTGGGACAGAGGCAGATAGGAAACTTCCTAGCTGGACATGTGTATGTCAGTTAGGGCTATACACAACCATGAGCAGGAAGCTCTAGAAAGGAAGCCCTGAGTTGGTGGTAGCCCTGAAGGGAGAGAGAGCTCACATGTGTTTTTATTTAGTGATTGGCTTTTTATATTACTTCATGGTTTCTTCTTTGTGAGGTATTAGGCAGCCAGCTCCCTTGGTTTTCTTGAAACCAAGTTTAAGTAATTGTGGTTTTTTTTTTTTTCCTTTCTGAGAGGTGAATATCACTGTCTTAAATCTTATGTGTCTCTTGGAACACAGAAGGCCATGCTCACTAAGAGGGGTGGGGACTGGAGGGACAGCATGTGCATGTTTGTTCTCCACAGAGTACTATACATTTCTTGAGGGCACTCACTGTATCTTTCAATTGTGAGGCATATAATTAGCAGTCAAAAATACTTAGACAACTGAATAGAACTGAAGAGAATTAATCATTTGCTGAAACTCTGTCATCTGAGTTGTTCTGGAGAGACACTACTTGGAGCTGCTTTGCTTATTTTCAGCTTCATTGTAATTGTTACCACTTCTGGTGGTCCCTCCGAGGCAGAGTAGCTTGGGAGACTGGAAGCATTTGTGCCAGTTCAGACTCAGCTGAGTGACCTTGGACCTGTTACTTCAGGCCAAATAATCTCTAAACTCCTACAATTGTGTTCTGGGAGTACAGTAGGCCTTGTCCACTGAAAGCACAGATACCCGAGAGGAAGTAACTCAGTGTATCAGTTTGGCTGCTATGATGTGACGCAGTTATTCTGACCTCCTCCCAAGAAGTGGCTGATTTATTATCTTGAGTTGATTGGCACAACCCATTTTTTTGGTCTAGAACTTTGATTTTAGAATGAAAATCAGAGAATTAAAGCTGTTCCTCAGATTATGACAAAGACTAAATACCTTCTGTTAGATTGGGCAATTTAGGTAACAAAGAGTTCATAATATTAATACTATTTTGTATTAATGTTAAGGATATAGGTATCATATATTAAATGCTAGGTACCACAAATTATGCCACATCTTCAAAAATAATTCTCATTTAAATCTTGCAACAATCTGTGGCATAGGCAGTATCATTATCCCCATTATACAGATAAGGAAACTGATGCTCAATCACGGTAAACAACTTTGTCAAGGTCACTCAGTCTGAACTCTCAGCTACTATGTGCAAGTGGGTGCTTACCACATTTTTGAAAAAATGGATACATGAGATTAGCCAGAAGGTGATATCAGCATGGCTTCACACTAGTAGGAGTAGGAGTTGTACTAACTACCCCTTCCGAGTATTGGCTATGTGTCAGGCACTGTTCTAGGTAATATATGTGCATTATTCCACTTAATTCTCACTTTACCTCTATGAAGTAGACTCCATTGTTGTTCCCATTTACCCATGAAGAAACTGAGGTTTGGAGAGATTAAGTGATATGTCCAAGGAAACACATCTAATAAGTGGTTGACTGCGAAGCCTATGTTCTTTCTTCCACTTCAGGTTGTCTATGAATACCAGGGTGACTTTTGCCATTCTCCCTTTTACTTTCTGCTCTCATATTGAGTGTTTGAGACTTACAGGTTAGACTCTTTTGTTCTCTTCTCTGGGCTCCAGTCATCTTTGCCCAGGCCCTCAGTATTCCTCTCCACACTGTGCAATCTCTCCCTGAGACCACGAGTCAGATAGAAGGGAGTAAATGGAATGTCTTGTTGCTGATTTTCTACAATCTTAACACAAACACTTATCAGTGTTGTTGAAACTTAATCTCGCTAGCTCATCTGTGAGACCATTTTTAATTTGGAGCCATCTGCCACAGACAAATGAGTAATTATGGCAGAGCCCAGAGGGGTGGGCCTTGGGGAGAAGGTTGGCTTAGCCTCTTTCCGCCTGCCTGCATTGACGCAAGTGACCAAGAAAGAAAATTCTTTGGGTGGGCTGTTGATGGAGAGGCCAGCAGCTCTACCTCCCTGTTGCTTAAATCCTTAAAGACATCAGTGAATGAGGAGGGATGACTTCGAGATTATACAGCTTGCCTAACAGCAGAAGGGAGATCATTGTCATCAAGGCCAGGCAGAAGGAGGTAATCTGTGAACTGGGCCAGCTCGCTCACCAGCCTCTCTCTCTCTCTCATTGTACTAGTGGTTCCTTGTGATGAGTGCCACTAGCCAGCTGGTCTCTCCACACAATATGACAGGCTAAGTCAAATTGATGGAATGAAGCTGAGAATAACAGTCATTGACCTCTGCCATTTTTTTTTCAAAAGACTTTAACATATCTTTATCTTCTTTCTTCCTAATGACAAGTCCCTAGATTAGGTAGGGACTGGTATCATTAGCTTCATTTTATATATGAGGAAACTAAGCCCCATAGGGTGATTCTGTAACTGGACATGTGTAAAAGGTCTTTTTTTTTTTTTTAAGATTTTATTTATTTTTTAGAGAGCGAGCGAGAGAGAAACAGCACGAGAGGGGAGAGGGTCAGAGGGAGAAGCAGGCTCCCTGCTGAGCCGGGAGCCCGATGTGGGACTCGATCTCAGGACCCTGGGATCATGACCTGAGCCGAAGGCAGACGCTTAACCATCTGAGCCACCCAGGTGCCCGTGTAAAAGGTCTTGTACCTTGCCCAAGGACACCCTGTTAGCTACAAGCTGGTTAGCACCTCAAACTCTGAATTCGAGTCTGTCATTCTGTCTTCGAGATGAGTGGTTTTCCAGCTACGCTTGCTCCTCAGGGGCCAAGGAGGTATAGGGGTGTGTGTGTGTGTGTGTGTGTGAACAAGTGGGGTTTTGGGCCCTGGTCTGCACATAAACTAGGCCAGCTCTGTGTGGTTCTGCTTGTCTGTTTTACATCTGGGCAGGATTTCATTTAATGAAAGGCTCTGTTTCTGAAAATGTTTGAAAATCACTTACCTGACTTGTATTTCTCATAGAGAGTATAGTGGGTTGAAAGGTGTCCCCTCAAAACATATTGTCAAGTCTTAACCCCCAGTACCTGTGAATGTGACCTTATTTAGAAAAAGTGTCTTTGCAGATGTCACAAAATGAGGTCATCCTGCATTAGGGTGGGCCCTAAATCAATGGCTGGTGTGTTATAAAAGAAAGGAGAGGGAGATCAGGACCCAGAGACACAGGGAAAAGACACAGTGGAGAACTCTGTGTGACAATGGAGGTAGAGATTGATGCAGCTACAAGCCAAGGCATGGAACAGATTCTCTCCTAGGGCCTCCAGAAGGAACCAGCCCTGCTGGTACATTCATTTCAGACTTCTGACCTCCTGACCTATGAGAGAATGCATTTCTTTTATTTTAAGCCTCCCAGTTTGTGGGAATTTGTTATGGCAGTCCTAGGAAACAATACAGAGTGGATAATAGACCTCTTACCTAGAAATGGGTGAGAGTGGGCTTATTAAAATGTTGGTCCCAGGCTCAAACCCCAAGATTCTGATTCTGTAGGGGCTCAGGCATCTGTATTTTGACAAGTTCTCCATAGGTGCAATGATTAATCTTTGAGCTGGTTTTGACAAGACACAGGTACAAGACTCTGCTCTGGATTGTAGCTGGTTTGGCTCCTCTGGTTGATGATGCTCCTCTAGTGGCTCCCAGAGTCAGTGGGGCCAAAGGGAGAAGGCTTGATATACAGGAAATAGGCTGGTGTTAAACCTTCTGTAGTACAAAACTTTTGAATTCTGAGAATCATTTAAGAATGTTTACCCCAAGGAATCACAAAATCTGCCACTGAGGAAATAGGCTGTAGTGGTCAGGGAGTGGATACTGCCAAGGGGGTCAGATTTCCGGAGCAGCAAGAAGACCTCAGAACAACACATACACAAGAAGACAAAAGACTAACACCACACACACACACACACACACACAGAGTCTTACACCACACACACACACACACACAGAGTCTTATACTTGTCTGGTGCAGAAAATTCTGATAAAGCATTGCCATTTTTACTTTGAGTTTTGGTCCCTATTAAAAACGTAGATATCCATGTGAGTGTTGATCCTTGAAGCCAGTGTCAGCCATTTATGCCTGGCCTCTGATCTTTATCTGAGAGCTCTTTTGATAGGCTAGAAGATGGAGAAGAGCACGGTGGGCTGAGCAGAGTGGTTCTTGCTGCCAGCCTGAGACCAAACTCTTTGCCCAGTAAAGCCAAAAAGAGCACTGGTTTATCCACCCAAGACTGATGGAGGTCAGCTGTGCCCAGTCCCTTGGAGAGATGGGGGAGGGCCCAGGAAAAAGGCCAGGTGTTTGGATTCTGTGTGTGGGAGGGGCACCTTCCTGAGAGTAGCCTACCCAGCTGGACCCGTGGTCCTTCAGGAGGCCTGTGTTTGCTCATATCCCTGATTGCTCCCAGGTAAACAAATCCTGTTTCTATCTCCCAGAAAGGCAGAACTCCAGCACTGTGGCAGCCTGTTGTTATAGTTACTGACATATGACTTATTGCAGCGATTGTCAGAGCAATGGGAGAAAATAAAATTTAGCAGAGGCTGGTGGTGGGGGTTGGGAGAGAGAGGAGAGTGGGAAGAGAAAGTTTTCAGAAAAGACTTGGGGATGGGGCTGATGGCTTTGTGCGTTTGTACATATGGTGTGATATTAAGAGTATGGACAAAAGAGGCCTTACATTGGCAGCATGTCTGAAAGGATCTTGGGAAAAGACAGACTGTCCCAAACAGCTTCACCCCTGTTCCATATGCCTGACATTTCACCATTAGTGGTTCATTCCTGAGTTAAGCACTGCGTTTCTCTAGGGGAGGTCATGCCTTAGATTGTAGTTCAGAGTAAGTTTTTCTGGTGACTTTCTTCCTTAGAGTTTGCCAGAGCACTGGGGAAAGATTGGGGGGATGGGGGCCATCAAATAAGGACATAGCCTACTTTCAAAACTCAGATAGGGTTGGTATTGCTAGCCTCCTCTTTGGAAACTCCCCTGTGCTCTCCTATCTTTCACCACAGTTATGAAGCTAAATGGGATTGAATATGAAAGTCCAGGATATCTTGTTCAATTGGCTAGCCATATACTTTTCTAAGGGATAAATGTAGCTCCTTCTTATTCATCAGCAAATATTTATATATCACCCATTATATACTAGGCACTGGGTTAGGTACTATTGGGGTAAACATGGAAATGGTTGGGCATTAGACTATGCCTGACATTTAAGAAACAATCTAGGATGCCTGGGTGGCTCAGTCGGTTAAGCATCTGCCTTTGGATCAGGTCATGATCTGAGGGTCCTGGGATCGAGCCCCACATTGGGCTCCCTGCTCAGCGGGGAGCCTGCTTCTCCCTCTCCCTTTGCCCCTCCCCCTGCTTGTGCTCTCTCTCTGACAAATAAATAAAATCTTTTAAAAAAAGAAAAGAAACAATCTAGTTACAGAGACTAGACATTTATGCAAGTAAGGCTGGCCAATAATACATAGTGGTTGTGATTGGTGTCAATGGAAGGACAGAGCTAATGGCTAATCTCAGAGGTGGGCAAGGTCATCATAGAGCAGGTTATCTGGGTAAGCCTTAGTTCAGAGTAGCACAGTAAATCACTCAGGCCCTTAGCAGGACTGTGGGAAAACAGGGCACAGAACAAATCAGTTTTGGTGGGAATCGTGACACAGACTGAGTAGGGAACATGTTCATACCTCTCTGCTTTGCTATTCATCCAAATTCTGGCCTGTCCTTTCCAGAGAGCTCTCTATCCTTCACTGATCAACCCTAGTCTCAGAACTCCTGTGCTGGAAACCCCAAGACTTAGATTGCTGTAGAAGCAGTATAAGCAAATGGTTAAGTGAGTGAGTTTAGGAGTTCAGTTGCCTGGGTTCGAATCCTGGCTCTGACACTGTGATCTTGGACAACTGATTCGACTGTGACTCGATTTTTCTCATTGGTAAAATGGGGGCAGTCATAATAGTGTCTACTTAACAGAGTTGTTGTGGGAATTAAATGAGCTCAGTGGTGTAAGATGCTTAGCACAGTGCTGGCTGCACATGAACTATTATGAACTATTTGTTCATAGAATAAGTATTGAGTGCCTGTGATATTACAGGCACTTTCCTAATGCGGGGATACAGCTGCACTGTATTAAGTGCTGATGGAGCATGGGGGCATTCAGGACCTTTACTCAAGGAACTTTTAAACTACTGTTTTTCTTTCTGCTCTCTCCATTCCAGTGCTTAGTCTATGTGTTATCACTTAGCTTACTTCTGTTCCTTTTTGTTTAACTGGGCAGGCAAGTAGTAGAGCTATGAATTCCCTTAAACCAAGATTTGGTCGTATCCCGTAAGGTTTGATGTCAAGTGTTTTCCTTATCTAAGCATTTTGCAATTTGGGGTTTGATATGTACTATTTTTGCTTTTTAATGTATTATGGTATTCCACACTGGATAACTCTGTATTTTCTTTGTCCTTACTATATTCCAAAGAAAGACAGTGAAGAGACCTGTCTGACTTGAGGGGTTTAGGAGAAACCTGCAGGAGACAGGACCGGAAAAGACCATTACTGAAGGGTAACGAGTACTAGACTTCATGTGTCGGTTTCTCTTGTAATGGGACCTTGTAGTCACTGAAAGCATGGACAGGAATGACAGGATTGTTGTGCTGTACTGGGGAGAATAAGCCAGCATTGTTGCTCAGGATGGCTTGTGAGAAAGAGAGGGTTCTATAGGCAGGGAATCCAATTAGAGGATTTTCATGTTATTCTAGTAGAGTGGTTCTTAAACTTGAGTGTGCATCAGAGTCCCCTGGAGGGGCTGGTCAACACACAGCGTGCTGGGCCTCACCTCCAGAGTTTTTGATTCCGTCAGCCTGCGGTGGGGCCTGAGAATTTGCATTTGTAACAAGTTCCCCTGGTGATGCTAACTAATGCTGCTGGTCCAGGAACCACACTTTGAGAATCACCTATCTGGGAGAGAGATGATGAGGAGCACAGGCAGAGTGGTGGGAGGAAAGAAAGTGTGAAAGAGAGATTGGGCAGGAAGAAACCATAGGGCTTGGGGATTGGACACAGAGACAAGGAAAAGGAAGGACTCAAAGATGATTCCAGAGTATTAAGCCTAAGTGCCTTGGAGGGTAGAGAGTCAGAGGCAAAATCCTAAACATTTAGGGGTGGAATGCTGTTGCATCACAGGTACTGGGAAAATACATGAGTCCCTGTATCTCTCTGCATCTACATCATGACATTCACATTTAAAGGCCTTTTGTCGTTCTCCAGGAGAGAGGCTGGTGAAGACAAATCCCATGTCTGTGTTTGGTCTCTTCCTTCCTAAAATGTAACCTTTGAATAGAGGAAGAAAATGAAGCTAGAGAGCAGAGGGTAGGGAGTGTCGAAGGAGCTTGGATATTATGTAAATGGGATGTACACTTTCGGGTTGCTAAGTACTTTTTTTAAAGATTTTATTTATTTATTTGAGAGAGAGAGAGAAAATGAGTGGGGAGAGGGACAGAGAGAGAGGGAGAAGCAGGCTCCCCACTGAACAGGGAGCCCGATGTGGGGCTTGATCCCAGGATCCTGGGATCATGACCTGAGCCGAAGGCAGACGCTTAACCAACTGAGCCACCCAGGCACCCTTGGGTTGCTAAGTATTGAATGTATATGGGCAAATGCTCACAAGGAAAAGGCAAACGAGGAAAGCTCAGTGTGGACCATGCAGGGTAGCTCTAGGATACCACCGGAGATCACTGATGCTATTTCTGAGAGCAGAGGGTTGCCATGATAGGGCTTCTTAACTCCAGCCTACCTAACCTTCCCTAGTTTCCAAGCTTCTGATCCTGGGGCGTTATTGTTCCGGGCTGTTTCCTCAGCCCGTAGGAATTTCTCTTACCTGCTTCTCTCCACTTGGCCTCCGGTAGCTGAGCAGAAGCTCCACAGCGCCCACCACCTCCTTGCGGATGGCATAGAGCAATGCATCGCCTACATACACACTGTGGTTCAACAGTAGCTCCATGATCTCCAAGTTCTCATTTTCAATGGCGATGAGCAGGGCACTCCGGCCCAGAGGATCCATGCAGTTGATGTTGACATTGTAGTAGATCTCAGCCTCCTGTAGGGCCTGTTTCACAGTGGCATAGTCCCCCTTCTCCACAGCATTGAGGAAAGCCTTCTCTTCTGCAGAGAGCTCGGTCTCAGCCCTCACAATTTGCAGGGGGATACGATCTCTGTATGGTGAATAGTTGACTTTTTTGTAGTACAGTTGGGCCATGGTTCATAGCAATTTAGCAACCTGAGTGAGAGAGAGGGAGACCAAAGAGAGTCTTAGGTGCCTGAAGGTCTCAAGTAGCTGGTTTATGGAGGCAACCTGGCTAAGGGGTTGGAAAATCAACTCTTTTCACACTACCATCTTTCTCTTCTTACAAAGGGGTATAGCAGAAAAAGCCCAGGCTTTTGGGTGGGAAAGACCTGGGTTCAAATCCTGGCTTTACCAGCTCTGTGACCTTGGATAAGTCATTCAAGCCCACTGTGCTTCGGTTTATTATTATTAAGGTTATTGATATTAATAGCATTAATAGCAGTTATCACTTAGTTACTGCTTACTGTGTACCAGGCCCTGCGCTAAAGGCTAATTCCTCCCTCATAAAGCTCTTGTGAGAGTCAGGTGAGATAATATATTTTCAAAGCAACTGGCACAGCATAAACCTCCTAAGACATGGCACAAATTAATTCCTTCTTTCCCTTCTGCTGTCTGAAGATACTCATGAGAATACTTCTGATGGATGATGCAAAGTTGTAGCTACCTTTGGCCAGTTTCCTTTAGGCCCTGGGCCCATGGGCCTGAGCTAATTTTCAGGGTTACATTTGCAGCTGTCCCAGATGTAGATTCTGGATTGAAATCCGGTTTTCATGCTCACTGAAACCTTGCTTCTGGCTGCTGCTCACTGGGGAACAGCTATTGGCTCCACTAGACCAAAGTTAAGTACCCCCTCTGCCTATTCATGATTTTTCCCTCTACCGCTTGAAACCAAGGAGCTGATGGATCTGATAATCTGTTTGATTCAGTTCTGAGAAGTGAATGGTCTATTTTATAAGCACCACATCTAAAACCAGATTTTAATGGAATTGATTTTAAAGTAAAACCTATTATTGAATTCCTACAATGTGTTTAACTTTCTCTGGGAAACCAAGAAGAAAAAGACAGTCTTTGCCTTCAATTGTATGGAATGAATAACAGTATAGAGTTCTTGCCTTGTAGTTTACAGATCAAATTCATGCACGATCCTTACTGACTCCTTGTACTAGCCCTGTGAGATAGGAATGGTTATCCTCCCTAGGGGAGAAGATGAGGCTCAGATCCATAAGGTGATTGGCTCCCCTTTCCCTCCCATCCCTGGGACCTCCAGGACCCTCTGGAGGCTGAGTTGGGCTGGACCGATTTAAGTGTCTCATTACTGAACTGTTTTGCCAGCAAAAAGAAATGGAAATGTGATAAAGGGCCACTTGTCTCATTTCCTGGATGGAAGAGCAGATAAAGATATGAAGCTTCCACAAACATTTGCCTCACTTTTCTAGGTAATGACATCCCTGCTTTGGCAAAAGGAGAAGCATATATTATACCAAGTAACATTTGCAATTCATGTGCTTGTGATCTTCTGGGAAGTTGGTATTTGAAGGTGAGTATCACCTCTTGCCCTGAACAGGTCCAAATGACAAATTTCTCTCTGCATCCAAGTCTCAGGAGAGCAGGGTACTGTTTGGCTGTCTCAAGAAGCACTGATATTTTTCTGTGCTACTTTCAAGTAACTCAGCAGTGGCTAAAGGGAAGTGGCACTTAGAGTAAGCATTTGTCACTAAACAGCAAATGACTTTAATAATACTAATTGTAGACTGCCTCCCTGCCTCCCCAACTCCATTATAAACAAAGAAGGAGGAGGAAGAAGAGAAAGTGTGATCTCCTGAAGAGAGACTCAACAACCTGATTTAGTTTATATTTATTTAATCAGTGTGAACACACTGGAAGCCTGCAGTGTGCCTTGCACTATGCTAGTCATCTTGGGAGGGTATGAAAGAATAGGTCCATGCCTTCATTGTCTCTCACCTAAACCATTCCACTACCTTATGGTTGGTCATCCCGACTCCATTCTCTTCCCCTCCGCATGGTCTTCTGCACCACCCGCAAGTTATCCCATGAAACACACATCTGATTCCATTTCACTCCTTGATTAGTTTCTTGATGCTCTTGTGATGAAATCAACATTCCTTTCTGAGGTCTCCTAGGTCTGGGCTTGTGTTTACCTCTTCAGCTTCTCACCCTCATCCATTATTCTTTAGCCTTGTGGAACTTCTTTTGATTCTCCCAACATGCCAAGCTTTTTTGCCACCTCAAGACCTTTGATTACCTCCTGGAATGCTCTTCTCCAGCTCTCTTCATCTCTCATACCTCAACAAAATGTCACCTCCTCAGAGCAGCCCTCACTAGCCACCTTGTCTAAAGTAGTTCTTTCATATTCTTCTCTCCATTATATTCTTTTCCTTCTTAATGCCTATCACAATTTGTAGTTACATATTTCTTTGTCTTACTGGATAATCATCTCTTCTGTCCAATTTGCTTTAAAGCTCAAGTTCAGGGACTGCATCTGTCCTGTTATAGCACCTGCACCTAGCCAAGTTCGTGGCATGCCCTGGATGCTTGATATATATTTGATGAGTGAATGAGTAAACCTTCCATGATATTCTCTCCATCCCACCCTAAGTTCTAGCCATACTGAGCCATGCTCTCTGAGTTGCCCTTTTATGACCATGTCTGCACATAGCTTCATCCCACTCTCTGCACCTAACAAATTCCTTCTCGGCTTCAGCACCTTGCTCACAGTTCTCCTTCTCTGTGAACTTTTCCCCCAACACCTTCAGAAAGTTAGCCAGTCTCCCTCTGAGTTCTCCACTGGTACTTGGATGACATTTCTCCAATGTCACCTAACTGCATGCTTGTCTTTCTGCCACTAGGGTAGGAGTACCTTGATTCCTGCCTTCTGAGGACTCACACAGGTCTGGAACATGACGGGTGCTTGACAAATGAATGTTTAACAAATACGATCTAGCTATGGAGGGTTGGCATGGTCACAGAATAAAGTATTAAATTGTGTGGCACTGATATGATGCTTTGGGATTTCAGAAAGGCCTTGGTGAGGGCTGGAGATCTCAGAGAAGGTTTCATGGAAGAGGTAGCTCTTAAGCCAGTGTTTGGAAGATGAATTAAATGTGAAAATGTGAGGATAGTCCAGACACCGTAGAGCATAAGAACAACAGTGGTGAGATTGATCATGGCCTAGTTGGAGGGGTGTGGTGGATATAGTTTTCAGGCTATAATAAGATACAAACATTAAGGGTGTGCTAAAATTCCAAGGCAAGAGCTCATAACCTCAGTTTTCCCATCAGAAAAATGCTCTTAAATACTTGCTGCCCATTTGCCACTTAAGAGGTTACCATGGGAGAAAAGGCTAGATGTCTTTTCAGATGGTGTCACAGATGTTGCTGTGCTAAGCACTAAGATCTTGTCCACTTCCGTAAGGCAAGGCTGTGTGATAAACTGAAGACAAATGTATCCTAGTGCAAGATGAGAAGGAAGGGAACTAACTAAATTGGTGTCCTATTATATGCCAGGCACTGTGCCAGGAGCTGGTGCAACAAAATAATTAGTAGAGTTTTGAATACTTAATATGTCCCAGGCATTGTGCCAGGGCAGCACTATTACTACTACTGCTTCCTGTGGTAATAGTAGTAATAATGAAGGCGACAAGCAGTACCATTCGTTGAACTTTCACTATGTGCCAGATGTGTGGGTTATAGTGGTGAAGAGCAAGGACAGTAAAACACAGTAATTTGAGACTCGAAGTAAGTATAATTGGATTATATATAGTCAATTCAGAGTCTAGATTTACTTTTCATCTCTTGCATTTGAAATTGATCTGGTCTATTGCATTTCCAGTGAGCTGGAATATGAGAAACCTCATAGTATTCCCCTTAGAGAAAAATATCTCCTCCAGAGGTTTGCCTGAGAGTGTACTACTAGGGAATTGCTCCTTTGCTTTAAGGCACTACATCTCTAAAACTACCCCTGGAAGGAATAAAAAAATCATGTGACTAACAGCTGTTAACACCTTAATGTGGATTCCTTGAGGAGGAAAGTTGCTGTGGCCTTGGGAGCACAGAGACGTGTGTCTAGAAAGGCAGGGAAGGTGTGGTGAAGGGGAAAGGAGAGGCCTGGTGTCCAGCCTTGGGAATCTCTTTTATGTATCCATTCCCACCTCGACATTACACATTGACAATGATGTAAAATGGGTTCCTTGTGTTGTCTGTCTACATGTAGGCTTATGTAGACATCTAATGACTTGCCTAATGCCCTACCCTCTTCCATTCCCCACAGCTGGTGCCATGTGACCCTTACTTACAGCTTTAGCCTCAGCCTTCCTCCAGGCTGAGACCAGTCCTTTCTTCATAAGCTGTTAGTCCTACTCTGCCATTTTTCTGGGAACAAATAGCTAATGATAGAGTTTCTGGCATCTCTTGAGGATGTATTATTGGGAAGGTTCCTTCCCGTCACTCTTTACCTTTATACTTGGCAGATTGTACTCATTTGTCATTAACCTAAGCCAAGAGATGAGGTTGGCTTTCCCATCATTATGCACTGGCCTTGAGGTGTGTTCTTAACTGAACAAAACAAAACCAGCCAGCACTTAATGCCATTTCTACAAGTGAACCTCACTCCCAATGTAGTCCACCAAGTAAGGAACGTTAGGAATGGTCTACCAGGCTGCCTCAGGGGGCTTATCGTGTTCTCTCTTTTTTATGCGTCTAGCCAGAGGAGAGTGTCTAATGGGATCTGTGACATTTGTAGGCTTAAATGATGCGATTTAAAGAGCTAAATCAATGGGCTGGGCAGAAGGCCAGGGCGCAAATCTCAGCCCAGATCACTGCCCATCTCTGGACTTTGTCTGTGAAGAGGAAAGCCTCGCTTTACACCTAACTAAAAAAAAGTGTGCTTTTAGAGGGATGTGGTATCTGTGCATGGCTTACACTCTGTGCCATCAGGACTGAGCTTGAATAGTGAAGCCCTTGTGACCTCTCGCCCTTATCCATGCCCACCTATCCACTTCTGCATCTCTTCAGAGCCCTTTAAGACAAGTAGATTTAATCTGATAAACTTGTACAATCTCAAGTGTAAATGGTGGATAACGAGCACATTTAATGATTATGTACCAGGCACTGTGATAGAAGCTGATGAAAATGGCTGGGTGGCTTAAAGCCATACCTCTTCTAGGAAAAAATTACATTTGAAGAGGGACTTTGAATGCCCAATCCACAAAGTAACTAAAGTGGAAATGTTATGTACAAAGGCACAGGAGTGGGCTGGTCAGAGAAAGACTGTGTGTGTATCTGTGAGCCTGCATGTATGCACATTTGGTGGGGTATTGATTTTGAGAGCATCTTGGCTCCTTTCATAGTACCACTTTGAGAACTTCCTAATTTTAATGTAGTAATACTAATCTTTCCCAGAGAGGCCCAGATCTTGAACCCCCTTCAGGGGACCTCAGAGGTCATCTAGAATAATCCCCTGCCCAATGATAAAGTCCCCTTGACAATATGTTAAGTGATTATTCAGTTAATGAACACTTCTGCCAATGGGGAACTCACCACTTTCTTGCCTGCGTGGTGAATGCTGACTTTCAGCAAATGCTTTTCTATGTTGAGCTGAAATCACCTGTCTACAACTTCTATTTCATTGCCCTAGTTCTTTTCTCTAGAGCAGTGCTGAGCAAAACTCTTTCTTCTGCATGACAACCCTTCAAATGCTTGATTTCAGCTCTTATGTCTCTCTCTACTCCGAGTCTTCCCTTCTCTAGAATTATGATCATTCTAGTGATCTGTTTCCAGTTACACTCTGTTTTGTTTCTTTTTAAATATGATGCTCAGAAATGAAACCAGTGCTCTAGAATGGTCAGGCCAGCACAATACACTGTGGCTATTTTTTTCTTCATTCATATATTCAGCAATGCTTTGTTGAGGTCAAGATATCTCTTGTTTCAGGAGGCATGTTAAACCATCCTGCATAGTAGTGTATTGCAGTATTGTTTCTCATTTGTATAAATCTTATCAATTCAATAATTTCATTAATTTATAAATAATAATAAATTAACATTAAACACTAATCATATGCCAGAAACTATGTTACTAAATGCTTCACATACATTATTTAAATTATTCCTCACTTTTAGACAGTTATTATTATAAACTCCCACCTCACAGTTAAGGAACCTGAGGCACAGAGAGGTTAAGTAAATTGCTTTAGTTCACACAGCTAATAATTGGTGGCTTGGGATTAGAGCCAAGCTTCTGACTCCAGAGTCTACATTTTTAACTACTTCAATGAAAGTAGACTCTTTTATATGTTCCATAATGCCTATAACAGTGCCAGGAAGAGAGTGTTTCAACAAATAGTTGTTATGCACCTACTATTTGTCAGGTCCAGAGTACTTGGTAGTGGGGAATACCAATATACATATATAAATGATATAGCCCTTGCCTTTAAGCAGCTCCCAGTCCAGAGGGAGAAAAAAAATGAAAATATGTTAAATGTACTACGGTATGATAAGGATTCTAACACATAGTAGGGACACAAAGGAAGAAGTGTTTAACTCTACCTGGGGAAGTAGTTGAAGAGAAAGTAATATTTGAGCTTTGTCTTGAAAAGTTGGTAGGAGTTTGCTAGACAGCAGTGTAGGGATGGTCATCTTAGGCAACAGACACAACATGTGCTCAGGTGTGGATATATGAAACACAATGGTATTTTAAGAGAACACTGACTTTCTATTCTTCATACCTTTCAAGCATGTGACTACCTTGGGACCTTTGCACATGTAGTTTGCTGCCTATAATCTTCTGCCAGATCTTCACAATTTCTTTCTTAACATGTAGGCTTCAGATCAAATGTCATCTCCTCAGTAAGCCTTCCTAGATCACTTTTTCTAATGCAGCAAGCCTCTCACATGTTCCTCTCCATTTCATTACCCTGACTTGTTTTTCTTCAAGAACTTACCACTATCTGAAATGATCATATTTATATTTGTTTATTATTTTAACCACTAGCTCTCCCAACCAAAATGTAAACTTCATAATAGCAAGAACCTTATCGGTCATATTTACTACTCTATACCCAGAGCCTGGCACGTAGTGGGCTCTCAATAAATTTGTATGGAAGTACTACATGAAATAATGGTGAGGATAGAGATGGGGTAATGTTCTGTCGGTAGAGCTCTGCTTTTGTTTGTGTGTTTAACCTCCTCCTTTCCATGCAGCCCTGTGCTCAGGCAAGAAGCCCCTCCTTCATCACAAGGAAAGTTTTAATTAGTCTAAGAGTAAGTCTATATAGGTAATTTCATTTCTTTGGCCAGTGATTGGCCTAGGTTTGAGAATTTGTTGCAATTCTGGCTAATGAGATGTCCTGGGGGGCTTCTGGGAAAGGTTTCTTTGTTCTGAAAAAGAGATGCAAAAAAGGAGTATTTCCCTTTTTGCCTCTGAATGTTGTCATTTTCCTGTGACACCAAAGACTTTGGTAGCCACCTTGGAACTAAGAGGACAGCCAACCTAAAAGATTCAGCCTACATGCTGAGGATGGCATAAATCAAGTCCTTTATGATCTCTTTGAGCCATTGAATTAACCAATCTGGGAGCTGCTCAATCTCTAGCCTTTTAGTTGTGTGAGATAAAAACTCCCTTTCTGGGGAACCCTCCTACACTGTTGGTGCGAATGCAAGCTGGTGCAACCACTCTGGAAAACAGTATGGAGGTTCCTCAAAAAGTTGAAGATAGAGCTACCATGTGATCCAGCAATTGCACTACTGGGTATTTACCCCAAAGATACAAATGTAGGGATCCGAAGGGGTACGTGCACCCCAATGTTTATAGCAGCAATGTCCACAATAGCCAAACTGTGGAAAGAGCCAAGATGTCCATCGACAGATGAATGGATAAAGAAGATGTGGTATATATATACAATGGAATATTATGCAGCCATCAAAAGAAATGAGATCTTGCTATTTGCAACAACGTGGATGGAACTGGAGGGTATTATACTGAGTGAAATAAGTCAATCAGAGAAAGACATGTATTATATGACCTCACTGATATGAGGAATTCTTAATCTCAGGAAACAAACTGAGGGTTGCTGGAGTGGGGATTGGGGTGGGAGGGATGGGGTGGCTGGGTGATAGACATTGGGGAGGGTATGTGCTATGGTGAGCGCTGTGAATTGTGCAAGACTGTTGAATCACAGATCTGTACCTCTGAAACAAATAATACATTATATGTTAAGAAAAAAAAAAAGAAGATAGCAGGAGGGGAAGAATGAAGGGGGGGAAATCGGAGGGGGAGACGAACCATGAGAGATGATGGACTCTGAAAAACAAACTGAGGGTTCTAGAGGGGAGGGGGGTGGGAGGATGGGTTAGCCTGGTGATGGGTATTAAAGAGGGCACGTTCTGCATGGAGCACTAGGTGTTATGCACAAACAATGAATCATGGAACACTACATCAAAAACTAATGATGTAATGTATGGTGATTAACATAACAATAAAAAATTTTTAAAAAACTAGAGATTAAAAAAAGAAAAACTCCCTTTCTGTTAACCCACTTTTATGCATGCTTTTGTGTTACAAGAAGCTGAAGGCATCCTAAGTGACTGCACTTTCTGAAAAATCACCAAAATTAAACCATAAATAAATGGGAAAACTGAACAGATTAGTAATCATAGAAGAAATTAACATAGTTTGAAATATCTACCAATTAAAAGTCATTCTGCTCAAGCGGTTTCACAGCTGTATATCTAGAACTTTAAAAAATACAGATAGTTATCTTGGTATTAAAAATAATTCATTTCCGGGGCGCCTGGGTGGCTCAGTCAGTTAAGCGGCTGCCTTCGGCTCAGGTCATGATCCCAGGGTCCTGGGATCGAGCCCCACATCAGGCTCCCTGCTCTGCGGGAAGCCTGCTTCTCCCTCTGCCACTCCCCCTGCTTGTGTTCCCTCTCTCGCTGTGTCTCTCTCTGTCAAATAAATAAATCTTAAAAAAAAAAAAAGTTCATTTCCGACCTGGGCTGGTTCACTCCTCCTTAGGCAACCTGGTGGTCCCCCACTCCCAGGAGGTCACCATACTGACGCCAAACTTAGTGCAGAAACCTGATTGGCATAGTGCACTACAGCCAAGAACTCCTGGGCTCAAGAGATCCTCCTGCCTCCTGAGCAGCTAGGACTACAGGCCTGCACCACCGCACCCGGCTAAAAATAGTTCAGATTATGGAAAAAGAAATAATTCTACAGAGCAAGCATAATACTAATGCCAAAATCTAATAAAGATAACCTAAGAAGAAAACTATAGACTATCAGTCATGAAAATAATTCCAAAAATTCTAAATAAAATATTAGCAAATTATAAAGCAGTAGTGAATTTGAAGAATGATACATTATGACCAAGGGGAATTTATCCTAAGAATGCAAGCATGATTCAATACGAGGAAATTATCAATACAATTGAGTAAATAAGTCAATGACTTAAAGGAAAGAAAACACGATTATATCAATACATGAAAAAGAATAATTTGATATAACTCAGCATCTATTTAAAAAAAACTAAAATTGGAACAGAAGTAAACTATTTACACACAAAAACACTATTTACCTCAGAGCAATAATAAATATCATAATAAGTTGTGAAATACTAGATCCATTGCCATTAAAATCAAGAACAAGATAGGGATGCCACTATTATTCAATTTTAAGGTTCTGGCTATTGTAGTAAGAGGACATGAAAATATGATAAATATTTAACAGAGGAGACAAACTTACCTTTATATTTACATTATATAATTATATAACAAAACACCCAAGAAAACTTTACAAAAATCTGTTAGAGCTAACAAGGGTAAGGTGATAGAATGTAAGAAAAATATGCAAATATCAATAGCTTTAAAAAATTTAACCATAATCATCATCATCACTCTGAAATTGAAATGGAAAGAAATCCAATGCACAATAGTGCCATCTTAAGATATCCATGAATTAATTTATTTAGAAAGGAACAGGACCCATGTAAAAGGAGTTATTGAAGGGGATAAAATAAAAGAATAGAGAAGCACATTATGTTGCTGAATAGAAAGATTCAGACTAATAAAAATATAATTTCTTAATTAAATTAAGATTTAAATTACAAAAAGTATGTCATTCAGGTTTTATATGGAGCTGGACAAGAAATTACAGTTTAAATGAAAGGATAAATGTGTAAATATTTCCACAAAATTTTTGATTAAGAAATAAAGGCAAGAAATGGCAAAGTAGAGAACTCCAAAAACCCATCTCTCCACTAATGCAATAATTAACCATTATAGCAAAAACCATCAGAATCAACTTTTTCTGAACTCTGGTATCTAATAAAAACTTAAAACAGTAAGATTAGTGTTTAATGAAGAAAGAAGCTACTAAATTTTGGTAAGAGAGTGTTGGAGCATTTCTACTGAACTGCCTACCATCTCCTACTCCTTAGCTTGGATAAAGCTATGGAGACAGTGGCCCACATTCCTCATTGTGGCTTGCCGGTGCCAGGCAGGGCAATATGGATTTTGTTCTCAAAGAATTGTGATTGTGTGTTTTGACAGGTTAATATATATATATATATATATATATATATATATATATATATATATTATAGAATTGCTGTATGAAAGAGAGGGATCAGCTGAGAGGATTGCCTTTGTTTTTTTTTAAGATTTATTTATTTTAGAGAGAGAGGTGGGGAGGGGCAGAAGGAGAGGGAGAGAGGAACTCTAAGCAGACTCTGTGCTGAGCATAGAACTCCATACAGGGCTCAGTCTCACGACACAGAGATCACGACATGAACCAAAACTAGGAGTCAGATGCTTAACTGAATGTGCCACTGAGGCGCCTCAGGTTTACCTTTGTTTTATATGCCCTTCCCCCTTGGAATTTCCTCAGAGTTAAAGCAGACTTCCTAGTAGTATTTGCCAAATGCTGAACAGCAGATTTGAGGAGCAGAAGAAAGAATCAGTGAAACTAAAGATATATCAATTAAAATTATCCTGTCTGAGGGGCAGAAAGTAAAAAGGAATGAAGAGAAGTAAATAGCACCTCAGATGTATGTGAGACACTGCCAAGTGTACCAACAGATGCATAATGTGAGTTGTAGAAGGAGAAGAGAGAGAAAACATGGCAGAAAGTATATTTGAGGAAATAATGGCCAAAATATTCTAAAATTTGATGAAATATATGAATCTATATATCCAAGAAGGTTAACAAACTCCAAGAAGGCTAAACTTGAAGAGATTCCACACAGACACATTAAAATTGAACTATCAAAAGACAAAGACATATAAGGAATCTTGAAACTAGCAAGAGAAGTGACTTGTCATAGGCAAGGGATCCTCAATAAACTTAACAGATAATTTCTCTTCAGAAACCATAGAAGCCAGAAGGCAGTGGGGTAATATGTTTAAAATGTTGAAAGAAAAAAAAAAAAAAAAAACCTTCTCAACCTGAATTCTATATCCTGCAAAACTACCCTTCAAAAATGAAGGTGAAATTAAGACCTTCCCAGATAAACAAAAGCTGAAGGAGTTGATTGCCCGTAAACCCACCCTACAAGAAATGCTAAGGGGAGTCTTTCAGGCTTGACAGCAATTCAAAACCATAAGAGCACAAGCAGGCAGAGTGGCAGTCAGAGGGAGAGGGAGAAGCAGGCTCCCCGCTGAGCAGAGAGCCCAGTGTGGGGCTTGATCCCAGGACCCTGGGATCATGACCCAAGCCAAAGGCAGATGCTTAACCGACTAAGCCACCCAGGCGCCCCTCTATATATGATTTAAAAGACAAATGCTTAGAACAAAAATTATAAATCTATGTTAATGGACATACAGTATATAAAGATGTAAGTTGTGACAATAACAACATAGAGGGGGAAGAAGAGCTGCATAGGAACAGAGTTTTTATACTATTGCAACTACGTTATTAATTGAAACTAGCTTGCTATACATTGAAGATGTTGATTTTAATCCCCAGGGTAACCACTAAGAAAATAATTAAAAACATTTAGAAGAGACCCCTCTTGGTGTACCTAGCTGGCTCAGTCAGTAGAGCATGAGACTCTTGATCTTGGGGTCACAAGTTCAAGTCCCATGTTGGGGGTAGAGTTTACTTAAAAAAAAATATAGAATAGGAAATGAGAAGTGAATCATAATGATAAATTATTAAAAAACAAACAAACCCAAAGGAAGGCTATAATGAAGAAATTGAGAAATAAGAACTACATAAGACATATAAAAAACAAATAGCAAAATGGCAGAAGTAAGTCCAGTAACTAAAGTTTGAAGGATTTGGGTGAGGGCAATACTAGGTAATGATATTCCATTTAGATATATTGGTGTTTGAGGGTTTTGGGGAGGGGGAATGGAGGGGAATCAGGAAGGGAAGATCCTATCAGCATGTGTAGCACAGCACTGAGATCTGGTGATATAGAATTGGGAGTCATCAGCATATTGATCAAAGGTTCTCAAATCTGACTGCACATTAGAGTCATCTGAGGACCTTTTAAAAAATACTCATGGTTGGGTCATAGTACCCCCCCCCCCGACACACACACAGTGAGGTTAAGAATAGTGCCCCAGGTGAATGTAATATGCAGCCACGATTAAGTACCCTCATTATAAGGTAACTGGAGCTGTTGGGCATGGATGTGATCTTCAGTGAGAGTGCAAAGAGATCAGGGGAACTAGAGAGGAAATTTCTACTTAGAGTGGAGAAAGGTCTAGCTCTCCACTGTCCAGTATAGTAGCTGCTAGCTACATGTAGCTATGTAAACTTAAATGAATTAAAATGGAATGAAATAAAAAATTCAGTTCTGCAGTTACACCAGTCATGTTTCAAACACTTAATAACCACAGATGACTCATGACTACCATAGTGAACAGCACAGACAGAGAGCATTTTCATCATTACCAGAAGTCTGACTGGACAGTGCCAGATGACCCAAATGTGGGTAATTTCATTTACATAATGCATTTTCATGTCTATGGACATGTGGTGTTTTATTTCTGTATGGTCCTCAACTCTTTATTCCTTTCTCTTTGATGTCCAGGGGAGTTATGTAGAGCTGTTGGCAGCTGGATTAAATTGATGCTTTTCATTTTCACCAGAGGGAAGGCATGAACGAAAAATATATATTTGTCTCCCTCAAGTCACTCATCTGAATCAGGAAGTTTAAATCTGTTGCTCAACACTCATTATCACTTTGTCTCCATGATGTTCCTTGAAGTAGTCAAGGGAAAGGTAGAATGGGATGACACCGATTACAGTAAATAATAGGCAGTGTAATTGGTTAAAAGTCTTGCATCTGATTATTAGTCTTGGGACTGGCTTTCATCCCAGATTCCATAGGCCATGAGAAATGAGTGTCTGTCTCCTTTCTGTTACCACTTCACTTTGGAATCTAAAGTGACAGTGTTCACATAGGAGCTTATTGGCCAAACGATCCTTAAATGGGGCAGAAGGACTTCTTTTAAAAGTATTTATCCCTTTTGACAGGAACCGCCATCTTCCAGTAATTCACCAAAATGACCAACACAAAGGGAAAAAGGAGAGGTACCCACTATATGTTCTCTAGGCCTTTTAGAAAACATGGAGTTGTTCTTTTGGTCACATACACACAAATCTACAAGAAAGGTGATATTGTGGACATTAAGGGAGTGGGCACTGTTCAAAACAGAATGCCCCATAAATATTATCATAGCAAAACTGGAAGAGTTTATAATGTTGCCTAGCATGCCATTGGCATTGTTGTAAACAAACAAGGGTGAGATTCTTGCCAAGAGAATTAATGTATGTATTGAGCATATTAATCACTCAAAGAGCTGAGATAGCTTTCTGAAGCGTGTGAAGGAAAATGATCAGAAAAAGAAGGAAGTCAAAGATAAAGGTACTTGGGTTCAACTGAAGCACCAACCTGCTCCACCCAGAGAAGCACACTTCGTGAGAACTAATGGAAAGGAGCCTGAGCTAGAACCCATTCCCTATGAATTCATGGCATGGTAAGTGTAAAAAAATTAAAAGACCTCAAGACTGTAATAAATAAATAAATAAAAGTTTATTTATGCTAATATTTAGGGAATATGAGTGAGGGGTACACAGGAGTTCTTTGTACTGTTCTCATACCTGTGTATGCATCTGAAATTATTTTAAAATAAAAAGTTACATAAACCAGCAAATCATGAATTTTCATGAAAAAATCAAACAATTGGCTTAAACAAGGTTTTCCAGTCTTTCCCCCCATGCATTTTAAATGAGTTTATCCTGTGTATACATCTTCTATCCAGTTTTCTTCACTTTCTATCCAGAAATTCTTCACTTGTAAGAATTTCCCACACATTATAATCAATAATATCACTCTTTAACTCTTCTACCCTTTCTACCACCATCTTTCTTTGTGGGAAAGTGACTCTGCTAGGTGAGATTGAGACAGTACAGTTTACACCATCATATGTTAGAATATCACATTAAATGGCTATATGATATTTTATTGGATTGGATCAGGTATACCATAATATACTTAACTAGTCTCCAATTTGGGGATATTTAGGGTGTCTCCAGTTTATCTCTACTGTTATAAACAAAGCTGTGATATTTTTGTACATAAAATTTTTTTAATATTCAAGATTTTTTTTTTTTTTGCTCAGTATAGCTTCCCAGAAGTCAAATTACTGGGTCAAAAAATGAGGAGCATTTTTAAAGATATGTACTGTTGAATTTCTTTTAAAATTGTGTTATTTGCCAGCAGTAGCTTTCTCAAGGGAAAGAAAACATCAGAATACCCAGAAACCAGAAATAAACCTCACTTTTCTTATATATAATTAATGATTCAAAGCCCCTTCCTTCTCATATATTTTAAGATTCTGTGATTATGTGACAAGTGGGTAATGTGTCATGAATGAAGTATATTTTGGGTGTTCCAAAATGTTACCTTCATCTTAGGAGGAAGAAAGATTGGTGAATTCTTCAACTGATGGCCTGACACTCTCTATAGTAACAGACACTAAGGGCTACATGAACATTGTCTGTCCCTGTTTCAGAGCAGGACTTTATTAAATGGGTCCCAAATTTTGCCTGTTAGTTTTTCCCATTTCTAAAGAAGCAAGAAGATCAGTGCCTTGAGCATAGCTGGCACTAATTAAAATTCTAAAGATCAGTACTGGCTGAAGTTCTGGGGAGGTGGTTAGGAAAGGTATGTGGAAGAGATAAACCTGAGCTGGGTCTGAAAGGCTGGGTGGGATTTAGATAGGCAGATGTGGGAGTTGGGAAAACACCTCTGTTATATGCGGGAAGGGGATGGAAGTCAAAGGTTCGAATTAGCACTGTCTTGGGTATAGCAGTATTTGGGAAGAGAGGGAAGTATGTAGGAGTAGCTAAGCTGGGCCCTTTGGTTGGAGGATATTGAACATTTGGTTGAGAAACTAGGTCTTGATCTTGTAGGCATTGGGGAGTCACTCTAGGTTCTTAAACAGGATGTGATCAAGAAAGCTGTATAAGATGACTCCTATGGCTGTGCCAGTGGTAAATCAGAGTAGGAGAGAATAGGATATTTTCCCCAGAAGATAATGGAGTCCCATCTACAATGCTGGCAGTCAGAATGGAGAAGGGAAGAATGTTAGAGTTATTTCAAAGAAAGAGAGAAACAGGGCTTGGTAATGGATGTATTATAGAGGATGAGGTATAGAGAGAGCCTCAAGATGATATTCAAGTTCAAGCCTGAGTGACCATAAGACTGGTAGTGCTGCTATCCACAGAACTGAGAAAGGCTCTTCACTAGGCTGGTTACTCAGGCTCTGATACTTTCAGAGGAAACTGAGTTTCTGTCAAACAGATTCCTTTCTTCATAACCTCCATTTTACTTCAAAGATGCTTATTTTGCCTTCTTCTTGGTCTTCATCTGGCAGTGGCTCTTAGCATTTTAACTTTGGTTCTCTGTCCCAGAGGATTCTGCCAAGTAATAATCGTAAATGCTTAAATGCACTCAAGAAGTTCTGCTGAGTATTCCCTTCTAATGCAATCTCCTTCAGTGTGACTGTTTTGTAACTTTCTCATTTTGCATATTGGGATCTTTAAAACCAGGTCACCCTTGTTGTTACTGAGAGAGATTTACTTTTCTGCAAGGATACATTTCCTGCAAAGTTGGTTGGATCTCCACCTCCCTTCCTGACCCAACATTTAAGATTAGGACTTGAAATGTTACAATAGTACAGTTTCAAAACAAAAGTTAAAAATTTCTCAGGGGACTTCCCTGGAAATAATGGTACATTCCTGTATGTGTGAAATGGTGCAAATTAAAGAATAGTGTCAAGAGAATTAGGAGACCTGGATTCTAGTCTCAGCTCTTCTGCTAATTGAAGTATGAACTTGAGCAAGTCACATTTAGCTCTTCTTTATGTCTCTTTTTCTTTTTCTGTGAAATGAGAAAGATAAAAAAGATGACTGCTAAGGTCAATGCCAGCCCAGAATCAACTATGTATTAAAACGATGTTCACACAGCATTAGCAACATTTATGATACTTAGAGACCACTGGGTTAGATACAACACCAATGTGTTCACTCCATAAAGATAGGCAAATAGGATGATTCAGGCTAAAAGAAACGAAGTTTGAGACTCAGTTACTGGTTTGGATTGTTTTTATAGATGAAATAAACTAAATAATTCTGATTGAATAACTATTCTCTTTGACACTGGGGTCAGTCTAACATTATATGCCGGTTCTCCTAAAGTAGAATATAACAGGACCTAAAGGTGGGGTTGCTCTGATTTTCTGAGGTCTGCGCCTACAGCCTCTTGAGTGCTGATTCCCAGAAATAGCAGTCATACTGCTCAGAGCCATCTTAAAGAATCCTAGTAATTTTATCATAAGGGGAACCAGCCCAAGATCTTTCCTCTAATAGAGACTCCAAGGAGTATGTTGTTAGAAGAGAAGGTTTTACTCCACTGTGCCCCTTCCAAAAATTAAGACTATTGCCAGAGTATCTCTATTGCCTATTAATGATCCCTTATGGCTGTGTTATCCACAACTTAACATAGTGCTTCTGAAATCTGGATAGCAGATCACTTGGAGGTCAGAATGTTCTCTGTGGACCCTATAAAATATTGCTATAAATGTATTCCAACTTCTTTAAGTATTTGCATCTACTACCTCAATATGCACTGAGCTCCATGTAAACAGAGGGGCATACTAACACATACAAAAACTCTGTTCAGCAAATTTTTCAGCTCTCAACTCAATTCAACCCCATTCGCCCAGCTACCTATTCTATCTACACCTTGCTCTCTGGATTAAATGCTAATGTAAACTGTGTTCTTCTTGGCTTCAAACTTCGGCTTCCTTTCAGATTTTTCTGCCTCTAGGACTGCCTCAGGTTACAATTGCCCTCTCTTGCATCTCCTGCTCTTCCCCCTCCCCCCACTACTTTCCTTTGTGAGCAAGTGGCTCTTACAAGTGGGATTGAGACAGTATGTTTCATACCATCATATGACCAGAGGGTATTTTTACTAGCAGTTTAAAGTGCAGACACAAGTATTTGACCACAAATGAATGAAAGCAAGCCATTGGTGACACCTGGTGTGCTTGTCCTAGGTGTTCTTCTGCTACATGTTCATTTGTTTTGCTGTCTGCTCCAGTCACTAAAGGATTTAAGAGGAATCTGGACTGAAAACCTGAAATGGAGAAAATTCTCCCCATGAACTAAAATTGTGTTTGCAGATTAAGAAATGACTGCCACACAGAAACAGACACATAGATCAATGGAACAGAGAGCCCAGAAATGGACCCTCAACTCTATGGTCAACTAATTTTCGACAAAGCAGGAAAGAATGTCCAATGGAAAAAGTCTCTTTAACAAAGGGTGTTGGGAAAATTGGACAGCCACATGCAGAAGAATGAAACTGGACCATTTCCTTACACCACACACAAAAAAGACTCAAAATGGTTGAAAGACCTAAATGTGGGACAGGAATCCATCAAAATCCTTGAGGAGAACACAGGCAGCAACCTCTTCGACCTCAGCCGCAGCAACTTCTTCCTAGACACATCGCCAAAGGCAAGGGAAGCAAGGGCAGAAATGAACTACTGGGACTTAAGATAAAAAGCTTTTGCACAGCAAAACAGTCAACAAAACCAAAAGACAACTGACAGAATGGGAGAAGATATTTGCAAATGACACATCAGATAAAGGGCTAGTATCCAAAATCTATAAAGAACTTATCAAACTCAACATCCAAAGAACAAATAATCCAATCAAGAAATGGGCAGAAGATGTGAACAGACATTTCTCCAAAGAAGACATCCAAATGGCCAACAGACACATGAAAAAGTGCTCGACATCACTGGGCATCAGGGAAATCCAAATCAGAATCTCAATGAGATACCACCTCACACCAGTCAGAATGGCTAAAATTAACAAATCAGGAAACGACAGATGTTGGCGAGGATGTGGAGAAAGGGGAACCCTCCTACACTGTTGGTGGGAATGCAAGCTGGTGAAGCCACTCTGGAAAACAGTACGGAGGTTCCTCAAAAAGTTGAAAATAGAGCTACCCTATGACCTAGCAATTGCACTACTGTGTATTTACCCCAAAGATACAAATATAGTGATCTGAAGGGGCACATGCACCCCAATGTTTATAGCAGCAATGTCCACAATAGCCAAACTATGGAAAGAGCCAAGATGTCCATCGACAGATGAATGGATAAAGAAGAAGTGGTATATATATACAATGGAATATTATGCAGCCATCAAAAAAAAAGAAATCTGGCCATTTGCAATGACGTGGTTGGAACTAGAGAGTATTATGCTAAGCGAAATAAGTCAGTCAGATAAAGACAAGTATCATGATCTCACTGATATGAGGAATTTGAGAAACAAGACAGAGGATCATAGGGGAAGGGAGGAAAAAATGAAACAAGATGAAACCAGAGAGGGAGACAAATCATAAAAGATTCTTAATCTCAGGAAACAAACTGAGGGTTGCTGGAGTGGTGGGGGGTGGGAGGGATGGGGTGGCTGGGTGATGGACATTGGAGAGGGTATATGCTATGGTGAGCGCTGTGAATTGTGTAAGACTGATGAATCACAGATCTGTACCTCTGAAACAAATAATACATTATATGTTAAGGAAAAAAAGAAGACGAAGATAGCAGGAAGGGAAAAATGAAGGGGGGGAAATTGGAGGGGGAGACGAACCATGAAAGACTATGGACTCTGAGAAAGAAACTGAGGGTTTTAGAGGGGAAGAGCATGGGGGGATGGGTTAGCCCAGTGATGGGTATTAAGGAGGGCACGTATTGCATGGAGCACTGGGTGTTATATGCAAACAATGAATCATGGAACATTACATCAAAAACTAATGATGTAATGTATGGTGACTAACATAACATAATTAACAAAAAAAGAAATGACTCCCACAGATTGATTTTGGTGGTGGAATACCTTGATTCAACCTGAAGAACACCAGTGATTTTTGGGCCTGTAATCTGATGAATACCAATTGATTGGAACATTTTGAGTGTTATTTATATAATTAATCATCCTGTACTACTACTTATAGTAAGCAGTTCTGTAAGTTATGTCTACAACTTAGTGTACAATATGGGACTTTTTTTTTTCTCCAATGGAGTTTATTCTTTTTTTAATTTTTTAAAAAAATTTTATTGTGTTATGTTAGTCACCATACAATACATCACTGGTTTTTGATGTGGTGATCCACGATCCATTGTTTTCATATAACACCCAGTGCTCCATGCAGTATGTGCCCTCCTTAATATCCATTACCGGGCTAACAAATCCCCCCTCCCCCCTCCCCTCTAAAACTGTTTGTTTCTCAGAGTCCATAGTCTCTCATGGTTCATCTCTCCCTCCAATTCCCCCCCCATTTTTCCCTTCCTTCTCCTAATGTCCTCCATGCTATTCCTTATGTTCCACAAATAAGTGAAACCATATGATAATTGACTTTCTCTGCTTGACTTCTTTCTTTTTTTTTTTAAGATTTTATTTATTCATTTGACAGAGATAGATACAGCGAGAGAGGGAACACAAGCAGGGGGAGTGGGAGAGGGAGAAGCAGGCTTCCCGCAGAGCGAGGAGCCCGATGCAGGGCCTGATCCCAGGACCCTGGGATCATGACCTGAGCCAAAGGCAGACGCTTAATGACTGAGCCACCCAGGCACTCCTCTGCTTGACTTATTTCACTTAGCATAATCTCCTCCAGTCCCATCCATATTGATGTAAAAGTTGGGTATTCATCCTTTCTGATGGCTGAGTAATATTCCATTGTATATATGGACCACATCTTCTTTATCCATTCATCAGTTGAAGGGCGTCTTGGGTCTTTCCATAGTTTGGCTATTGCGGACATTGCTGCTATGAACATTGGGGTGCATATGGCCCTTCTTTTCACTACATCTGTGTCTTTGGGGTAAATACCCAGGAGTGCAATTGCTGGGTCATAGGGTAGCTCTATTTTTAACTTTTTGAGGAACCTCCACACTGTTTTCCAAAGTGGCTGTACCAACTTGCATTCCCACCAAGAGTGCAAGAGGGTTCCCTTTTCTCCACAACCTCTGCAACATTTGTTGTTTCTTGCCCTGTCCATTTTTGCCATTCTAACTGGTGTAAGGTGGTATCTCAATGTGGTTTTGATTTGGATTTCCCTGATGGCTAATGATGATGAACATTTTTTCATGTGTCTATTAGCCATTTGTATGTCTTCTTTAGAGAAGTGTCTTTTCATATCTTCTGCCCACTTTTTGACTTGATTATTTGTTTTTTTGGGTGTCGAGTGTGAGAAGTTCTTTATAGATCTTGGATACCAGCCCTTTATCTGTAGTGTCATTTGCAAATATCTTCTCCCATTCTGTGGGTTGCCTCTTTGTTTCATTGACTGTTTCCTTTGCTGTGTAGAAGCTTTTTATCTTGATGAAGTCCCAAAAGTTCATTTTTGCGTTTGTTTCACTAGCTTTTGGAGATGTATCTTGAAAGAAGTTGCTGTGGCCGATGTCAAAGATGTTACTGCCTATGTTCTCCTCTAGGATTTTGATGGATTCCTGTCTCACATTGAGGTCTTTCATCCACTTTGAGTTTATCTTTGTGAATGGTGTTAGAGCATGGTCGAGTTTCATTCTTCTGCATGTGGCTGTCCAATTTTCCCAGCACCATTTATTGACGAGACTGTCTTTTTTCCATTGCACGTTTTTTCCTGCGTTGTCAAAGATTATTTGACCTTAGAGTTGAGGGTCCATATCTGGGTTCTCTATTCTGTTCCATTGGACTATATGTCTGTTTTTGTGCCAGTACCATGCTGTCTTGGTGATCACAGCTTTGTAATATAGCTTGAAATCGGGCAACATGATGCCCCCAGCTTTGTTTTTCTTTTTCAACATTTCCTTGGTGATTCAGGGTCTTTTCTGATTCCATACAAATTTTAGGATTGTTTGTTCCAGCACTTTGAAAAATGTCATTGGAATTTTGATTGGGATGGCACTGAAGGTATAGATTGCTCTGGGTAGCATAGACATTTTAACAATGTTTATTCTTCCAATCCATGAGCATGGAATATTTTTCCATCTTTTTTTGTCTTCTTGAATTTCTTTCATGAGTGTTCTGTAGTTCCTAGAGTATAGATCCTTTACCTCTTTGGTTAGGTTTATTCTGAGGTATCTTATGGTTTTTGGTGCTATTGTAAATGGAATCGTTTCTCTAATTTCTCTTTCTACAGTTGTGTTGTTAGTGTATAAGAAAGCAACTGATTTCTGTGCATTGATTTTGTATCCTGCCACATTACTGAATTGCTGGATGAGTGCTAGTAATTTGGGGGTGGAGTCTTTTGGGTTTTCCACATAAAGTATCATGTCATCTGTGAAAAGAGAGAGTTTGACTTCTTTGCCAATTTGTATACCTTTATTTCTTTTTGTTGTCTGATTGCTGTTGCTAGGACTTCTAATACTATGTTGAACAATAGTGGCGAGAGTGGGCATCCTTGACGTGTTCCTGATCTTAAGGGAAAGGCTCTCAGCTTTTCCCCATTGAGGATGATATTCGCTGTGGGTTTTTCCTAGATGGATTTTATGAACTTGAGGAATGTTCCCTCTATCCCTATACTCTGGAGAGTTTTAATCAGGAAAGGATGTTGTATTTTGTCAAATGCTTTTTCTGCATCAATTGAGAGGACCATATGGTTCTTCTCCCTCCTCTTATTAATGTGTTCTATCACATTGATTGATTTGCGGATGTTGAACCACCCTTGCATCCCAGGGATAAATCCCACTTGGTTGTGGTGGATGATCCTTTTAATGTATTGTTGGATCCTATTAGCTAGGATTTTGTTGAGGATTTTGGAATCCATATTCATCAGGGATATCGGACTGAAATTCTCCTTTTTGATGGGGTCTTTGCCTGGTTTGGGGATTAAAGTAATGCTGGCCTCATAGAATGAGTTTGGAAGTTTTCCTTCTGTTTCTATTTTTTGAAACAGCTTCAGTAGAATAGGTATTATTTCTTCTTTGAATGTTTGGTAGAATTCCCCAGGGAATCCATCAGGCCCTGGACTCCTGTTTTTTGGGAGGTTTTTGATCACTCCTTCAATCTCGTTACTGGTTATTGGCCTCTTCAGGTTGTCAATTTCTTCCTGTTTCAGTCTTGGCAGCTTATAGGTTTCCAGGAAGGCCTCCATTTCATCCAGATTGCTCAGTTTATTGGCATATAGTTGTTGATAATAATTTCTAATAATTGTTTCTGTTTCCTTGGTGTTAGTCGTGATCTCTCCCCTTTCATTCATAATTTTATTAATTTGGGTCCTTTCTCTTTTCTTTTGGATAAGTCTGGCCAGTGGTTTGTTGATCTTAGTAATTCTTTCAAAGAACCAACTTCTAGTTTTGTTGATCTGATCTACTGTGTTTCTATTTTCTAATTCATTGATTTCTGCTCTAATTTTAATTATTTCTCTTTGAATGCGTGGCTTAGGCATCATTTGTTGCTTTTTCTCTAGTTCTTTAAGGTGTAGAGTTAGTTGGTGAATTTGGGATTTTTCTATTTTTTTGAGTGAGGCTTGGATGGCTATGTATTTACCCCTTAGGACCACCTTTGCAGTATCCCACAGGTTTTGGACCGATGTGTTTTCGTTCTCATTGATTTCCATGAATTGTTTAAGTTCTTCTTTGATTTCCTGGTTGACCCAAACATTCTTTTTTTTTTTTTTTTAATTTTATTATGTTATGTTAGTCACCATACAATACAACATTGGTTTTTGATGTGGTGATCCACGATCCATTGTTTTCATATAACACCCAGTGCTCCATGCAGTATGTGCCCTCCTTAATACCCATCACCAGGCTAACAAATCCCCCCTCCCCCCTCCCCTCTAAAACCCTGTTTGTTTCTCAGAGTCCATAGTCTCTCATGGTTCATCTCTCCCTCCAATTCCCCCCCCATTTTTCCCTTCCTTCTCGTAATGTCCTCCATGCTATTCCTTATGTTCCACAAATAAGTGAAACCATATGATAATTGACTTTCTCTGCTTGACTTATTTTACTTAGCATAATCTCCTCCAGTCCCATCCATGTTGATGTAAAAGTCGGGTATTCATCCTTTCTGACTGACCCAAACATTCTTGAGCAGAGTGGTCTTTAGCTTCCAAGTGTTGGAATTTCTGCCAAATTTTTTCTTGTGATTGAGTTCCAGTTTTAAAGCATTGTGGTCTGAGAATATGCAGGGAATAATCTCAGTCTTTTGGTATTGGTTGAGACCTGATTTGTGACCCAGTATGTGATCTGTTCTGGAGAAAGTTCCATGTGCGCTCAGGAAGAATGAGTATTCTGTTGTTTTTGGTGGAATGTTCTGTATATATCTATGAGGTCCATCTGGTCCAGATGGTCCATTGCTGAGAGTGGAGTATTGAGGTCTACAATTAACATATTGTTATCAATATGACTCTTTATTTTGGTTAACAGTTGGCTTATGTAGATGGCTGCTCCCATGTTGGGGGCATAGATATTTACAATTGTTAGATCTTCTTGTTGGATAGACCCTTTAAGAATGATATAGTGTCCTTCTGTGTCTCTAATTACAGACTTTAGTTTAAAATCTAATTTGTCTGATATAAGAATTGCTATCCCAGCTTTCTTTTGAGGTCCGCTGGCATGGAAGATGGATCTCCATCCCTTCACTTTCAGTCTGGATGTATCTTTAGGTTCAAAATTAGTCTCTTGTAGGCAGCATATGGATGGGTCCTGTCTTTTTATCCCATCTGCAACCCGTGCCGTTTTATGGGAACATTTAGGCCATTCACGTTGAGAGTGATTATTGAAAGATATGAATTAATTGTCATCATGTTGCCTGTGAAGACGTTGTTTTTATAGATCGTCCCTGTAAATTTCTGTTATATATCACTCTTGGGGTCTTTCTCCTTTTATAGAACCCCTTTAATATTTCTTGCAGGGCCAGCTTAGTGGTCACATATTCTTTCAGTTTCTGCTGGTCATGGAAGCTCTGCATCTCTCCATCCATTCTAAATGACAGCCTTGCCGGATAAAGTATTCTTGGCTGCATGTTCTTCTCGTTTAGTACCCTGAATATGTCTTGCCAGGCCTTTCTGGCTTGCCAGGTCCCTGTGGATAGGTCTGACGTTATTCTGATGTTCCTCCCTCTGTACGTAAGGAATCTCTTCCCCCTAACTGCCCTTAAGATTGTTTCCTTGGTTCTAAGATTTGCAAGTTTTACTATTACATGCCGGGGTGTTGGCCCGTTTTCCTTGATCTTGGGAGGGGTCCTCTCTGCCTGTAGGACGTGAATGTTTGTTTCATTCCCCAGATTAGGGAAGTTCTCAGCTACGATTTGCTCAAATACATCTTCTAGTCCTCTCTCTCCACTCCCTCCGGGATTCCAATTATTCTGACATTGGAACGCTTCATGGTGTCACTTATTTCTCTGATTCTATTTTCATGGATTCTGAGTTGTTTTTCCCTGGCCTCCTCTTTTCTCTTTTTATCTATTATATTGTCTTCTAGGTCGCTTATTCGCTCTTCTGCCTCAGTTACCCTAGCTGTTAGATTATCTAGATTGGATTGGATCTCACTGATAGCATTTTTAAGTTCTGCCAATTCAGCTTTCATTTCTGCCCTTAGAGACTGTATGTTGCCATTAATTGATTTCTCCATTCTCGCCATTGTCTTCACAATTGCTAGCCTGAATTCCATCTCCGACATCTTGGTTATATCTGCATCCATTTGTAAATCTGCAGCATAAGTCATAATCTCTGAGTCTTTTCTATTTTGGGGGCTCCTCCTCCTAGTCATTCTGTTGATGGGTGTTTGAGGGAATGTATAGACTCCAAATTATTGACCAGAACCCAAGCAAGATGCACCTGTTTTCTTGGGACCTTAGGGTTGCTGGCCTCTTGTTTTCCCAGCCTGTCTTCTGGGGGAGGGGCCTGGCGTGCTTTTACTCAGGCAACCCTGTTTGGGCGGAGTTGCCCTGCCCCCCTGTGGTGGGGGATGGGCTCAGCGGGAATCAGTTTTTGGGGCTTTTGTTCTCTGGCGGCTTTCCGCATCTCTTCCGCGAGTCAGAGCAGAAGAGACCATTTCCAACCCTCTGCCTCAGAGCAGAGAGACCGCAGTGTGTTCTTCAGTGAGCTCTCCAGGCCACACTGTCTCCGTTTCTGTCTGTGCTGCTATAAACTGCAGCGTCCTGGGTTGTGCGTCCCTCCGCAGTGCCCCCAGTCCTGCCTCCAGGTCAGCGCACGTCTCTGCCCTTTATGCTTCTAAAACTGCCAGTCGCTCTCAGTTCACGCGTGTGACACCCCGCCGCTCTGGGTTCCCGCCCCGGGGGCTGCCCTAAAGTCCTTTCCCTGCCGCTACCAGTCTGCGAGTCTGTGCCCCATCCCCAGCGTGCGAGGCTGTGGCTCACTGGCGGTGTAGGATCCCCATGGCCAGGCACCCTCCCGCTGCCGTTTATCCTCTGATATCTGCCCACGGAATCACAGCTCCCTGCTTCATACCTCGAAACCAACTGCCTGCGATATTCTGTTTGTAGAGATCCAGATCTTCTTACATCTCAGGCTGGTTTCATGGGTGCTCAGAGTGGTCTGGTAGATATCCAGCTCAATTCCGGGGACCAGTTGAAATAGGGTCCCCTACTCCTCCACCATCTTTCCCCCCTCACAATATGGGACTTTTATTGACCCTCAAATTTTCTCAAATACTAGCATCTTAGGATACTAGTATTTATTAAAAATATTCCTCTTGGCCCTTGTCTCTCCCAGATGAACCATGTCTCAAGTCAGGAGGCTTTTAAGCCTGCTCTTTAGTTTAATGGTCCCAAATATTTATCAAGGGCTTTAAGATTACAAAGTTCTTTTATATATACCATCTCATTAAATTATTTTACATATCCTTGCCTACCTCACTGAGTTGCTATCATTTACTTTTTAAAATACAGTTGACCCTTGAACAATGTAGGGGTTAGGGGTGCTGACCCCCTGTGCAGTCAAAAATCCATGTGTAACTTTTGACTCCTCCAAAACTTAACTACTAATAGCCTGCTGTTGGCCAGGAGCCTTAGCAGTAACATAAACAGTCAATTAACACATATTTTGCATGTTACATGTATTATACACTGTGTTTCACAATAAAGTAAACTTAAGAAAATGCTATGAAATCATAAAGAAGAGAAAATATATTTATAGTACTGTACTGTATTGAAAAAAATCCATGTATAAGTGAACCTGTGCAGTTTAAGCCCATGTTGTTCAAGAGAATATTTTCATCATCACAGAAATTAAGAGTTTGCTATACCACCCAGGGACTAGTAAGTGGCATAGTCAGAATTATAACCTAAGTCTTCTAATTCCATGGTCTGGACTTTCCCACCTGGTCCATTCAGTGTAAAATGGAAAAGTGAGGAATACCCTATGAAATACAATGATTTAAAAAAAGCCTTTGTGTGACTTGACCTCTGCAGTGATCCCAGGGCTGCACTTCACATTGTATTTGAAGATGGTTACCATGTTTCAGCTGAGCTCCAGCAAGATTCTGCCTTTGGATCCTTTAGCAAGTTGAACTATGCTTATAAATCCTTTTAAGTGATAGATATTTTCCTCACTGATATGGACTAAATTATATCCCTCCCCCCAAATTCACACATTGAAGCCCTAATGTCCAGTGTGATTGTATTTAGAATAAGAAAGTAATTAAGGTTAAATGAGGTCATGAGGGTAGGGCCCTGATAGGAATAGTGCCCTTATAAGGAGTGACATCAGGGAGCTCGGTCACTCTTTCAACCATGTCGGGACACACTGCCTGCAACCAAGAGAGCTCTTGCCAGAAACCAAATCAGCTAGCACCTTGATTTTCGACTTCCCAGCCTCCGGAGCTTTGAGAAATAAATTTCTGTTGTTTAAGCCACTGAGTCTGTTGTAATTTGTTATGGCAGACTGAGCAGACTAAGACATCCACTGTAGGTTTCTTCTTACAATGGAAAAATTAAAAAGTTTAAAGAAGGTATCATTGGTGGTGCCTGGGTGGGTCAGTCAGTTAAGCATCTGACTCTTGGTTTCGGTTCAGGTCTTGATCTCAGGGTTGTGGGATCGAGCCCTGAGCCCTGTGTCTGGCTCCATGCTCAGCATGGAGTCTGCTTAAGAATCTCTCTCCCTCTCCTTCTGCCCCTCCTCCCCACATTCTCTCTCTCAAATAAATAAATAAATCTTAAAAAAAAGAAGATATCATTGACATTCCAACAGTTGTGTACATGGGACAGATTGATTATACCTATTTTGTTCTGAGGGGATACATTTAAATTAATAGAATCCACTCATAGTAGGCATTGAGAGGTTGCCCTGGGTTTGGGGTTAGAAGGAACTGAGGGAGCTTTATTAAATGACTTTTTTTTTTCACTGGGGTGGGAGTCAGTAGTATTATACCCCTGGAAACTCAGTGTAGCAGACCAGGAATTTACGTTGCCTACTCAGTGGATTGGCCTACAGCTTTGTATAGGAATTGCTAATTTATTATTAGAGGGGCTTGATCTGGCTCTTAATACTCTTCTTACTCAAAGGTGTTAAAAACGTTATATACATTCTGTATATCTATGATATTATTATACATCACCCATTTGTAATTTTGGTTTATAATCTGAACAAAACTATTATTTTGAACTTAAGTCAAAATGACAGTTTCATCACAAACCCAGTTTTATATAGTAACTTCTCCTTCCTCATTTTTCTCTGGTTACTCATTATTATATTCCTTTACTTACATGAACTGCTGAACATTCCTAGATTTTTTATATTTTGGCATGGCTACTGTTTTAAGGGTATTTTATTTTATTTTATTTTATAGGGGTATTTTAAACCTTTGACACTTATGGATGGTCTTGTCTTTTTCTTCTTTCAATTTTTTCCCAATGTAAGAATGGTCTTGAGGGGATGGGCAAGACAGAATGGTCAGCAGCTTTCCCTGTTAGTGGATACGAAGGCCAAGATAGAAGAAGGACACCAGCTATTCTCTTAATATTTAAAAACACAGTCCCACATGTGAGTACAATAGAGCTGACCTTCTGAAAGACTGTGAAAAAGGCAGTTTCTTGGGCATATTTCTACTTTTCCTTTTTTATTTCCTTTTCACATCTACTTCCACTGCCTGCACCAAGCACAGAGCCTACAGGCCAATGACACAGGGCCTTCTTGTCACTTAGCTAATATCCATAAAGGTGTTAGCTGATTAAAAGGCTGAAAATATTACTGTTCACAGGAAATACCTTGCTATTTAAAAAGGGAATTCTTGGAAATCAAAAAGACTTCAAGACCCATAGTAATGAATTTTTAATAGTGGAATTTGGAGGATAGCTATTTTTGTTCTGGAGAGAAAAAGATAGCCAAATGCTTTATGTATTTGTTAGGGTAGCCTAACACCCTTAGTGGGCAGGGAGCACACACAAATGTCCCTAGGAAGAAGAATTCTGCTCCTTGCTTACAGATTATATGATGCTTCCACAGTGATTCTAATCTCTGGAGACAGAGGCTCATACAGCCTCACATCTTGGATTTGGCAAAGGATTGCTGTCCAGGCAACATCAGCAAATATAGATAAATTAGACCTTGTAAAAGTTGAAAACTTTTCTATGCTTCAAAAGATGCTACCAGGAAAGTGAAAAGATAACCTACAGAATGGAAGAAAATGTTTGCAAATCATATATCTGATAAGGGGTTTGTATCTAGCATATGTAGAACTCTTGTAATGCAGTAATAAAAAGACAAATAACCCAATTAAAACTATGCAAGGGACTTAAATAGATGTTTCTCCAAAGAAAACATACAAATGGCCAATAAGGACATGAATAGATGCTCATCATTAATCAGGCAAATGTAAATCAAAACAATGAGATACCACTTCACGCCCATCAGAATGGCTATAATAAAAAAGTCAGATAATAACAAGTGTTGATGGCGATGTGGAAAAGTCAGAACCTTCATGCACTGCTATGGGAATGTGAAATGGAGCAGCCACTTTGGAACAGTTTGATAGTTTGTCAAATGGTTACAAATAGAGTTACCATATGATCCTGCAATTACACTTCTAGGTATATATCCAAAAGAAATGGAAGTGTATGTTCACACAAAACTTACACATAATTGTTTATAGCAGCATTATTCATCATAGATAAAATGTGGAAACCACCTACATGTCCATCAGCTGATGAGTGGATAAACAAAATATGGTTATATCCATACTATGAAAGATTTGGCCATAAAAGGAATGAAGTCTGATACATGCATCAATATTGATGAACCTTGAAAACATTATGCTAAGTGAAAGAACTCAGTCAAAAAAGGCCACATAATATATGATTCATTTTTATGAAATGTTCAGAATAGGCAAATCTATAGAGCCAGAAAGTACATTAGTCATTGCTGAGAGGTGGGGGACTTGGTTCTAGGGTTTGTGGTTGTTTTTTACTATAGTGATTGTTGTGCATATCTGTGAATATATTATACTAAAAAACAGTGAATTATATACTTTAAGTCAGTTATTTTTATGCACACCATAATGAATTATTTATCAATAAAGCTGTTTTATGATATAAATTAAATAGAGACATTGAAGATGAAGATATAAAAAAACCAAATTGAATTTCTAGAGATGAGAAGTACAGTATCTGAGGTAAGTAGTATACTGCATGGGATTAATGGTGAAGAAGAGATTAGATGATGAGGAAGAAAACATTAGTTAACTTTAATACACAGTGATAAAACTATCCAAAGTGAGGCACAGAGAGACAAAAGAAAACAAAACAGAATATTAGTGAGCTATGGGACAATTTCATCATATGTGTAACTGGAGTTCCCACAGGAGAAAAGAGAGGAGATGGCCAATAAGGGATTTGAAAAATAATAACTAAAATATTTTTCAAATATGATGAAATGTATACCTATACATCCAAGAACCTCAAGTACAAGAAACACGAAGGGAATTATGCCAAAAGACATCTTAATCAAATTGCTCAAAATTATTGATGAAAGAAAAATCTTAAAAGTTATCAGAGGACAAAAAACACCTTGGATTCAGAGGAACAAAGATAAGATTGACAGCAGATTTCTCTTCAGAAACAATATGAGCTAGAGGTAAGTGGGGAAACATCTTTAAAAGTAGTGGAAGAAAAAAGTCAAATCCTTCACTGGGAAAAAAAAATCTTAAGAAAGAAAAATGAAATAGAGAGTTTCTCAGACTGCAAAATTTGAAATAATTCATTACCAGCAGACCCACACCATGAGAAATATTAAAGGAAGAACTGCAGGCAAAAGGAAAATAATCTAAGAAACAAATACAGACGGGCGCCTGGGTGGCTCAGTCATTAAGCATCTGCCTTCAGCTCAGGTCGTGATCCCAGGGTCCTGGGATCAAGCCCCGCGTCTGGCTCTCTGCTCGGCGGGAAGCCTGCTTCTCCCTCTCCCACTCCCCCTGCTTGTGTTCCCTCGCTCTCTGTCTCTCTCTGTCAAATGGATGAATAAAATCTTTAAAAAAAGAAACAAATATGGATCTACACAAAGAATGATGAGCAGTAAAATTGGAAGATACATGGGTAAATATACAAGACACTTTTTTCTTATTTAAGTCTCCTTGAATGTAATGGACTATTTCAGCAATGATTTTAGCAGTGTATTGTGGAGTTTATAACATAAAAAGTAAAACCTTTGACAGCAATAGCACAAATGCTGGGATGAAAAAAAAAAAAGGGAGTATACTGTTTCAAGTTTCCTATATGGCAGGATTTCTACCTCTAAGGCAGATACTTCTCTGCTATGCATCTTAGGAAAAAAAACTGGCCCACATCAGACACACTGGAAATTCCTTTGCCATTTTGCTTCTAGTCAGAGAATAAGAACTTGCTAATCTTTGTGTCAATAAGGTGCCATCTGCCTGTCAGTCAGTTGGTGACAAAAACTGGTTTATTTTCCTTAGTTCTGTTGACTGAAGCATTTTACATAGCACTACAGTTTCAGGGGATGGTAGCTGATACTCTGTCATTTTCTACCCTCTCTTGTTCTTCATCCTTTTTTTTTTTTAAGATTTTATTTATTTATTTGCTAGAGAGAGAGAGCATAGGTGAGAGAGAGTGAGCGAGAGTACAAGCAGGGAGAGCTGCAGGCAGAGGGAGAAGCAGGCTCCCTGCTGAGCAAGGAGCCTGATGCCAGACTCGATCCCAGGACCCTGGGATCATGACCTGAGCTGTGAAGGCAGCCGCTTAACCAACTGAGCCACCCAGGCGTCCTCTTGTTCTTCATCTTGATGCAAAATTTCCCTTGCACTTGAAAAGACAAGTAGCTTGGAAACATGAGGTTGTCACTTGGTCTTGAACTTAAAGTTTCTAGGCTGGTATTCAAGTATTGAGTGAACATCTGCTATGCTCTGAGCATTCTTAGGAGTATGCATTATATTATTTATCTTTATATTCCCCCCAAAGTGCCTAGCATATTGCCTCCATATAGAAGGCACTCACTATATTGTTACTGAAGAAATAAATGAGACCACATGGTGCTTATGATTTGCCTACTATCTATATTCACAGTGCCCAACCCAATGTGCCTGACCATGCTTAGTTACCTTGCATTTTAATGGTAAATAACTTCTTATGGATTCAAGTCCATGAGAACAAAAATTGGGTCTGTCACATTCATCAATATATTTCTTCACCTAGCATAGCATCTGGCAGGTAGCAACAGTAGCTTGGCAAAATTTTGTTGAGTGAATGAATGAGTGAATAAACAAATGGACTTAGGGAAAGCTATTTAATCTTTCTGAGCTCTTGTTTCCTAATATGGAAAGTAGCATTAATAATCTTATTGTGATAATATACATGTAAAGTGTCTAGCACATTGCTTGGCACATAGCAGGCAATCAATATATGTCCAAGTTTTTCCTTTCTCCCCCTTGCTCCATCCCAACCACCTACTTGTATGCATGTCCTGAGACCATTTTCCATAATGACTTTGTTCTAGCATGTGAACTGAAAAACCAAATTATCAACCATGTTGATGGCCAATATTACCTTAATTTAACTCTCAAGGTGGGTCCAGGGAACTTTCATGGATGGATGGAAAACCCTTCAAGATCTAAAACTATAAATTCTGAAAGGAAGGTTTTTCAGACCCCCATGAACAAAGGTAGAGGAAATATTTATGAGCTCTGAAGCTCTTCAGCACGTAAGGCATGGGTTGGGAGATTCTTTCACTTACTAGCTCTGGGAGGTCTGAATGCTCAGAATTTTCATACTTTCCAATCTGATGCTCCAACCTCATGTTAGACCAAGTAAGGCTTCCATGAATGATCCTAGACAGCCAACTTTTGAGAAACTCATCTACCTCTCATCTAAGATGTGGATTCTAGTTCCAACTATGCTGAAATTTACCTTAGGCCAATCCTGTAATTTCTCTGAGACTCAATTCTCTCTCCATAAAGATTTGTAAATTTCCATCAAGGTGGAAGAGGATAAAGAAAATGTGGTACTTTATACAATGGAATATTGAACTGCAGTTAAAAGGAATGGTCCAGGGGCACCTGGGTGGTCAATTGGTTAAGTGTCCAACTTGGTTTCTGCTCAGGTCATGATTTCAGGATCCTGGGATTGATACCCACACTGGGCTCTGTGCTCAATGCAGCGTCTGCTTGTCTCTCTCCCTCCCACTCTGCTCCTCCCCCTCCCTGCTCATTCACACTCTCTCTCAAATAAAAAAATAAAATAAAATAAAAGGAATGGTCTAGATCTCAAAACAATGCTGAGTGAAGAAAGCCAGATACATACTGTATGATAACTTTTAAACAAAACACAAAAAAATACTACATGTTTGTATATAGAATTATCAAATATGATCTGAAAAGAAAATCAGCAAACTAATAGTTCTTACATCTGAGGGGAATGGGAGGGCACAAGGAGGTGTACCAGATTGTGAGGAGGTCCATTAGATTTATCTGTAATATTCTGTCCTAAATGAAAAATAAAATTTCTTCTAATTTTCTATATTTTAAAAATAAATTTCTAAAATATTCTTAAAAAAAAAAAAAGGAAAACGTTAGATTAGGTACTCCCTAAGGTCCCTTTGAGCTCTAAAATTCTAGGGCTCTAACATAAAAGGAAGAATTCAGTAGTGGAAGGTTGCAACAGTCTCACTTAGCTCACTTTGGCTAAATTCTCCCCTGGGAGATCAGAGCAGACCACCTTTAAGATCTGTTCCAACACTGAGTGTCTTTGGAAACAAGAGACGACAGACTCAGCTCTTTTATATGATTCACTGCTTTCTGGGCTCCTGCATGAACTATGTCCTGACTTCAGTGTAGGAGTTGGGGATCAGAAGGGCTTGGCTACCAGATGGCTTACTACAGAGAGGTAAAATTATCTTGGATGTTTTTCACCATGGAATACTTCTATCTTTTGACAGGAATATCAAGGGAAGATGTTTTCCCTGTAGAATTTTCTTTCCCTGCTTACTTTTTCTTTTATGTTAACTGCTGCTGCTAATAGAAGCTGCTTTAAGCAGAATTGCTTTATCTTTGATGAGTAGACAAGGGCTTGTCTGAAATTTAAAAAACCCAGACATCTGATTGCTACTTATTGTGGCAAAAAGACAGAAGAACTAATTGGCAACTCTCTCACCCCCACCAATTGTCTGCCTCTTTCCTCTTTCCTTTCTTGTGTTCTATCCCTTCTAGGACAGCAATGCAGGGCTGTTAGGTACCTTCAGCTCTGAACACTGGAGATTCTTTCTTTCCCTCTATACCACTGCACACTTATTCCTGCTTCTAACGTAGTAGTTATCCCAGCAGCTAGATACATTTGGAATATTTCCCCCTTCTCCTCTGGGCTTATGTCCAGCTCCCCTTCACAAAGCTTTCCCTGACCACCTCATTGCACAGTGACCTCTCTTCTCTGTCCACTATGGCATATCAGCTGTACCATATAGATTAATCCTTATACCGCTTTGAATTCTCTCACCATTTAAACAATGTTCATCTTCTTTCCCTGTCATCCCATTTTATAAACAGGGCTGGGAATTGGATGGATGGGTGACAGTGGCCAAAGGTAGTAGACTGTTAGGGCCCAAATGTTCATAGGATCTTTTTTCATTCCCAGTTTTTTCCTGCCATTTAGAGTGAAAATGTTAGGTCAATGTGTGGTTGGAGAACACACCTGAGCAAATGAGCAAAGTTGACAGATACATCAATTTGATAGAGAAAAGGCCTTTAGGGCTCCTATGCATTATTTTTGTAAGAACTAGGCAGTAATCTATCACTTCTAGGTCCATTCATCAAATAAATAGGTTGGGTAGGTTTTATTAAAAAATGAATTTAGCTGCTGACTGGCTCTGCTACCTTTGTCATAGTCTGCGAAACTGTCTACTGGGTAAATTAAAGATTTTTCAAAAGCTTATAAATACCAAACTCATTTTTCCTAGTACACAGAAGCCCCAAAATGATCCCTAGCATTTTGGTCTATCTGATAAATAATCTGCATCTTTTGTTTCTAAAAAGAAGAAATCAATCAGCCCAGTTGATTTCTTAGATTAGCTTTCTAACTCAGAGAGAATTTATCATCATTCTTCTTACTGTAGTTAGTTTGGATGTCAGCCTGAAGCTGAAGTTGAGCACTAAGAATTCCAAGTCACAGATCAGTAAACTATGACACAAATCAAATGAACCCAGTTATTAGGGACAAAGCTGATATGATCATTGGCAAGCAGAATCTCTGATAAGTTACTGCCTTGCATATTCAAAAAATAATTTGTGCTTGGAGACAGGGTGGGGGGAAGAAAAGAGGTGGAATGAGGATTTGCAAAAAAGCATGAAAACCTTTGGGGTGATGGATATGCTCATTATCTTGATTGTGGTGATGGTTTCATATGTGTATACGTATGTCAAAACTAATCAAGTTATATACACTTTAAATATGTGGAGCTTATTGTATTTCAATTATACCTCAATAAAGCTGTTAAAAATAATTTGAAGATATACATTTTAAAAAATTGCATTCCATCATTGAGATAAATTCTTGAAGCTCATAATCTCCACCTTAACCCCAGTGGTTAAGAAAATGTGTTTTGGAGTTGGATGGATCTGTGGCCGTATCATTTACTAGCTTAGTGACTTTGGGAAGTTTTTTTTTTTTAACTTCACTGAGTCTCAGTTTCCCATCTGAAAATTAGAGATTGTAATGAGAGCACCTAATTCATACTTTCAGGGCTAAATTAGAGAATGCATGGAAAGCACTTAGCACAGCATAGGGCACTAATTAAGCCTTAAAGAAGTGGAAGTTATTATTTTACCTGCAAGTGTGATATTAACCTTGTCTTGGGTGAAAGCATACAGAATCCCCAGCAGATTCCTAAAGTAGTTTATTAAATGCAGTCAATCAGCTACCTTTATTAGACACTAGTGGGTAGATCCCCATAACTGAAACTGCTGGGAAGTAAAAAGATATGCAAATCAGAGCCCCTGACCTCAGTGAGCTGATTAAATGAATGGGAGAGATGGGAGACATGTATGAATGAGATTGTGCCAGAGCATGTATGGAAACATACGAAGAAGTCCTGATTAAGTAGTGGAAGCAATACAAGGAACAGTGAGTGGACAATTTGGCAGGGCTCACTGGCGAACAGTGGTGGTTGGCAGTCAAACAGGTCAGGGTTTGAGTCCCATCCCTGCCACCTATTAGTTGGGAGAGCCTGAGTAAGTCACTGAGCCTTTCTGAACCTTAGTTTCATACATAGAGATACTAATATCTTCTGAGGTTTTTGTGAAGATTGAATGAGGTAATGCATTTGTAGCACTTAGCACAGAGCCTACACCATAGTAAACATTCAACAAAAATGAGGGCAATTTCTATAATTATATCTCCAAATTTCAGGGTTCTTTTCCACTCTTGTTCCCACATGTTTCTTTCTGCCATATTGATGGGAGATTTCCACAGAAGAATCTCAGGGCAATTTCACTGACCAAAGCCTCCTGATTTGTCTGGCAGTGTGTCGGTTCTCAGCAGGCCTGATGACTTCTGCCCTTTTGAATTCCACTTAGCCATTCTAGTGGATAATTAGAACTAACACTTACATGGTCCTATGACACAATATTCTGTGTCAAACAATACAGGACATTTTAGAGAGATGATTCACTGGCCCAAATCTTTCTGTGCCCAGGTATATTATTAGTCAGCATAGACTACCATAACAAAATACTGTGGGCAACCTGAATTTATTTCTCATACTAACAGAGACTGGAAGTCTAGTTGCTTGCTGATTCCGTTCCTGGTTTGCACACATCTTTCTCACTGTCCTCACATGGTAGGGAGAGAGAGACACACACAGAAAGACACACATTCACACACACACACACAGACACACAGAGTGAAAGTTAGAGCATGTGAGAGAGAGGGAGGAAGTGTGTGATGTCTCTTCTTATAAGGGCACTATTCCCATCGTGAAGGCTCCACCCTCATGAGCTCACCCAACCCTAATTACCTCCCAGTGGCCCCATCTTCAAACACCATCACATTAGGGATTAGGATTTCAATATATGAATTGGGGGGGGGGTGCACAATTCAGTCCATAGGCTACTATTTTCTGTTCATAATTAAGTAAATGGCAAGTGCATTCTTGCATTTTTTTTAGGCCAAAATGCTTGAAGTCATCTAGCACTTAGGATCCTGGTTTGCACCCAGGTGGTCCAGCTTTGACTCTTGGTGTGTGTATACTGGCCTGGTAAAGAGGCAGTGGAGTGTAGTGGTTGGAAGTCAGACTCTTGAGCAGAACTTCCTGATTTTGAAACAAAGCTTTGCTCCCTACCAGCTGTGAGACTTCAAAAAACTTAGTCACTCTCTCTGTGAGGCTAACCATCTGCAAAATAGAGAAGATACCATGCATGCATACATACATACCTTTTTAGAAAAATTTAAATTCAATTAGCCAACATATAGTACATCATTAATTTCAGATGTAGTGTTCAATAATTTATCAGTTGTGAATAACACCCAGTGCTCATCACATCATGTGCCATACATACCTTATTGGCTTGTGGTGAGGATTAAATTAGTTAAGAAAGCAAAGAGTTTAGAACATAGGAAGTGCTTAATAAATGTGAGCTATTATTATCCATTAGAAAACAAACTCCATGAGGGTAGGGATTTCTGTTTGCTGTGTCCCAAGCACACAGAATAGTACCTGGTACCTATAGAAGGTGCTCATTTTTGCTGAATAAATGAATGAATCTTTAGTCCCTCTCTTTCAACCATCATATTTAACCCACCAGTTCTACTTTCAAAATATATCTAGAATTGACCAGTTTTCCCTGTTTTCTCTGCTTACCATCTGGTCAATAGCCTCTATCTCCTTTCACTGGAATGATTACAATATCATCCTAATTGACCTTGGTCTTTCATTCTTTTACTGCCGTTGTCCATGCTGGGCCCCCCTCCACTGAAACCTGCCTCACCTCTCCTTGCCCAGAATCATTTCTTTAAAGTGCACTCAAAGTGATTGATCCTTTTTTAAATACTTTTAAAAAAAGTTTTTATTTAAATTCTAGTTAGTTAACATACAATGTAATATTAGTTTCAGATGTACAATATAGTGATTCAACACTTCCATACAGATGATTGATTCAAGCCTAACTTAGATCACACAGCTCCTCTGCTCACACCCTCCTGTGATCCCCATCTCATTCACAGGAAAGGGCAAAATTTGTACCTGATCTGCTTTTAGTTACCTCTCTGATCTCTCCTTCTATTACTTACCCCTTTGCTTAATGTGTTTTACTCACACTGGAATAGAACAGTATTTCTTTAATATACCATGCACAGACTCCTGCCCCTGGATCCTTTACTTGCTGTAACTTTTTCTAGGAGCGTTCTAAATTCACTTCCTCATTTTCTTCAGATCTCTACTTAAATATTGCCATTAGAGAGACTGTTCCTGATCATCCTATATAAAACAGCATCCCAACTTCCAGTGTTCCCTCACCACCTTGCTCCACTTTAGTTGTCTCCATAGCATTTATCACCACCTGACATATCTGTTATTTGTTTGTTACTTATCATCTGTCTCACCTCACCAAAATGTCATCTCCACCAGGGAAGGCACTTTGGTGATTTTATTCACTGCTGTATCCCCAGTGCCTGGAATAGTGTCTGGAATATTTTAATTCCTCAGTAATTATTTGCTGAATGAATTCAAGTAATTCATGAATAGACATTTTTCCAAAGACATGAATAGGCATTTTTCCAAAGAAGACATCCAGATGGCTAACAAACACATGAAAAGATGCTCAGCATCACTCATCATCAGGGAAATACAAATCAAAACCATGATGAGACCTCACACCTGTCACAATGACTAAAATTAACAACACAAGAAACAGGTTTTGGCGAGGGTGTGGAGAAAGGGGAACTCTCTTAAACTGTTGGTGAGAGTGCAAACTGGTGCAACCACTCTGGAAAACAGTATGGAGTTTCCTCAAAAAGCTGAAAATAGAACTACCCTATAATCCAGCAATTGCACTACTAGGTATTTACCCAAAGGACACAAAAATAGAGATTTGAAGGGGCACATGCACCCTGATGTTTACAGCAGCATTATCAATAATAGCCAAACTATGGAAAGAGCCCAAATGTTCATTGACTGATTAATGAATAAAGATGTGGTATATATATATACAATGGAATATTACTCAGCCATCAAAAATTGAAATCTTGCCATTTGCAACAACATGGATGGAGCCAGAGTGTATTATGCTAAGTGAAATAAGTGAGTCAGAGAAAGACAAATACCATATGATTTCACTCATATGTGCAATTTAAGAAACAAGACAGATGAACATATGGGAGGGGGAAAAAAGAAAAAAAGAGAGAGGGAAACAAACCATAAGAGACTCTTAACTATAGAGAACAAACAGAGGGTTGATGGAGGGAGGTGGGTGGGGGATGGGCTAGATGGGTGATGGGTATGAAGGAGGGCACTTGTTGTGATGAGCACTGGGTATTGTACGTAAGTGATGAATCACTGAATTCTACTCCTGAAACCAATATTGCACTGTATGTTAACTACCTAGAATTTAAATAAAAAATTGAAAAGAAAGAAAGAAAAAGTAATGTCCCTAATTAGCGTCTTCTTACGCTAAGGAGCAGTTTATGTTCTATAACTTCCTTTGAAGGACAGCTATATTTGGCTTTGATTATGGGAGAGTGGGAAAAATGAATTTTTCCTTTACAAAACCAGTTTGGTAAGCAAAATATAAAAAAACATGGGGTTCATGGGGGAAAACATTTACAAAAGCCTTGGGGATGAAAATTTGTAGGGACAGTGGCCTTATTATGTGTTACCACTTCTCCATGCTATGGGTCTGGTCAAAATGTTGTCAGTCTGAGGTGGTGAGTACTGAGGCCCAACTCCCTGTGGCTGCATTTAAAAATCATTCTGAAAAGTCTGTTCTTTTATTTCCATAAAATAACATTTTTCAAAAGACTCAAACTATTAACAGTGTCTTCTGGGAAATGTGTTGTTTTTTTTCGGGTGGGGGGAAATGGCAGAGGAAAATGGGAACAAGGGAAGGGAAAAGTAGACTTTTATTTTTATATAATTCTGTATTATTAATTTTTTTAACATGGAGTGAGAATTACCTTTTAAAATAAAAATATATTCTCTATTCTGATTTTTTTTTCCTTTTGGGAAAAAAAACCTTGGAAATTATCAATTGATGACAATTCTTCCTATTTTAAAAAATTGATAACATTCTACCTCTAAAAAACCTTTATAGTGGGCAGTATAGGAAAATAAAAAACGTAAAAGCTCTAGACAAGGTTAGTGAAGCTTGGATTATTTAGGTTTGTGTACTTACAGCCTCATATAAAATGTTTAATTCACAGATCTTTGCTTGGGGCTGTGAATTTATGCTCTAAAGTGGAGGGGATTTAAAAATTAGGAAGACTCTGGTTTTCCCATCTGTGTTAAATCCATATAATCAGATGAGTCACAATGAGTTTTTGGGAGGAGGGGAAGCTCTCTGCTTTTACAAAGCACAAGTCCACCAGAACTCTCTGAGCCACTTTGTATGTTTTCCACACGCTGGCTGACAGTCAGGAAGTAGCACTAGGCTATCCAAGTGATCTTCACTCCAGCTCCTTTGGTTCTAGCCCAAACTGGAACATAAGAACTGGGAAGGAGGGACAAGGCAGTCATCTAAAACTCAGGCTTGGGGGTAAGGAAGGGGTCAGCAAGTGGGAGCTGACTTTCCTAACCCTGACCTCAGCTGCGTGCTACTTCTTAGAGGTCCAGGAGATGTCTTCAAATAGCACACATCCCAATAATGACAGCATAATGCAGATGCAGCCTCCCCTGCACCCAGCAAGACTGTCAGGGTAAGACCCACTGTGCCCTGTGATACCACTTTCTACAATGATCGGCACCACTATTCCTTGGCTCCAGTGCCTAAGAAGTATGTTTTTGCTCTTCTCAGCAGCTCCTCTCCCATTACACACCTGTACATACCTCTTGCTCTTTTTCTTTCTGATTGCCTAGACTATCAAATTAAAAAGACAAACAAACCACCTCCAAACCATGTAGAGCTTAACCATCTGTTGCCTTGATGTTCAATGCAGAGCTCACTAGAGAATTGAGGTGTTCACTTATAGTCGACTCATAGTACCACGTTCCAAGACTGTTAGACCCTTGACAGTGTTTTCCAAATTTTCTAAAAATTAGACAGGTACCCTGCACATCTTGAAAGTATCAAAAGAGTGAGTAAACAACATGCTTTAAACACTCCTTCATTTGTTTTAATATAATTAGGTTTGGGAGCAGGCAATCAATCAGAATGTCTATGTGTAGCATTTTGAAATCAGGAAGAAATTGGAAACATAACCATTGTGACTCCATTCTAATAAGCATGAAGCAAGCAGAATAGCTAAAGAGAAGACTCTTTCTACTCTTTCCAGTTCCTCCTCCTACTCAGAGAGTTCAGCACAAACCAGTTTTTCTAAGACCCCTGAAACATGGCATGTAGTTAGCCACCCTTTCTCTTGGGACTTGTGTAAGCCTAGGGGTAATTATGTGGGCATTCATTTCAGAGAGAGTGAGTGCCTACTAGTAGCCAAGCATTGCGCTAGGCGTTGGGTATACAATGGTGAGCAAAAACAGATGTGATGCCTGCTTTCTTGGAGCTTCTGATCTCATGGGTGAGATAGACATTAATCAAATAATTACACAAATGAATATATAATTATAAACTGAGTTAAATATTCTGAAGTAAAGCAACAGAGTTCTAAGGAAATGTACACTATAATGGGGAGTTAATGAAGTCTTCCCTGAAGAAATATTGCTTAAACTAAGATTTGAAGGGTTAGTAGGAGTTAAGTGACTGAACAGAAAAAAAAAAGTGTTCTAAGTAGGAAGAGTAACAGGTCCAAAGTGCTGTGGAGCACTAGAAACAAGATCAGTGTGACGGGTCCAGACAGCGAGGGAGTGGTGGGAGACGAAGCTGGAGAATTCAGTGGGGGTGTTTTACAATAGGGGTGCCACTGGCTTTGGAATACCACAGTTGTACATGGGGGTGGGGAGTGCCAGTTCATATATGCAAAGTTGCAGGAAGTTTAGCCTCTCTGGTCTCTGCCCACTAAATGTCAAACTGTTCCTCTGGCATTTATGACAACCAAGAAGTCCCTAAACAGCCCCCAGTTAAGAACCACTGAATTTAGAGCCTTGTCCTACAAGCAAGGGAGAAACAACAGGAAACAGTTTAAGTGGAAGAAGAAAGTGACCCAATTTATATTCTGGAAAGATCATTTTGTAAATCCATGTTGCGTGAAAGAAGCCAATCTGAAGGGGCTACATTCTGTTTAATTCCAACTATATGACACTCTGGGAAAGGCAAAACTATGGAGACAATGAAAAGATCAGTGGTTGCCAGAGGTTAGTAGGGAGGGAGGAATGAATCAATGGAGCACAGGGGATTCTTTTTGGGCAGTGAAACTACTCTGTATGCTAATGTAATGGTGGATAGGTGTCATTATGTATTTGTCCAAACCTACAGAATGTACGACACTGAGAGTAAACCCTAATGTAAACTATGGACTTTGGGTTGTTATGATGTGTCAGTGTAGGTTCATCAATGATAACAAATGTACCACTCTGGTGAGGGATAACAGGGGAGGCCATGCCTGAGTGGGAATATATGGGAAATCTCTGTACCTTCCACTCAATTTTGCTGTGAACCTAACACTGCTCTAAAAAATAAAGTCTATTTTTTAAATAAAAAGTAAAGGAAGGTCAGAAGGATCACTGTCCAAATATTGAAGATAGGAGGTGAAGATCCGATTCAGAAATATTCTTGGACTTAAAGAGGAGAAAGTCCCTTAAAAAAAAAAAAAAAGATTATTCTGGCTGCAGTGTGAAAAATGGAGGGTTTCCCCAGAGACCCTCCCTGATTAGGTTGTTGTTAGAATGCAAAGGCTGCCTGAGGATTAGGGTGGTGGTAGAGTGGATAACTTGACAAGCTCTCACTAGATATTAATAGTAGCATGTTAATGCATTTGTAAGAGCAACTACTTACTGAGTACTTAATATGTGCCAAATGTGTGGTATGTGCTCTACACACATTATTTTATTTTATTCCTGTGGTAACAGTGCAAAGTATGCCTGATATCCCTATATTACAGATGAGAAAATGTAACATTGGAATTTGGTGACTTTCCCAGTGTTAGCAAATAAGTGGTAGATCCAGGAGTCCATAAGGACTGTTTGGCCCCAGAGCCCATGCTCTTAACTACGGTGCTCTATCTAGAAGCTGTATTATCAACAGAACATCTTAGCAGAGTACAGAGACCAAAGGACATGTGAAGAGGACAGAAAAGTCTGGCTGGAGCACAAGACCTTCTGCTGTGGAGCATTTTGTAGAGCTAGTGACCAGCATGAAAACCCTGGGTGCTTGAGATACAAGGTTGGGGTTAGAAGACACTAAAGAGAGATGGAAAGATGCTAAAGACAAATTTGTTCCTTTAATGTGTGCCAAGGGCAAATCCTACTAGAGTCATTTCTTCCCTGGTACTGCAGGGTCACTTTGAAAGAGGCCTTCTGGAAATTATGGAAAGGGAGAGCAGTTTTTACTGAGTTTTAAGGGAAAGCTGAAGTTTTTTGGGCTTAACTATGCATTCAGAGAAGAATGGTGTTATCCTATGTGACTCGAGTTCAGTTTGCAGAGACTGCCCACATACCTAGGCTTCCTCTACATGTTAGAGCGTATGGTTTCATTCAAGACATATTTACAGGGCTCTCTCAGAATGAGTGCATCATTAAGCATTATAGGGGAAGCAAGAATGTCTGCAATATAAAGCCACCTTCAATGGCTTTCTGGTCTAATGGAGGAGACAGAAATACAACCAAATATAATGAACAGAGACACAGATAAAACACCATGGGAGTACAGAGCAGAAATGCTCACTTTCACTTGGGAGGTGGGGGTGGGGGTGGGAAAAGAACTTTTTGTAGTAAAGGCAGCATTTGAACTGGCCTGACCTAAAGGGTAAATTTTTCTATGTCAGTGGTTCTCAGAATGTAGTCTTTTGACTGGTAGCATCAGCATCACTTGTGAATCTGTTAGCGATTCAAATCTCAGGTCCCCCTTGGACCTACCAGAATCAGAAATTCTTAAGTGGAGCCCAGCAATCTGTGTTGTAACAAGCCCTCATGTTTGAGAACCATTAGTTTAAGCAAAGAAGGGGAGGCATTCTAGGTCAAGGAAACAATGTGAGCAAAATTTCAATGGGATTGATCTAGGTGGTGCCTCTGTGAACTGTAAAGAACCAGGTGTGGCTAGAGGGTAAAGTACATGGGTAGAGGTCACAGGAAAGCAAATAAGGGTCATATTCAGGGGCTCTTTGACTTTATATTTTAAGCAGTAGGTGACATAGAGGTGTTCAAGGAGGAGAAAGACATGGAAACCAGGAGATTGATTAAGAGGCTGCTAATCAGGGTGCCTGAGTGGCTCAGTTGTTAAGTGTTTGCCTTCGGCTCAGGTCATGATCCCAGGGTCCTGGGATCGAGCCCTGCGTTGGGCTCCCTGCTCAGTGGGAAGCCTGCTTCTCCCTCTCCCACTCCCCCTGCTTGTGTTCCTGCTCTCGCTATCTGTCTCTCTGTCAAATAAATAAATAAAATCTTAAAAAAAAAAAGAGGCTGCTAATCTGGGCGGGGGGGCACCTGGCTGACTCAGTCAGTAAAGCATGTGACTTTTGATCTCAGGGTGGTGAGTTTGAGCCCCACATTGGGCATAGAGATTACTTTAAAAAAAAAAAAAAGAAGAGGCCATTAATCTTGGCTAGTCCAGTGGTTCTTTGCCCTGGCTGCTCATTAGACTCACATGGAAAGCTTGTCAACATCACCAAGAGCCCCTCTGCCAGACCTTCAGATTTAATTGGTCTTGAGTGTGGCCCAACATTGGTATGTTTCAGGAGTTCCGCAGGTGATTCTCAAGTTTGGCAGGGTTAAGGACCTCTGCTCCAAGACAAGGATAAAACACATCTGTAAGTGGATGGGAAGGAACAGGGGGTGACACTGCTGGAAGCTGTTCTCACCACAGCTGGGTTATCAGAAAGGACCCATGCAGAAGATCCAAGCTAGGCTCTTACTCTTCATATAGGCTGAGCCAATTCCCTGATTACTTTGTGCATGACTTCAGAAGCTCAGGATCAATCTGTGCTGCAAAGTTGGAGTTGATCTGATTTAGGGGACTTTCCAGAGCCATTTCATGCAGATGCCTGGACAAAGCTCATCCAAAATCTCTATGTATCTCCCAAGGTCCACTACGGGATTTGCCAGAGAAGTGAATAGGCCTTGGCAGGGAGAAGGAGTGGTGCTCAAAGCCTGAATATCAGTTCCCAGAGCTCCTTCCCTCAGAAGTCCTCACTGGCAAATATGCTTCTTCTCCATGCCTGCCTCTGCAGCTTCTGCTGACCCATCAGATTGATTTCACACTAGCAGAGGGAGAAGAGAGTTCAACAGCATGCAAATTATGATGTTCTAAAACCAGAGGAAGGTAGTTGAGGTGTACATGAGAGAGAAGTAGAGGGACATGGCAGGTCACCATGAGATACATGGAATCCAGCCAATAATGTGGCTGATTAGAGTGGAACAAAGGCATGGTGACTTCTAGAACCACTCAGCTCTGTACCAATCACAACAAACAACAATATTAGCAGGTAATGTTCATTGAGAGTTTACTAGGAGGCAGGCACTGTGCTTAGAGATTTGTTTCTATTATTTCATTTAATTCCTATACTGACCTTATGAGATAGGCTCTGTTGGTATCCCTTTATCCCTTTTATACAGATGAGGAAATGGAGGTTCAGAGAGGTTAAGGCATTTGCCCAAAGTCACACAGCCAGTAAGTATAATACTAGGACACTAAGCCAGGTTTTCTGACTCCAAAATGTGAGCCATTAACCATTCTGCTGCAGTTAGTTCATGATAAAAACCATCCCCAGTTTTGGACTGGATTGAATTTGTATGGGATGGATGGAAGATTAGACAGAGGCCAGGCTGTAGGGGTTTGGGTTTGATTCTAGAGGCACTGGAGAGCTATTAGAGACATTACTGGCATTATTATTGGCATTAGCAAAAAAACCCAGAACAAAACACTCTGACAACAAATATGTGTAAGATGGGTCCAGATGGGGAGAGACAGGCAGGACTGATTACATAATTTGCAAGGCCAATTCCAAAATGAAAATGCAGTGTCCTTTGTTCAAAAATTATTAAGGCTTTCAAGGCAGTGACAGCAGAGTGTTAAACCAAGTGTGAGTCCCTGTGAGAGTGCAGAGATAGCATGCCCATGAAGCCAGCTCTGGAGACAGGAAGACAGTCTGGAAGGTATCGAGAGGCGGAGGGGGTGGGGTGTGGACAAAGTCAGGGACTCAGGTGGTGGTGGTGGTCAGGGCTAGAAAGAAAAGGATGGATGCAAGCCACATTGGGAAATTAGAATCCATGAGATTTCATGAATGTTCCTCTCTCTTTCACCTCTCATATTCAGTGAAAACTCTGAGATCAAGTTTGGATGACAGAATGGAAGAATCAGGAAGGGGAGCTAATTTGAGAGAGGAATTGATAAATTTGCTCTGGAAATCTATGCAGTTTCACCCGTGTGCTTGGCGTTTAGATGAGTCTGAATGTTAACTCATATCAGTTGCTGTCCCATAAGTGACTTGGTCTCTGGCTTAGCCATGAAGCTATGTTTTGCTTCCTTCCTAAGAGAGATTTATTTAAAGTTTGTTTCCAGGAATAGAGGCAGGCAAAGTAAACTCTCCTTCAATCTGCTTTCTTTGGACTAGAAATTGAGTTCCTACATGGGTTGGAGTTAGAGAGTACATGGCAATAACTTCTCCCTCCTTCCATGCCCAAGAGTCTTCAGATCCTGAAGGTCTTTCCAGATTCATTCCTTGACTTACAGCCTCCCCTATGTTCTCAGCATTTCCTTGGCCCTGCTCCCCCTAATCTGCTTATTAGGACACAGAGGCACTCTGGGCCATCCTGGTCCAAGATGAAAGCCTTTGAATGGCTCTACAGCAGGTAGCCTTGCTCTCCAACCAGATCACTCTGAAGAATGAACAGTCTGAACCTACAGGAATCAGAGTGGTTTCAGTCCCAGTGCAGCAGGGCAGGTGTGCTTGTCAACCAGTGCTTGGGCAGCTCCATATTAAAGAACTGAAATGGAGGAGTCCACTTAACATGTCCTAACCATTTGGGTGGTAGAGGAGAGGAGTTGCTGCTCCACATCTTATTTATTCCCTGGTAATCTCCTACCTCATAAAGTGTCCAGCTGTACTCCAAAGATACCCTACAAAGAAAGTAGGCCTCCTTCCAACATGAAAAGCACCAAACAAATGCTCATGTGTTAGTTATCCTAGTGAGGAGGGCCTGGGCTGGACATAAGTGGGGAGATGGGTGCCTTGGTGGATGATCTGAGTGGCATTGGCCTACTTCTTCCCTGATGCCCAATCTACTGGGTCCTTGGTCTGCCACAGAACTTGGAATCTTTTATACATCCATGTGAGAAATAGAAGATTGAAAGAACTTCATGCAGAAGTCACCTTTTGCATGGACTCGACTGTATTTTAGAAACAGAGAAGCTAGCTTTGGGGACAGAAAGTCCCAATTTGCTACTTACTAGCCATGTGACCTTTTACCAATTACTTCCCAGAGCCTTGGTTTTCTTATTCATAATAATAACTACTTAATAAAGTTACTGTGAAGATGAAATGAGTTAATGCCTGTAAAACACAACAGTGTCTGGCACATATCAGATGTTTGATAAAGGGGAGAGTCATCATAACCTGAATCATAATGAGAGAAGCTGAGTGGTTTGGGCGTGTGGGCTGTGCAGCCACCGCAAGCTGAAAGTCCAGGTTGCAAGATGTCCTAGGGGATCTGCCTGTCACTGCCACAGTCAACAACCCTGGCTTGTTCAGACCATTAAAGGGCTTTCTTATGCCTCCTGATCTGGATGCTTTGCTGTCACCTCATTCTCGCAAATGCCGCCACAAGGTGGGTGAGCTGGGGGCAGGCTTGACTGAGGAGTGTCACAGCTACAATGAGGGCAACTTTGAGTTTGGACACCCACCCACCACCAGAGGCCTCGTGCCCCAGGTACCCAGTATTTTCGCACAACATCCCTAACTACTCAGGACTCCTCATTGTGGTCATTCTCAGGCCTGTCTCTTCTGGGCAACTTTTCTAGCCATACACCTTCCCTCAACTTGCTTCCTTGTCTTTATGACTTACCTGTTTGGGGACCCTGATTCTCAGGATTCTGCTTGGCTTTGAATATGATAATATGCTTTGAACCTGAGTGTTAATGACCAATGATGCCTGTATAACCCCTGCCAAGTTTTTTTTAAAAGATTTCGTTTATTTATTTGAGAGAGAGAGTGTGTGCACACGAGAGAGTGAGAGAGGGGAGAGAGGTAGAGGAAGAGGGAGAAGCAGACTCCCTACCCCCCCGAGCAGGGAGCCCGATGCGGGGCTTGATCCCAGGACGCCAGGATCACGACCTGAACCGAAGGCAGACACTTAACCAACTGAGCCACCCAGGTGCCCTACCTCTGCCAAGTTTTATTCACAATTCAGGAAGGGCTTTGGATGCCTCAGGAGAGGATGCAGAGCATGAGCTCTGACATAGCAGGGCAAGGAGGAGACAATTCAAGCCCTGGAGCAAGTGGCTGTGCCTCTGAGTATGACCTCTGGCCTTCCCTCTGGCCCATTTATCCCTTAGAAAGACCTTACTTCAAGAGGTGGGATACTCTAGTAGTTCAGAGAATAGGCTCTGGAGCCAGACTACCTGGTCAAATCCCAGCTCTCCCACTTACCAGCTCTGTGACCTTGGACAGATTATTTCATCTTTCTGTGCCTCAGGTTCCTCATCTGCAAAATGGGCTTAATAACTGTACATACTGCACAGAGTTGTTATGGGAATAATCAGTGAGTTATTATGTGTATAGTGCCTAGAACAGCACCTGGCACCATGGTAAGGCTTACATAAATATTTATGGAATAAATGTGGGGCCAGAGATGACTGGCAGCCAAACTTCCTCCTTGGGAGAGAGCCAGCCAGACAGCCCCTCACTCCCGCAGGGGAGAACATGAGGAACGTCCAGGCTGGGAACAGAGTGGTCTTAGTCCTCAACAGAAGGAAGTGCTGTTCTCCCCAATTTGACAAAGGTAAGACAGGTTAAGCCTAAGGAGGCAGTGGGGGGTGGTGGGAAGGATGAGTCTGATTCCATCATCAGCTGAGAGATGCAGCTGCCTTTGGGAAACCCTTCCTGGAAAAGTGACCCCAATTTCTTCTTAGATTTAGTGAATCTTAATCCCCTTGGCCGATTTTATTGCTTCCAGGACCAAGGGATCTAAAGTGGCAGTGCCTGAACAAGTCAGAATGTATCTAATCTGGTGGGTGTAAAACCCAGCAGCCACCCAAGGAAGGTGGAAATGGCAGGGCTCTACGGGGATATGCATATATTTTTATAATGAAAAAATTACAGGATTTATCATGACTGTGACTTGGAAAGAGTCTGCTGCTGCTGCCTCTTCTTGGTAAAGGCTGGAGGCTTGTGGAAACTCAAGGAACAAAGCCTGTTATCCATCTCAGTCTCACTTGGGCTGCCCTGAGCTCCTTTGCCTGGAACAGGGGAGCTCCTCAAACCAGCCTTCAGCATGCCAGGGCTTCTCCAGCAGAGGCTGAGTGCTCCACTGCCCTCATATCCATGAGCCAACAGGAAGGAAGGGAGTGGGGCTAGATGGGTGGCCAAAAGGAAGGCATTTTGGAAAGAAAAAAAAAAAGATTCGGAAAATGTGGGGATCTCAGTAGGCTACTTAGCCAAAAAAGAGAGCTCATTGGTTGCCCCTAGGCCCACTAACTCTGCCTCCATGCACTGTACATTTTTCATTATATACAATTCAGCACTTGGTTAAACATTTGAGGATTGATACTGTTTTCCTGCACATCAATCCTTCCTCCATAGAATCAGACTTTATGTGAAATGAGGCGCAGGCTCATATATCAGGTCAAACCATGTAACATTGGTGAGTTCGTCAGGAAAATGGTCGAATGTTGCAATTTTGTGTGATTTTGCCTGCCATTTCTTGGCTATGCCTCTCAGTACCTTACACAGAGCTCAGTATGTAGCAGGTACTTGTCAAACCTATTTGATTAAATTGCCGTAACCAGGATCTCACAATTCCCTTTGCTTTCACATGCAAAGGTCATTCAGGATAATAACATCCTCTCACTGATTGAACATTTAAGATTGCACTGGGTTCTATACTGGTCCATTTACATAGTCCATTGTCCTATTTAATCCTGAGAAAAACCTTATGAAGCAGGTGTTATTGTCTCATTTCCACAGATGAGTCTGTGGCTCAGAGTTGTTAAATGGTGTGTCCGATTTTTTGCCATATGGATCTTTGCTATAGACAGCATCACTGCAAGCACTTTGCTGTGAACATTTTCACTGCATAACTAATTGGACATAAGGCAATTTTGCTGTAAAAGGTAAAATCATGAAAAATTAAAGAGGGCCATTCATTAAAAAGGACATAATGAAACACTAAAAAGGAATAACAAATTTAAAAGACATCATTGTAATATACAAAATATTTGAATACATTAAAAATGTGTGTAGATTTAGGACAATACTGTGCAAATAACTGATTTTATTTTGTGGATTGTACCTAAGCACTTGTCTTCAGTTTTTTTGTTCATAGTATTGTACTTTTTTTTTCTTTTTGCCTGTCGATTCATCGTTTCCTTGTTTGGCATCACACTTTGAATTTTTTTGCTGAAGATTCTTCCTTCATTAAGAAAGGTATCAGTTTCCAAATACTAGCAGACATATTTATAACTGAGCTTTGTATTAGTTGTGAAAATCTTCTGCATTGTTGTTTGTTCTTGGCAGATTGTTGATAGACATTCCAAGGTTCTATGGAAAATGCAGAGGAAATGCTAGCTCTGTAATGCATTTCTAACTGAGCTTTGTTACCATTGTCACTGATACGTTACCATTTTCCAGGATAGTACCATATGCAATCTGGCTTTATACTCTTATTTCACACTTCCAGTAAATTTTATCACCATATTTTCTATCAAGTCAATATACATAGTTGTTATCCACTATTTTAAGACTACCATGTCTACTTGTCATTGTATAGACCATTATGAGGGCTAACTAAGATTTATATAGACCATTATGAGGGCTAAGATTTATATAATATAAAAATCGGAACTTTGTCACTGGAGAAATGAAACCAAACTGTCAACCAGTTATTTTATCTTTTATGGCAGAATTGCCTTATGGCCAGTTGGCTGTATGGCACAAATGTTTGCAGTGAAATGCTTGCAGCAAAGATGCCTATAACAAAGATGTTTAGTTGAAAATACCTAGAACTGTTAAATGACAAGTCTAAGCTCCCACACAGCTACTGTGGGGCAGGGATTTGCACTCAGGGCTGGCCTCTGGCATCCCTTCCTATTGCATTCCTTCCTTATTTGTATTGAGGTTTTCCTTGACCTTTTGTTATATTTTCACCTTCTAATGTTTAAGGGCAATTGAGGGATTCACTCAGTCCTACAACCCTAACGAGCATAGTACCTTGCTGTCATTTGTGCAAAATATTTCATAGCTACTCCAAACAGCTTCCTACCATGAAGAAGGACTCCTGTGTGCTACTCAGACAATGGAAAGCTCTACTTATTAAACAGGCTGGGACAGTGTTTGATCAGGTGGTTGCAGGTGCTTGCAGGTTGCCACACATTAATGATTAAACCACCACCTATAGTAGTAGTAATAATCATTTGCTGGGTGCTGGAAATTGATGATGTTTATAGAACATATTCCGAGGCTGCAAGAAGATTTTGTGTTTATATGGTCCTATCTTTATAAAAACTGTCTGGGTCACTAAACTCTCTCAGTATCACAGGACAGATCTTTAAACAGAGCAATTTAGATGTCAACAGAATGCTTGAAGGTCTTGCAATCAGAATATCCTTCTTCCATTTTATAGCTGTGAAAACTGAGGCTGAAGTGGAAATACCTTGCTCTGGGTCAAAAAAAATGGGCTTATTTATTTATTTTTTAAATGGGTTTAAAGGCAGAGCCAGTACCCAAACTCAGATATATCTCACTCCTGCTCCCTTCACTATACCCTGCCTCCTTCAGCACCATTATCCTTGATTTATAAGGGTACTCATATAACAAATATTTTTAAAAAGATTTGATTTATCTATTTTAGAGAGAAAGAGGGAGAGAGCTCGAGCAGGGCGTGGGGTAGAAGAAGGAGAGAGAGAATCTCAAGCAGACTTCCTGCTGAGCCTGGAGCCCGACCTGGAGCTTGATCTCACAATCCTGAGATCATGACCTAAGCCAAAACCAAGAGTTGGATGCTTAACTGACTGAGCCACCCAGGCGCCCCTCAGATAACAAATATTTATTGAGAAACTGCTTTGTGCCGGATTTTCAGTCAGAAATGTTTGGTGACCTTCCTATGCTACAAGCATGTGTCAGGGTTCGGAGGCCCACTCTAGTGTTTCCTACAAACCACATTGTGAGTCCTCACTGAAGCCCTGTACCTCTGTCAGTGTTTTCCAGTGTGGTTTGAGGAGCCTGTGATCAGGGGCTCAATAGGCAGGCTCCTTGGTGAATACTTACTAACATGAAAAAAGGAAAAATCAAAGACTCTTTTGATAATGCATTGAATGAACTCACCAGAGGTGTAGTTCTCAAAATTGAGCATGCACCAGGGGCCCACCCCCAGAATTTGTAACTCTAGGACTGGGGTGGGTCTTAGAATTTGCATTTCTAACAAGTTCCAGGGAGCACACACTGAGAATCACTGTTCGAGTCTACAAAATGGGTATCATGATATTTGACCTGGTTCCTACGTTCCTACCTAAGGTTGCCTGAATCATCTCAAACTTCTAGATGAGAATGGTTTTGGACATAGTACCTCACTTTTCTCTATCATTTTGAATGTGCTGAAATAGCTTCCAGATCATATCTGTCCTTATGCTTTTCCATAGCATTCTAGAAGAAATCGGGGAGAATTATTAGGGTCATCTAGTCTAGCCTTCTTCATCTATGCTGGGATGTACCTAAACCATTCCAAATACATGCTTGGCTCCTTCCACCTTTTTTTTTTTTAAAGATTTTATTTATTTATTTGAGAGAGAGAGAGAAAGCATGAGGTGGGGAGGGTCAGAGGGAGAAGCAGACTCCTCGCTGAGCAAGGAGCCCGATGCGGGACTCTATCCCGGGACTCCAGGATCATGACCTGAGCCGAAGGCAGTCACTTAACCAACTGAGCCACCCAGGCGCCCTCCTTCCACCTTTTTTTGTTCATTTATGCCTTGAATGATTATGATGAGCATTTACTCTGCTTGGTCCTGTGAACTAGTCATCTTTTTATCCTAATACCTCCCCTTGGATGCTCTACAGTGATTGCTCCCAGGAAATCTACCTGCCCAGGGCTGTGTGGGCCTAGTGCCTCTCAGAGCGCTTGGTGCATAACAGGCACTTGATGTGCATTAGCTCCCTTGCCTTCCTTTTCTCAAACTGGTAATACCTTCCTATTACTCAGGAGCCATCCTGGCATTCCCCTGCTTCATTTACCATTCGATAACTGAAAGGGGAAAGCCCTCCAGATGACACCTGACCTTATATTTCTAAAATGGTGATTCTCAAACCTGGTCACACATTAGAACCACCTGGGTAGCTTTTAAAAAATTCTAATGCCTAGGACCCATGTCAGATCATCTGAGTCTGAACCTCTGGGCATTAGTATTTTTAGAGCTCTCCAGATGATTCTAATGCTCATCCAAGTTTGAGAACTACCGTTAAAACCAAAGCCACTTTTCCCTTTACTCTGTCTTCTTGCCTTTTTAAGCAGAGTTTCTCGAACTATGGGCTTTGCTTTAGAAGGGTTCGGTAAAGCAGTGGTTCTGAAATGTTAGCATGCCTCAGAATCACCTGCATCACAAAGACTTCTGACTTCACCCTCAGAGTTGCTGATTTAGTAGCACTGGGATGGGGCCCGAGAATCTGGATTTCTACCAAGTTTCCAATGTGGTGTGTGGATGCTCCTGGTTCAGGGACCACACTTTGCAAACCACTGTTCTTTTTTTTTTTTTTTAAGGGAAGGGGCACAATTCTCTTCATCTAGTACCCCCTTTAAAAGACAGTTGTGATGAGTGATTTTTTTTTTTACCCTCAAACACCAAGACAATTTTTGAACACTGTAAGGGTGTGCACACTCACACAGCTGTGTTGGGGAGAGCAGTCTCAAAGTTATCAATTATCCATTTGCAAAGACAAGTGAAAGACAAATGGACTGCATTAGGGGAACTAAGCAAACATTCTCCTGAGTAATGGAAGGCAGCCAGCGGCTGAGGAAAAAGTTAAATCATTAGTTTGTTTATCTTGATTCAGTCTCTGTAGGGCTTGGGCTCCATCTCCACCTGCCATGGGTAGAGCTTTCTTCTACCCTTTTTTTTTAAAAAAGATTTATTCCTTTATTTGAGAGAAAGAGAGAGAGAGGGCACATGAGCAGGGAGGAAGAGCAGATAGGGAGAGAAAGAATCCCAAGCAGACTCCCCACTGAGCGCAGAACCCACATGGGGCTTGATCCCATGACACCAACACCGAGATCATGACCTGAGCCGAAGAGTTGGACACTCAATGGACTGAGCCACCCAGGTGCCCCTCTTCTACCATTTAAGGAGGAGCAGGTTTATTGTTAATGCAAGGGCAAATTAGAGATCACAGGCACCAAGGAAGAACAAAACGAATCAAAGCCATTCTTAATCCAGGGCAGCAGATCAGAGAGAAGAATGTTTTGGGTTGTTTTTGAATATTATAGTCAGCTCTAGCTAACAGTGCTCAGTGCTTGCAAGCTTAATTATTCTCCACAAAGACAGTGGTGGTGGGGAGGGTAGCTAGATAGGGTTGATGAGGTTGGGAAGGAATTGGTTAGTCCTTCCGTCGGCTTGGAATGACTGACAGTGTATCTCTTGCATTTGCCATCCAATGGATCAGAGACAAAAACAGAGATGGTAAATGAGTCCAGCAGCCCTGAGACACCAATTACATTACACTTTAAAGAGAAGCACCTCTGGGAGATTGGTGTGTGTGTGTGTGTATGTCCCCCAACAACACCTATTTTATTAGATATTGAGTTTTCTTAGTAATTTCTCTCTGGTGCAGCCCAGAGTAGGGATGATCTGGCATAAGTGCTGGCCTAGCTAGAGGTACTCAGAAAGCAGTGTTGGTAGGTCAGTCTTAATCCCTTTTCTGTTTCTGGCTCCACATCCTACTACCTTAAGACCATGAGGAATAGGATGCTCTCCATCCTTTTGGGTCCCTTCCCTCAGAATGACTGCCATCTCATGTTTTTGAGAGCGTGGTCCAACCCAACCATGTATTTCTCAGAGCTAAACTTTTGCTGTGTGTGCGTGTGCAGAAGGAGGTAAAGATGCACTTTGGCTTAATGTTAACTATGCAAATTCAGACTCCTTGGGTTTAAATCCCACCCATACCACCTATTAGTCGCATTACCTTGAATAAATCATTTCACCTCTCTAAGCTTCTGTTCTTGTCTTTATACAAGGGATAACCAAAGAGCCTATTATAAAGGGCTCTTGTGAGACTTAAAGAGATAATCCATGGGAAGCACTCGGCACATTATAAAGACTTAACACATGTGAACTGTTGTTATCATTATCTTTACTTTCATGTAGGAAGAGAGAGACTTCTGGAGCAGGCAGAGAAGCCCATAGTAGTGGCAACATAACCTAAATATTGGGGGAACTGTAAAACCACTATTTTGGGCCCTCGGGATAGGCTTTTCCTTGGGTGATTGTCATTAACTTAATGGTCGAATTAAGCAATTTAATAGACTCTTGATAGGAGAGGTTTAGAGAGTAATGTTTCCAAGCAGAGAAAGGACTGGGCAGGGTTTGCTTACAAGGGGACCCTAAATAGGAAGAGGCAGAGGTGACGGAGTGGATCAGCAGGCAGTGAGGCTAATTTGAGGTGAGGTGACAGAGGGAGATGGGTGTTGGGCCTTGTACTTCTTCCTTCCCCATCCATACTGCAGCAGTATCTGAAATATTTAGGGCTCTCTGAGAATGCTCTGCTTTCCTTCCTATGGCTTTTGAACCTACTCAACCTTTTTCATATGGCCAGTTCTTTGCTTATGCTATTCCCTCATCCTGGAACACCCTTGTACTCACCACTCACCTGGTTAACATTTATTAAGCCTTCCTTCCCCCCAACCCCTTCCTCAGGACTGAGTTTAATGTCTTGCTTTAATGTTCCCACAGTCCCCAGTAATTCTCATAGCATAACAAATGATCACAGTGTGTTGTAGTATCAAACACACCCATTCCATCTGCTACAATAGCCATGAACCAGCCACATGTGGTTATTGAGCACTTGAAATGTGGTTGTCTGAAATAAGATACATTGTGAATGTAACATACACACCAGAATTTGAAACTTAGTATGAAAAAAAAGAATGTAAAATACCTCATTAATGATTCTGCATATTGATTACATGGTGAAATAATATTTTGGGTATGTTGGGTTAAATAAAATATATTGCAGTTAATTTCATCTGTTTTTATTTACTTTTCTAAAGGTGGATCATTGAAAATTTAAGATGACCAGTGTGGCTGTCATTGTATTTCTGTTGCACTATTCAGTCATCTCCATGAGGGCAGATGCCTTGTCTGTTTTCTTTACCATGGTGTCTCCGCGGCCTGCCATAGAGTAGTGTTCTCTAAGTTTTTCTGAATAACTGAATAAAAGAATTAATCTTGCACCTGGGCTTGCATTGAACCCTGGAACTTTGGCTAGAAGGTACATGGAATCATCTTGGATTTATTTTTCCATCCCCTGGGTGACAAGTTACTTCATGTTTTTAATGTCACTAATGACAGGAAGTTGTAGCTGTGCCTAAGTGATGTTACATTGTTCCACTTACAGATTTATAATTTGCAAACCCTTCTCATGTCTGTTCAGAGAAGTGATGTGAAGAGGAGGAAATAATTCCCCAAATGAGGAAATTTAAAGTAAAAACTTAGTGTGAGGAGCACTGAGTAATGATGTATAGAATTATTGAATCACTATATTGTACACCTGAAACTAATATCACACGGTACTTTAACTATACGGGAATGAGAATTAAAAAAATAAAAAAAAATCTCAAAAAGAAAAAGTGGAGGTGGCAACAGGAGTCAGGACTTTGTGACTAAGAGGAACTGTAATAGGGGCACCTGAGTGGCTCAGTTGGTTAAGCATCTGCCTTTGGCTCAGGTCATGATCCCAGGGTCCTGGGATCGAGTCCTGGGATTAAGCCCAGCATCAGGCTTCCTGCTCAGTGGGGAGCCTGCTTCTCCCTCTGCCCCCCACACCCCCACTTGTGCTCTTTCTCACTATCTCTCTCAAATAAATAAATAAAATCTTTTTAAAAAACCTGTTAAAAGGAACTGTAAAAGTTTTCTATTGCTACATAAAAAATTATTAGAAACATATGGCTTAAAAGAACATAAGTTTATTATCTTACAGTCTCTGTGAGTCAGAAATCTTGGCGCAGCATTCCTGGATTCTCTGCTCAGGGTCTCACTGAACTGAAATCAAGGTGTTTGGCCTGGGCTACATTGCTCATCGGGGCTGAGGGCCTCTTCCAATTTTATTCAGGTTGTTGGAAGAATTTGATTTTCTTCTAATTGTTGTTGGCTGGAGACTGTTCTCTGTTCCTGGAGGCTGACCACAGTTCCTTGCCATGTGGCCCCCAAAGGCAGTTCACAAGATGAATCTTTGCTTTCTTCCAAGCCAGCTAGCGTACGTTTCTCTAACTTCTTCTCCTTCATCAGCCAGAGAACTCTCCTTGCTTTTAAAGGGCTCATGCAGTTAGGTCAGTCCCGCCCAGATAATCACCTAAAGTCAACTGATTTGGGACCTTAATTACATTTGCAAACACTTTCATAGCAGTACCTAGATTAATGTTTTATTGAATAACTGGGAGAACATGTGTATGCACCAGTGACTGGGAATCTCGGTGGCCCATATAAGAGTTTTGCCTACCACAGGACCTCAGACAAAGGTCTTCCATTGTTTCAGTGAGAATGAAAATATGAGCAGAAACTTTGAGTCTACAGATGGAGCCAATTCTTTCAGAGCCTGAGAAAGCCTATTTAGGAAGTGGCCAAAGGACTTGTGGAGGGAACTCTGAAATAAGGAAATGTGAGGATTAGAAGGCATGTGAAAGCTAATATAAAACAACCCTCCCATTTTACATATGTGGAAATGGAGGCCCAGGGAGCAGCCACCTCATGTTCCCACTGTAGAATCTATTGATGGTTGGAAGAGTTGGAAGATGGAGCATTTGAAATCTGTGAGATTAAAATCTCTCATCCAAACTAACTTTCTCACTTTTCCCATGACTACCTTATTCTGAAACAACCTACAGCCCCAAAACACTTTTATTCTTTGAGTTTTAGAAAAACAAATTGACTTTGTTCGTAACATTGAATATATCCTCTCATTCACATCTAACCCTGAATGTACCGAATGTTAGGTCACGAATTGTGCTGAATTTCCCATTTTTCAGAAACATGTTTTTCTTTAAACCAATTGTTTAAGAGATGAGGAACTTGGAAAAAGAAGTGGCTTTATGTCTCAGTCAGGACAAAGTACAGTGATGGAATGATTTGAGAACAGGCTTTTAAGGGCAGGGACCTAGAGGACCCGGCAAATGCGGGCCAGGAGTCTTGACAGTTTGGGATGGAAATAACCTTTGAGTCCCAAAGCCCTCTTGCTCTAACTCCTCAAAAAGGATCTGGTGAGGAATTCAGAAGGAAATGTAACACCTTGGGGTCTCAAAAGAACATCAACCTAACAACATAAAAAAAAAAAAGAACATTAACCTGAATGACTTTAGGCCCAAAGTTTAAAAATGCACACATACAAAAAAAAAAATGCACACATACAGTTTGTTCCTCCAGTGTTGATAGTACGTTATCAATGTGGTGAGATGAGCAAGTATTATTTTTTGCAGAGGCAGAAGAAGAATAAAAATGGAATCTCTGGGGCCTGCCCGGCATGACTGAATTTAAAGGTATCTGCCTTCTGTGTTCCTTACCTTTGGATTTGGGCTGGGGCCCATTTCAGATCCTTGTCAGATCAGCTTAGATAATTCATTGAAAATGTTTTCTTCTCATTGTTTCTGTTTCCAGGGGTTCAGGCACTGCGAATAATTTTTCTACTGCAAAAATAATCAATATCCTGACGGCAGCTGACTTTTCCCACTCCCAACTGCAGTCGATTCTTAACTCTTCTGGGGATGTTTATCTAGTTGCCTGATGCTTCAGGCTACCTGCTTGATGACTTCAATTCGCTTCTGGCCTTTGGGGTCTTTACTCTCCTTATTACCACCTCCACCACAGGGTCACAAGAGGATAGAAGGTACTGGCAGAAAATCAGTTCACTTTCTTGTTGTTTGAAGCTTTAAGGAAAGGTCTGGAAGAAGTTGGGGTAGAAACACACTATTGATTCTATTGGGCTGTGGGGAATTAACTGTCACCTATCCCTTTCTCTTGTTTCCCTATCTTTTCCATCCTTACATATAATTGAGAACTGACTTAGTGATCCAGGAAACCCTCTGGGTTTGCAATATTAAATGGTGTCCACTCTACCAACCCACAGAGTAAGTGTGATAGGCAGGTAAAAAACAAAAAGAGAACAAACAAAAAACAACACAGGAAAGCCTCCAGGTGATCAATATAGGTGCATCCATCTAATTACCTCTTTGTAGCCAGGTCAAAACAAACTGAAGGTTTTCTCCACCAACCAGTGGTGAAAGAGAATATCTATAAATTTATATCTATATCTATATATCTTTATATCTCTATAAATATTATATCTCTATAAATATCTATATCTATATCTATAGATATCTATAAATCTATAAATTTCACCATTTATACAGATGAGGCTGCTCTTCTTTTTTTGTATTAACCTCTATTGTGAAACTGCTGCAACCTCTGATTTCCCAATCCCAAACTGAATAGGGATAGAAGTGCAAACTCTCAGTCACATGCTAGTGAATGAATCTTTCATTACCACCACTACCTCCCTGTCCCTTCTTGGTGTCCCCATGCCAATGTAGAATCTAAAGGGAATAATAGCTACTGAACAGTCAGGATGATTGAATATACCTGCTCCAAGGACTAAGGCTACTGTGTGTGCTGTGTTTGCGGCCATGTTTCATGCACATAGGGGGACTGATAGGGAAAAAGAGGCCCTCAATAAGGACACCAGGGAGCAAGAGCCATGGAGTCAAAAGACTAATTTTCATATTCCAAATGGACTACTTACTAGCTTATGATCTTGGGTAAGTTATTGACACATCTTGCTGGGAAACACAGTCTAGGAAGATGAAGAATACCTATTCTGCATTTCCCACAGGGTTGTTGTGAGGAATAAATGGAATAATTATGTGAGCATTTCTAGCGAAACAGCTGGCACCCAATGGGTATTCAGTAAATGTTTGTAGATTCTGAATGATGACTCTAAAGGGTCTGGCTTCAAGAGGCCCAGGAGCTCAATAAGTAGAGCTTAGGTGTACATTCTGGAGTAGGTAAGTAAATAAGGAATTAGTGGGGGAAGATAATGTCTTTATACTGTAAGAATTGGATATTCTAAGCCACATTCAGATTTCCATTTATCCCAATCCTCTGTCATATTTGCTAGGAAATAGGAGTACTTTTCTAGGACTCAGATACTTCATTCAACCATTAAAGTACAGGCAGGGAGGAAAGAGCCTCTGATTCTTCGTGTGTGTTCCAGGATAGGTCAAAATCCTAGTTACCAGTCCCCACCCCAAGCACAATTCACAGGAACACAAGCTTTATGAGAGGGGATTTGTGTGTGTGTGTGTGTGTGTGTGTGTGTGTGTGTGTTTCACTGCTGTATCTCTAGTGCCTAGAAAAATCCCTGACACAATACATGTGTTGAATGGGTGAATGAGTGCTCATTCATTGTTCCAGATAGGACCTTGTAACCAACACCTATATATTGCTTTTTAGTGTAATTGTCATGGAATGAGAGTATGGAATCTAGAAAAGGCATCGTAGTTCCAAAATTACACCCACAAAAAGAAAATTAGGTTGGTAAGGTTTCCCAACTTGGAATAAGCTTAGGAAAAGAGAAAAAATATATGTTAATCGCCATGGGATTTACTGGAAATAATTTTTTTACTGGAGTAAGAGTTACTGATATGGAGTTACTGACAGCAAGACTAGCACTTTCTATCTTCTTATTGTTTAGCATTTATGTAGTCCAATTCTGATACAGTGAAGCTCTCTATTAAACCTATCCTTGGGGATTGGGGAAGATTTCTTACAAACAGGACTTAGTTACTTTAAAATTCTTCATTGTCTTCTTCCCTCTTGGCCTTCTCTTTGCAATTTTCCCACTTGCCACTGAAAGCTGTTCCAACCACCAGCCTCTGGTGAGTTTCTCACAGTCCTTGGAAGATCCTTTTGACAAAGATCCTGATTCTGTGACTTGTGGACATGTTGGTCCTGGACTGGCCAGATCCTGGCAAGCAGGTCCCAGGCTCTTGTGAAAAAGTCTCAGAGGCTTCCTGTTAGAGACAGAATTATCTGGTTTCCAAGTCTTCTTGTCTCTGGATCCTTGTGTCAGCCTCTACTACTCTATTTCCTTGAATTTGCCTTGCCATCTAGCTTCTGGAGTCTTCTATTGATTCCCTGGCTCTGATCTGTCATTTTATTCTGACCTGCAGTTTCCATGAGCTCCCTGGAACCGGACTATTTTCTTGATGTGTTTCTATATTCTGGTGCTATAATCTACCTTTACTTACAGCTATAATTCCATGTTTTTCTGTAGCTCAGTGCCTTTGCCTGATATCCTCATATTCTTCTTTTTTTTTAAAGATTTTATTTATTTATTTGACAGAGAGAGACACAGTGAGAGAGGGAACACAAGTTGGGGAGAGGGAGAAACAGGCTTCCTGTGGAGCAGGGAGCCCGATGCGGGGCTCGATCCCAGGACTCTGGGATCATGACCCGAGCCAAGGCAGACACTTAATGACTGAGCCATACAGGCACCCTATATTCTCATATTCTTGATGCTCTAAGCACTGCCTAAGTCCCAACAGAGGTGAAAATGCAAGGTGGGACCAGTCCAAATAAAAGAAAATTTGCAAAAGGAGTGAGGGCAGTTTCAACTAGTAATTTTAAACCCTTCCTCATTTATATAGGCAGGGACATGGTGTCCTCAATCCCTAGGAATCTTTTCCATAGGAATACTGGTCTTGGACGCTTCATTCAATCTAGGTCATCTTAAAAATGAACTCTACCTTCTTAGGGATGCTGGTCCATCTCTGAGCAGAAATGGAGAGGACTAATGATTACCCAAGCCCTATTTCCTCTGACAAGAAGATAAAAGTGTCCTCCATCCCTGCTGTGATGGTTAATTTTATGTGTCAACTTGACTGGGCCATTTGTGCCCAGATATTTGGTTAAACATTACTCTGAGTGTGTCTGTGAGGGTATTTTGGATGAGATTAACATTTGAACTGATAGACTAAGTAAAGCATATTTCCCTCCCTAATGTCAGTGGCCTTCATCTAATCAGTTGAAGGCCTAAATAGAATAAAAAGGCTGACTCCTGAGTAAGAGGGAACCCCTCCTGCCCAACTGCTTGAGCTGGACACTGGTCTTTTCTTGCTTTCATACTTAAACTGAAACATTGGTTCTTCTTGTGTCTCAAGCCTGCCTAGCTTTGGGCCTAGAACTTACATCATTGGTCCTCCTGGTTGTCAGGTCTTTGGACTTGGACTGGAACTATACCACTGGATGTCCTAAGTTTCCAGCTCACTGACTCACCCTACAGATCTTGGGACTTGACAGCCTCCATAGTCATGTGAGCCAATTTCTTATAATCAATCTCTCTCTCTCTCTCTCTCCCATGCTATTGTTTTTGTTTCTCTGGAGAACCCTTACTAATACACCTTTCCTTCCACATTGACTGCTCCATGAAGAACAACAGAAAAGACAAAGTTCTAAGAAATCTTATTATACCTTTTTGTTGTGTGGACTCCCAGTGTGGAGCCCAGTGAAGAGCATGAACTCATAACCCTGAGATCAAGACCTGAGCTGAGATCGAGAATCCTATGCTTAACTGAATGAGTCACCCAGGTGCCCCAGCAATCTTATTATTCTTGAGAAAATATTTTAAATTAGGGTGAATTTGGAGGAAGGAAGCTTTGTTAAGAATCAAGAGACCAAAACTGTAATCCTGACTTGATTTACTTGTGGCATGATTTTTGGTAAGTCATCTCCCCTGTATTACTCCCATTTTATAGTGAGAAGAGCTACTATAATGAATGTTCACCCTATACCTATGACATAAGTATGCTATAGAAAGTCAAGTAACTCAATTATTGTTAATGAGCAATAATATTAACTCCCAACATTTTGTTCCCTTTTAACCAAGAACAATTTGTTATAATTTTCCCAGATACTATTTATACTAAGGGCAACATGAATGCCTTGCTTTCTTTGTGTCTTTTAAATAGAAATAAAGATACAATTTCTTCCAGAAAGAATTTTGTATATGTGTAGTTGCAACAATTCAACAAAATTATGTGCAGGAAATGGGTGTCCAGATATTATTTAAAAAGTCTAGCCATATATAATAAAAAAGCCCTGTGAATTATGGTATTTCAGTTTATGGGATAGAATTTGATATTTTATTTCCAAGCTTCTTGTTGGAGATAAAAACAAGAATTAGGTGAACATGCCAACTGTAAAAACTGCAGCTTATTAGGGCTCATACTGAAGCTTATTTTATAGATTCCTCCATTACTGACATCATTCTAAAAGGGTCAATAGAAACAGATTTTGTCAAAATAGGAATCAAAAAGTTTTGTGAGCAGGAGACATAGGTAACTGACAGCATTTCCACAAAGAATGGCTAGAAGGCCATTTTGGTTGCATTAGCACCCCTGTACCTCTACTCAGACTATACTTCTGCCAGGATACCCTCTCCTTCCAATTGTTGAAACCCTCCCCACAGACCATAGCCCAGTTTTAGTCCAATCTCCCCTAGGAAGCAGTCCTTGCCCACCAGAGCCCCCCTGTGATTCTGTCTACCCACATGATTTGTGTCCAACACTAATTTGGCACTTAGTAGTAGCAGAGATACTACAAGGCAATATGTATTCTCCTCTCCAACACTTCATGGCTTGGCTAAACACTTGCAGCAAAATCTTGGACAGATGGCTGGACTTTTCTGGACCTCCATCTCTTCATCTTTGAAATGAAGAATTTGAATCAGAGCTGTGGTTTTCAATTTTTGTTTTGGTCATGGAACCCTTCCTGCAATAAAATCTGTAGAACTCCAATATACAATACAGAGACAAAAAAGGGGTGTTCTTTTAAAAAAAAAACAAGGCTATGGACTGAGAGTCTTCTGGGTACCAAACCAAACCAATCCAAGCCAAACCAAAAAATAAAAAACTTAGACCCCTTCTTATTGTTGGTTTGAGGTCCTTCTGTGGAATCCTAAAAGCTCCATGAGAGTGTGAAAGCCACTGAATTAGATGATCTCTAAAGACGCTTTCTAGCCTCTATAGTCTATACTTCCTTTTTTTTTTTTTTAAAGATTTATTTTTTTGACAGAGAGAGAGAGAGAGACAGCAAGAGAGGGAACACAAGCAGGGGGAGTAGGAGAGGGAGAAGCAGGCTTCCCACTGAGCAGGGAGCCCGATGTGGGGCTCGATCCCAGGACCCTGGGATCATGACCTGAGCCGAAGGCAGACGCTTAACCACTGAGCCATCCAGGCGCCCCTATAGTCTATACTTCTGTGTGCATATTTGCAATCCAGTTTTGGATGGATTGCAAGCTTCTTAAAGGCAGTGATTGTGTATGACATTGGATTTCTAGATTATATATTGCCTGTGGAAAGAAGGTGCTACCTTGAGATATGCGGGACAAGGAAAAGGGTGAGCTCCTTTGGAGTAAAATTTAGTCTTCTGTTCAATAGTCTGAAGAAGTTTTTGCTTTTTTTCCTGGACTAAGGAGATGGAGGCAATAGTTACCACATTCTGACTTTGATCTTGAGTCTTTGAATTTGCCCTTTAGTAGCCTTTCCTAAGTTTTGCCTTCTCGGGAGCTCTACCCTTGGTAGCATTGGTAGACTGCTTGACTTACTGGGTGAAAATTATTTAGATCTCCTTGGAATCCCATCTAATTCTATAATTTGAGAGATAGACCCTACCTCTTTTTGGAGAAGAAGAACATGTGTGTGTGTGTGTGTGTGTGTGCGTGTGCACATGTGTGTGAACATTTGTGAACTTTTCTAAGTCCTGTTATGTTTTATCTTTTGAAGTACAGGCATCAAAGCTTAACTAAGTAAGTTTGATAATAGGAAAAAATGTCCTCAGATCTGAAAGTAGGCTATGTTGATATTTTAGATCAAATAACAAAATTCTCTTTTCTAGGTCCTATTTTGTAATTTTCTCAAAACCATTTCATACCAAAGAACTCATCATCATGTGTCTGAAAATAGGTTGATTCATTACATTAACATAGTGACTATTACATACCCATGTTATTTGCATACTCTTTATTCTATGCATATAAAGTACAGAGGCTTACTTTCAGAGAGAATAAACTTTAGAAAAAGCCAACAAGGAAGTATTTATGATTTCCATCCTATGTGCTGGGCTTAAATGAAATAAACTAGTTGACCTTTTGAGGTCCCTCAAATATCCATAGGTCCATTTTTTTCTTCTTGCTAGCAGAGGTTGTGACTTGTCATTCACTGTCAGCTTTAGTGATCAGTTTCATGTAAGTTTGAAACTAGAAGGGATACTTGAGCCCAAGCTCCTCATTCACTGTATGTAAACATAGGCCCAGAAAGATGGTGTGCTAGTTAGCAGAAAATCTGGGGCTATATTTAGTAGCATGTTGTATTCCTTACTGACAAAAGCTTCTTGTCTCTCAACTTCTAAATTGAGCCAGTAGGGATGTACATAGCCTAATGTAGGGGACCCTGAAGTGATCATTTGAATGAAAAGAAAGGTGGAGAAGATTCATTTTCATGGCAGCCTCATCTTTAAAAAGTAATCCCTTTCTGTAAAATATGGTAGAATTTTATGTGATAGGAAGAGGGAGGGAATGAATATTAATGGATTATTGACTATGTGCTCAGCACTTTACATGTATTATCTTGTGTAATACACACAACTAACCTACAAGTTAAGTATTTACTTATAAATGAGAAAGCACTCCAAGCCTCAGAGAAGGAAAGTGACTGGTCTAGGTTCATAGGTGGTGAGCAGGGGATCTGGGAATTGAACTAGCATCTGTCTGAATCTGCACACACATTCTTGTTAGTTACTATAGCATTCAGAATCCTGGCACCCCTGGGGAGGATAAGAAAACCATTACTCTTCCTACTAAAGTGATTTCATTGTGATTCATTCATAAGCTGTACTTCCCTTTGCTTAGGGGATGTGGATACTTTTGGTTTCTTTTTTTTTTTTTAAAGATTTATTTATTTGAGAGAGAGAGAGAGAGAGAGTACATGAGAGGGGGAGGGTCAGAGGGAGAAGCAGACTCCCCGCCAAGCAGGGAGCCCGATGCGGGACTCGATCCCGGGACTTCAGGATCATGACTCGAGCCGAAGGCAGTCGCTCAACCGACTGAGCCACCCAGGCGCCCCAACTTTTGGTTTCTTATATAGTCATTAGAAAAGACAAGGATTCTGGGATTAAATTGCCCATCAGCCTCGTCTTTCTCTCATTCTGCTGATCTCTCCTGGAGGAATATGCTTTTATCCGTCCTCATGCAGGATGTTTTATCAGGTGAAAAAAGCATTGCTTTGGATACTCTACTTTTATCACCTGATAAACTGTTTTGGTATCTTTTGTAATTGAAGTTTTGGCTTACTGGTCCTTTCTCATCAACCGATTCTAATTACTTTTTTTGGAGGGGAAGGGAAGTGGGAGGAGAAGGCATTTGTAATTTGATGGAAGAAAAATAACTAGCATCAAGTATTTACATGTGCCAGGCATTGTGATAGGCATATTATATCTATCTCAATCCTCACAACAATCTTTCAGAGTTATATATCTACATTTGAGAGAAGAGGGAATTGAAATTTGAGAAGGCTAGGTAAATAGTGTGAGTTCAAAAGGTGGAGTTAGGATTCAAACCCAGGTCTTTTTTATTCTAAAATGCAGGGTCTATTCCACTGTACTACTCAGCCTTCATTTAAAACATGGTTACTGCTTTCTCTAAGAGTCTAGATAAACTGAGAAATCTCAGTCTTGCTTGTCTTTAAATTCTGGCTCCCCTCTCTGGAGTTTCCTCTAGAGTTGAATGAACATCATCTTTCCCAGAAAGAAAAAGGGCAGAAAGCACAGCCCCTTCAGACATGGAATTAAAAGTTTATTTCCTGTTTCCTCCTGTCTGCCTGGATGAAACGCCTGAGTATACCTCTCCTGCCTCTAGTCAAATCAAAGACAGGCATCAGGGAATGGCTTCTTGGCTATGAAAGTCAGACAGTGTTTTTATTGTCATTTTAACTGCAAGCATTTCTTCCAACCTCCTGTTTCCAATTCCTGCTCCTGCTAATTGGCTAATTTTGTTTTCAGTTTGATGAAGCTTGTGTATTCTTAATTATGTTAATAGGGGCAAGCTATTTAAAATATTAACATTTAAAACATGTACTGAACACCAATAAAGTTTTTTTAAAAACAATAATTTATTTAGATAAGATTCACATAACATAAAACCATTTGAAAGTGAACAATTCAGTGGCAATCAATACATTTACAATGTTGGGCAACTATCACCTCTATCTAGTTCTAAAACATTTCCATCATGACTGAGTAAACTCCCTAATTCATGAAGCAGTTCTTCCTCATTTGTACCGCTATCCCACTCTACCCCAGCCCCTAGCAAGCACCAATCTGCATTTTGTCTCTATGGATTTATCTATTCTGGATATTTCATATAAATGGAATCATACAATATATGACATTTTTTGTTTGGCTTCTTTCACTTAGCATAATGTTTTCAAAGCTCATCCACATTGTAGCATTTATTGTTTTTTTATGGGTGAGTAATATTCCATCCCCTATATATACTACAATTTCTTTATCCATAAATCCACTGATGGACATTTGGGCCATTTCCACTTTCTGGCTATGGTGAATGGTGCTGCTATGAACATGTGTGTACATATACTTGCTTGAGGACCTGTTTTTAATTATTTGGGGTATATACCGAAGAGTGGAATGCAGGTGCATATTACAATTTTAGTCTTTGTTTAACTTTTTGAAGAACCACCAAATGGCTTTTCAAAATGGCTGGACCATTTTACCTTCTCATCAGCAATGTACAAGAGTTCTAATTTCTCCACATCTTGGTCAGCACTTGCTATTGTCCTTTTTTTTAAATTTTAGAGAGAGAGAGAGTGTGTGTGTGCAAGTTCATGAGAGGGGGAAGGGCAGAAGGAGAGGGCAAGCAAGAAAGGAGGAGAGAAACAGACTCCCCACTGAGCATGGAGCCCAACGTGAGGCTCAGTTTCACAACACTGAGATCATGATCTGAGTGGAAATCAAGAATCAGACGTTTAACCAACTGAGCCACCCAGGCGCCCCTGTCCTTTTTCTTTTAATTATAAACTATCCTAGTGTCTGTGAAGTTCCCCATTGTGGTTTTGATTGTTATTTCCCTGATGACTAATGATGTTAAGCATCTTTTTATGTGCTTGTCGACCATTTGTATATCTTCTTTGGAGAAATGTATACTTAAGATTTTTGCTCATTTTTAATTGGGTTCTTATCTTTCTGTTGTCGAGTTGCAAAAGTTCTTTATATATATTCTGGATACTAGGCCCTTATTAGATATCTAACTTATAAAACATTTCTATGATTCTATAGTTTATCTTTTCAATTTCTTGATAATGTTCTTTGATGCATAAGTCTTTCTGTATCAATTAAGAAGATGATGTGGTTTTTCTTCTTATTTTTTTTAACGTAATGTTTTACATTGATGGATTTTCTGATATTGAACCACCTTGCATTTCTCAGATAAATCCCATCTGGTCATGGTATATAATCCTTTTAATATGGTGTTGGATTCAATGTGCTAGTATTTTGTTGAGGATTTCTGTGTCTATATTCATAAGGTATACTCTGTAGTTTTCTTGTGATGTCTTTATCACGGTTATGATGGCCTCATACAATGAGGTAGGAAGTTTTCTCTCCTATCTTTTCAAAGAATTTGAGAAGGATGGGTGTTAGTTACTCTTCAAATGTATGGCAGAATTCACCAATGAACTTTTCGTTGTTGAGAGGGATTTTTTTTGGTTCGTTTTTTACTAATTTAATCTCTCAGAATTTATATTTCTTCTTCAGTCAGTTTTGGTAATTTGTAAGTGTTTAGGAATTTTTCCATTTTGTCTAGGTCATTTAATTTGCTATCATAGAATTGTTCATAGTATTCTCTTCTAATTCATGTTATTTCTATAAGGTTGGTAATAATGTTCCCATTTTCATTTCTGATTTTAGTTATTTGCATCTTCTCTCATTTCTTGTCAGTCTACCTAAAGGTTTGTCGATATTGTTGATCTTTTTGAAGAACTAGCCATTAGTTTCTTTTATTTTCTGTATTAGATTTCTGTTCTCTATTTTGTTTATCTCTACTCTGATCATTATTTTCCTTTTCCTTTTCCTTATTAAATACCTTTGTATTTACTTTGCTCCTGTTTCTAGTTCTTTAAGGTGTAAAGTTATGTTATTGATTTGATAATTTCTTCTTTTGAATGTAGGAGCTTACAACTGTCAATTTCTTTCTTAACAATGGATTCCCTCGGGGGGATTTCTGTCTGCTTCTTTTTTTCTGGTGATGGGCCATACTTTCCTGTTTCTTTGTATGCCTTTTGATCTTTTGTTGAAAACTTGATATTTAATAAAATATGATGTTACATAGCTCCGGAAATCAAACTTCTCCAGAGTCTGCTATTTTTTTTTGAAAATTTTATTTTAATTCCAGTACAGAGTTCACTATTTTTTTTTAAAGATTTTATTTATTTATTTGAGAGAGAGAATGAGAGACAGAGAGCACGAGAGGGAAGAGGATCAGAGGGAGAAGTAGACCCCCCGCCGAGCAGGGAGCCCGATGTGGGACTCGATCCCGGGACTCCAGGATCATGACCTGAGCTGAAGGCAGTCGCTTAACCAACTGAGCCACCCAGGTGCCCCCAGAGTTCACTATTTTTGATCACAGAAGTCTATAAAATTCAAACAATTTTTGCATAGACTGTATTCTTTGTCATGTGTACTCAATGAAGTCTCTTTTTCTTTAGCTGTGTTTAACTAGCATTTTTTTAAACCAGTGTAGTTTCTTTTTTATTGTTGTTTCTATTTTTTATTATTTTTTTACATTTTTATTTAAATTCCAGTTAGTTAGCACACAGTGTAATATTAGTTTCGGGTGTATGATAGTGATTCAACACTTCTGTGCATCACCAGGTGCTCATCACAAATGCACTCCTTAATCCCCATCACCTATTTCCCCCATCCTCCCACCCACCTCCCCTCTGGTAACCATCAGTTTTTTCTCCAGAGTTAAGAGTCTGTTTCTTAGTTTGCCCCCCTCTCTCTTTTTTCCCTATGTTTGTTTTGTTTTCTTAAATTCCACATATGAGTGAAACCATATAGTATTTGTCTTTCACTGACTGACTAATTTAACTGGTATTTTGACAGAGATTTCTTTGAACTCCAGAACACACACACACACACACACACACACACTCCCTTCAACATCAAAACACAAAACCAAAAAGCCCGCATCTCCCAGTCTTTGCAGATTGGTTCTGTGCTAGGAAAACTCGATTTCAACACTTAGTCAGACTGTTTAAAACTCTGGCATGGCCTTCACTTCCTGTTTACACTGAGCCTGGAGATCAACTAGAGGTGAAAACTTAGGATCTTCGTAGGTCTTTTCTGAACATGCATCCTGCCCTGGGAATGTGTGTAGCTTTCTAAATTCCCCAGTATACATGGGTACTTTTGAATGCTCTCCTTTTCCAAAAAACTCTCTTCCCAGGTAATCTTTCAGGCTTTAAGCAGTCTATTATTTGTCTGAACCATAATCTTTTACCCCAGGTGGGTGCAGGTGTTTCATTTGCCTTACAGTGTTTTTGAGCAAAGTCCACTATTTTTGTGCCCTGAATGATTTCTGAGTTAAGTGAAACAGATATGAGTGCCTTACATTAGTTCTTCAGGGAGTTCCCAGACAGTTTAGAAGAGATAAACATAATAATTATCAGAGAAGATCTACTCTGCTCCTTCTAGAACCGAGAACCAGGGTCTCATACAAGGAATGGAGTTTGTTGTCTTCAAGACTGCTGCTGAGCTGGGGAGGGAGTAGGTAAAAGGGCAAGTAAAAATGCCGTAAAGCATTCCTACAATGTGGAAGTTGCTTTTCTTCTGGATTCAGCATTTTCATGGTTTCTGTAGATCTTTGACTGTTTTCCAGAGTTCTGACAAAATAGATGCTGCCAGTTTCTGCTGTTCTTCAATGTTTCTAGAGAGGGATGGGAGTTTGGATCTGCCAAGTCTGACATTTTGCTGATATCACTCTCATTAACAAAATTTTACCTGGGCTATTGAGTCCAGGGCTTGTTCTGGAAGGCTTGGCTTGAGAAAGCTATTACATTTGCCCACCACAGACACTTCTCTCCAGTGACCCTTAAAAGGAACCCTGGTCTCCATATACCTTCCCCACATAGAACTCCTTGCTTAGAATTAGGCCTAGAGGATACCCACAGGTATTTGAATGTTGATGGATGATGGGAAAAGACTCTGTTAATTATTAAGGCAATGGGAAGAGAAGTCAAGCAACATTTCAGTCAAGTGGCCATATTCCAGTCTTCCCTCAAAATATGTCCCCACAAATGGCTTTCATTGATGCATTTAGTATCCTCTTGGTTTGTTTTTTGTTACTTCTCCTTTCTTTCTCCATCAATTGTAAATATCCTTTGTTCAGTGGAAGACATATTTTCTTGCTAAACAACCCTGAAATATAATTACATACGCACCATGCTAGGAAATTTCTCTGGTATCTAAGTTTGCCTGATTAGTCCTCTTCTCTCAGTCCATACTTACCACTTTTTGCAGTTCACCTACCATTCCTAGTCTGGACTCCTTAACATTGAAGGCTCAGATCCACTCAAAGGCTACTCCAGATTTTTCTTTAATTCCCCTCCTACCACTACCACCAAAGGGCAGGCAAAAAAAATACATTAATCAGATTTACCCTATCTGAATTACGCTGGCTATTTCCTCTGGAATCTAACCATTTTACTTATTGGGAAATTCACGATAATTTTCTTTTGCCATCTTGACTTTACCTTTTTTTCTCCCCTAAATCTTTTCTGCAGCATTGCCCTCCATGATAGGTACTTTTTTAGCCCTTAGTAGTAGTTCTTAGAAATAAGCCATACAATTTCCTCTTCATCTCAGTTCTCTCTCTCTCTCTGCTATGGGTCCATTTATTGTTATCTTTTCCCCAAATCTCTGAACTGTACCTTACAAACACGTAGCTTCCATTTCTTTGGCATTTTCAGAAAATGTAGGTTATGGTACTGTCAGACAAATTGTCAAAGCTGCAGTTGCTATAGGTGAAATGGAGACTAAGTGCTGAATGTACAGATGAGAAATCACAATAATTGCCTTGTAATCTAATTGGACCAACATTCTACAGCAAAGATGCATTGTGGGTAATTTTCTTCTACTTTGGGGGGCTGTCTATATTTGTACTGGATTTTAATTGGAAATTCCCTGCTAATATAAGATTCAGGACATTTTGTGACCCCTTAAAAGCATTCAAAAATATGCAATTAAAAATAAAGATTCCCCCCTTCTTCCAAGAGTTGAAAAACTTGGCAAAACCAGGTACACGTATTTTTCCACTGCAAAAAGGAGTATCAGATGCAAAATCATCACCTTCTTTCACTAAGAGGTGACCAAGGCTGTAAAATATGAAGTCAGAATGATGTAGAATGAAACCACAACAACACATGGAGCATTCAGATGTTAGAAAAAGGAATTTTTCTGGATAATAGGGTTTTCTGGAGTTCAAATTTACCTGTTTGCATTTCAACGATTTTTAATTTAATCATTTTGGCTAGAACGTTTTCTAACATGTATTGCATACTTCCTTGCCTCCTTAAGTAGAATATATTGAATATAATTTCATCTTTTCTCAATGACTCAGTGTCCATGCTGTGATTTTTAACTTCTCAGTGTGCTGTATCCAGTGATACCCTCAGGGCCTGTTACAGGCTATAAGAACGTTTGCTCCAACACTAAATGTTCCCAGACTGCAGAGAGTCATTTTGTCAGCTTTTTCCTAGTTTTTTTTCCCCTCTCTCCTTTTGTTATAAGTGTTCTCCTGTCTTTGTTTTAACATCCACTGTCATGATGTTCCTAATCTTTGATAGGATTAAAAATAAAATAGCTAAACTTGGTTATAATTGTGTATAAAATACAAGTGTAGAGATCCTGAATCAAGTCCTATCACAGCTCACCTTGAGAGAAGCACATGTGTTAAAATGCATGAATGTGGTGGTCAGATACCCTCTTTGCTTTGTTGCTGGTTCTTAGCTACATTACAGTTAAGTGATATTGCTGATGTTAAAAGGTGAGGTTGGGAAAGGTGGAGGGTCACTTTTTACAGTAACATTCAAGTTATTGTAAAGCCAGTAGGTAGTTGACAATATGCTCCATGTTGCACTCCGTTAATCTAAAATGATACCCTTATTACTTCATCTTTCAGAGAAATATATTAAGCCATAGCTGAGGGCCATAATTTAAGCACACCAGTGGGTTGTACCTCTTTCCTGCAACCTCAGTTTCTGATCTCATGAACATCTTATACTTAATGCTGAGGACTCTGAAGACTTTTACCTATAGGTCCTGTAGATGGGGGAGATGAGGTAGATAGAAAGGGTCAGGGTAAAGCCCCTTTTTATTTTTTATTTTTATTTTTGCATGAAAATAGAAGCTTCCGGTTTGATCACATTCTCGGTTTGAATATTGCAGCAGAGATGATTTCATCCTGGGCAAATGTTCTTTGGGGACTTAAATGAAAAACCCTCCTTTGATTATTCTCTTAAGGAATAACCATGATAGGAGTTTTTCACTCATGTTTGTAGTGAAAAAGACATTCGCAGATCCTTTTGACAAAGGTAAGTGTCTTGTTTGGTTCTTTTATGTATCCTGAAGCAGCAGGGAGCCTCTATTACTTTCTTGCAGAGCCTAAAATTAACTGGAAAAAACAGGGACAATGAAAACAGCAGATCTGTGCTGAATCAGGTTCAGTGAGGAGCATTCAGATGTTAGTAAGTCCTGTGTCTGTCACTTAATTCAATCAATGATTTATTTTATCCCAACCTCTAGACCCAAATCATTTTTTATGAAAAATAAAAATAGCTCAATGTGACCTTGGCATGTCTTGGGGGGAAGGCAAGCACAGACAAGTTTTTCACTGGTGTATCTACTTGTACATTGCTTCCCTAATTACAGTCCTTCATGGGGGACCAGATGGCCATTAATTAAGGAGGCTCTCCAAATAAGAGACCCCAATGTACAGAACCTTCTTGTGCTCTACATCTAACAGATGCTCAGTCTAACTAGCTTTAGTTTTAGTACCCAGGGTTATGGGGTACTTTCCTTTTGGGTGGGAGAGACAGAACATAGAGACAGCCCAGAAAAGATGGTGCCTCACATAGATAAATCCTTATTACCCAGTAGTGCATTGGGTGGGGAACCAGCAGCACCCAGCTTTTTTTGTATGTCTCCCAATGTAATGAGAATTGGTATGTATACACATGACCCTTAGGCCCTCCGGGTCCCCAACTTCCTTCCAAATCACTAATAGAACCTTAATTTGTATTCAGTGTAACCACCATGCTAAACATCACTTAAAAAAAGTTTTAGTTAATTCAGAACTTCTCTATTAGCTATACTCTTTGATGAACTTAGAACAATCCATTTCCAGACTCTGACAGATAATTTAGTTTTCATTAGGTAGATGGCTAGTTAAGTTTATACCCTTAAAGAACAAACTGATAAATATGCATGTCACACATGGAAAAGTTCAATGATATGAGTCAGTTGGAGTGTGACCCTTTCCTGCCTTGTGCAGACATACTTCTGGGAGATCAACTGATACACAATGAGGAGGAGGATAATGAGAGAATTACTGACATTATTAATCTGTGTGGAGCTGGAAAAAGCTATGATATGTATTTTTTTGGCAACAGAAAAAGAATGTAGGTGGTCAAGAGACTTGGGTTCTAGGGCTAGCTCTTCCATTAAATACTCACATGACCCATAACTCTACTTATTGCAAAATTATATTTACCTTTACCTATCTCACAGGTTTGTGAGAAGATCTTTGTTTGGGCTTCCCAAACTAAGACAAGGATTCATGTGAAAGTAGTTTGAGAGTTGAAGGGACACTGGTAGAAGAATGGGGTAGTAAAATAAGGAAGGGAAGAAAGCCGGCATTAAAGGGAACATTATCAAACTAGCTACCACAGAGACAGACTGGTGCCTTAGCCTTCAGGGGAAAGTCTGAGAGGCAGTGTAAGTCATTTGCTTCAGGATTATCCCACCTGAGAGGTGAGGTGACACTAACTCCTGTCAGTCTGGTTTAGGGACATTAATGCTCTGGCATGTCCAACCTGCCACACAGGTTGGCAAAACAAGTTTTGGCATCCAGAGAAAGTCCTCAGGAAAAGAAATGCAAATGCTGGCAGTAGGAAGCTGGGGTAACATGCTTTGAAGTGGTGAGTGTGAAGAGGTATGGGTATGATAGCATCTGTTACATTCAGGACAAGGGCATAAATGAATGTGTTTTTTTGTATAAATAAAAGTTCTTAATAATTGTAAGCATTAGAATTATAGTTGCCTGCTAATACCCATGAAACTGATGACTTTCCATATGGCTGGAAAGAAACTGAAATAATTAATGAGCATACCATCTATTAAATACTTGCTATGTGTCAGATACCATGATATGTATTTTAAATACATTGACCCATTTACTCCTCTTTATGAGCTAAATACTGTGATTATCTCCATCTTGTAAGAATAAAATTTAGACAGCTGACGTAACTTGCTCAAGGGCACAGAGCTAACAAGTGGCAGACCTGGCGTTCGAACCCTGGCAGTTAAACAATCCAGTCCACACTCTTAAGACCACTATATTCTACTGGCAACCTTGGGGGTAAGGGGTGGAGCTGCCTCTTTGGTGACCTTGAAGATTCTGTCTCTTTAATGTTTCCTTTATTATCAACTGCCTCATTTCAGCTGGTAAAGAGGATTTAAGATATCTTGCTGAGGTTTCGTTTGTTGGTTTTTGGACCAGTGCCTTGAAAATGACAGGGATCTCTGATCTATTTTTTTTACAGGTTATGTTGCATAGAGCTCTGTAGTGGGAAAGAAATCAACATGTTTTATGAACGTGGCTCCCCTTATTGAGGAAAGATATTTTATAGCCTGACTCTTTCTCTCATTCTCAATGGTTTTAGGCAAACTGGTCAATTTGGAAAATACTTTTTGTTTTACCTGTCACCTTATGGACAGTGGGATGGTTACTCAAATGCAAATCAAATAAACTAATCTTAATTTGCATGTCTCAATCCACTCAGGAAAAGCAGCATGGGGAAGCTAGAGTGTTAAGGATTAGAAACTAATTCTCTATTTGCTGCCTATGATGAAGCTGACAGATGCTCAGTGCAGATATGACAAGTGCATATCTTATCTGAAAACTGTCTTCTGCAAGGACTTTGGTATAAACCTTCTAATTGATACCCGTGAAATGACAGAGTTGCAATCAAGTTTCCTGAGCAACGTGACAATCATTAAATGTACGATCTGCAGGAAGGGAAGATAAATGGTGCTGTACATTTGGAGGAAAAATAGAAGGTGCCATATTGGACCCGAGGACTTTGATGTTATTAATGGGCTGTGCTCAGTTGCTCCAAGAGGCAAGAATATTTTTCCTTTAACTCTCTTCCTCTATCTGAGTCAACATCTTCAATGGTCTCTTCTATGCATATACCTATCACCCTCTGAGACTAACCACATCAAACACAACTCATATCCCTTCTCTGACTGTTTTTGGGCTTCTATTAGTGCTGATGGCTTTCTGCTCCTTTTCCTTGGCTTACCTACTGAAGGTAATGGTCCCTCCCTTTTCTCTTCTTCTCATGGATTGGCCCCCTTCAGTCCCCCACATCTGGCTTCTCCTCTATCACTAATCCTAACTACAGACTTTCTCCCACCTGAGCCTTCATTCTTACTGCTAAAGCCCAGTCTCCATACTGGGCAGAAAAAAGTATTAACAGGCTGATCATCTTTTCCAAACTCTCTGCCTTTAAAACCATACATGATAAAACTTGACTATATTTCTCCACCCTAATTTTTATTAGGGCAAATCCCTATTCTGGCCTGCAACCCTACCAGGTTTGTTCTCACCTCTCTTATTTCGTGAGCCTTAGTCCCTCCACCTGAACTATTCTTGCCTCTTGTATATGCTTATGTGAAGTCTCCCCAGTGTTTAAGTTCCCCTCCACAAAACCCTCCTGTCTCTATAACCCACTATACTTCATACTATATGCAATCATTCTTTTTGATAAGTACTTATGTACGCATTATATTTATATTATAGAAATGCTTCATTTGAGAATCTCGTCTCCTTGGGGCACCTGGGTGGCTCAGTCAGTTAAGTGTCTGCTTCGGCTTGGGTCCTGATCCCGGGGTCCAGGGATCGAGCCCTTTATTGGGCTCCCTGCTCAGTGGGGAGTCTGGTTCGCTCTCTCCCTCTGTGTGTGCGCTCTCTCTCTTAAAGAAAAGAAAAGAAAAGAAAAGAAAAGAAAAGAAAAGAAAAGAAATCTCATGTCCTTAACTGGATTGTAAACCTCTTGAGACAAGAACTGTGGCATATATTTCTTCTGAGTTGTCACAGTTCTTTACAGAATGCCAAGTCTGGACAGTCTCACTTTTAAGGTTGGTGACAAACTAGACATGTTAACTACAACGTACCAGTGTATCTTTGACCATCAAACGTATCCATATAAAAAGTGCTTAAATGTGTAGGTTCTTCAGTTTGCTGTTTTAGTGTGAGCTTGGGTTACATCACAGCCTGGAAAGAAAAAAGAGCCTACCTGTGGCAGAAGGTACTATGGGGATGTTGTAGGTAGTTAGCAGTTTGCTAAGGAAACTCATCACATGTAAATTTCAAGTTATCTTTGGAAATAACTATTAAGAGGAGGGATGTTCTAGTCTGCTATAGAGTAAATATTTGTGTCCCCCCCCCAAAATCATATGTTAGAAGCTAATGCCCAGTGTGACACCATTAGGAGGTGGTAACTTTGGGAGGTAATTAGGTCATGCCAGTGAAGTCCTCATGAATGGGATTAGTGTTCCTAAAAAGAGACCCCAGAGAGCTCCGTAGCCCTTTCTGCTTTGTGAGGACAAAGTGAAAAGATGGATGTCTATGAACCAAGAAGTGGGTCCTCACCAGACACCAAATCTACTGGCACCTTGATCTTGGACTTCCCAGCTTCCAGAACTGTGAGAGCTAAATGTTTGTTGTTTACAAGCCCCCATTTATGGTATTTTATTATAGTGGCCCTAACAAACTAAGGTACTTTTAAGGCTAGCATAAAAATTTACCTCATTCTTATAGCAAGAAAAGCTATGGGGCTCTGTGCTTGTAGTAATTAACAAATTGCTGTTGGATAGTTTCTCTGCTGAGAAGAGGCAGAAAAGATAGACAGGAAACTCAAAAGGAGAAACTGTCTTTCCTAGTCTTTTCTCATTCTAGAAGCCTTTTCCATGAAGTCTTAGATAGAAACTGGGGAAGAATAAAAACTTTTAACACCTAAGAAAAAGAGCCCATGGCTCTTTTGTTGGTAAGGCAAATAGAAATCTTGAAGCCATGTACTAGTCAGGAAGGAATTTGATTTAAAAATAAAGATTCAGATTGAAGTAGAGTACAGCATCCTAATTATAGTCTGAGGATGAGACCATGCTTTAGTTAAACCGTAGTTGATAATGGATTATTTTGAAAGACAACATATATATGTATATATATATTTTTTTCTATAAATGATTTTCTGTGCCTGATCTTTAAGCATATCTGAACATATTATTTAAAATAAGACAGACCAGCAAAGTATAATATTCTTTATAAAATGTGAAGTCCTAGAAATCCACAATTTTTGTTGTAGTCTAAGGTAAGCCCACAATAAGGGTTTAAATTTCATCATTCAAACCACTTACCCAACGGACTTACTGCCACCTGTTGTTCATGTATCCAAATTACATGAAAAGTGCCTGAAGGGTATTTGAGTCTCTTGAGGGTTAACTACATAACTATATATATAAAGTGGCATTTGCCATCTGTACTGACATCTCGATAATTTTACGAGACATCTGCATATTTCATTCTTAACTGAGAGGTAGCATTTAGAAAAGAAAATTGTGATAAGAGGAAGAAAGCTTGGATTTTATTCCAGCTAGGGAAAGTCACTTAACTTCCCAAACCTCAGTTTCCTCATCCATAAAATGGGATAACGATAATGATTGCCCTTGCATACAGAGAGAGGTGTTGTGAGAATCCAGCCAGAGACTATTGTGTGAAAAAGTTTTGTAAAATTGTGTATAACATATGTCTACTCAGTATTGCCAATGTAGATGCTGAATAGGAAATGAAACAGCATGCTGTCATGGGCTCAATGAATATTAAAATACTACAGTTTGCCTTCTTCTAATACCAGGTAAAATCTACTTTGGTTCCCATGTGCTGTTCCAATATCTTGGGAGATTCTATGTAGTTGCCCACCCCTAAGCCCCTCAGCATGATATGGCGTTTGCCAGAATTTCCCCTAGCCTAGAAATTCCACTTCTTAATCCCTCTCGATTATATAAACTCCACAGTGCTTTTAACTATGTTTTCTGAAGGAAAGGGAAAATGACTCTATTCCTCTGGGCCAATAGTTAATTAAAAAGAGGAATTAGGAGCCCTGGATTTTTGCCCCATCTCTGCCAGTCTCTCATTATGCAACCTCTTATAAGTCATTTAACTTCTTTATGCCACTATTTCCTCATCTATAAAATGGAAGTTATAATCTTTGTATTTTACCTGCCTCACAAGGGTGGTGTGGTAGGCTGATAGTAACCCCCCCTAAAAAATATTCATGTCCTAATTTCTGAAACTTGTGAATGTTACCTCATATGGCAAAATAACGTCTTTGCAGGTGTGATTAAATTAAGGATTTTAAGATGGGGAAATTATCCTGGATTATTTGAGAGGTCCTAAATTCAATCACATTCATCTTTATAAGAGGGAGACAGAGGGAAATTTGACAACACAGAGAAAAGGAGGAGGTAATGGGACTATGGAGGCAGAGATTGGAGTGGTATGTTACACGTCATGGGATTCTGGTAGCCACCAGAAGCTGCAAGAGTTAAAGAACCGAAGATTCTCCTCTAGACCCTCTGGAGGGTATGTGGCCCTCCTAACCTTGATTTTGGCCCAGTAATGCTGATTTCAGACTTGTGGTCTCCTGAACTGTGAGAGAATACATTTCTGTGGTTTTAAGCCACCACATATGTGGTGATTCATTACAGCCACCACAGGAAACTCATACAGGTGGTATGAGGATTATAGGCTCCTGGTGCATAGAAAAGAACCAATGAATGTTACACTGAACTCAAATATGTTACAGATGCGAAAAATATAAACTGCCATACATTTGTAAGGAGCAGGCATCATAACTTGATTTGGGGCCCCTAAACGTTGGCCTTCAGGAATTCATCTTTAGTGAGGGGAAATATTGCTCCAATATGCTGGGTTGTTTCAAGTCAAGGGAGGCAGTTGAAAAAATATTACATGTGGGAGGGAGTTAAATATCCAAATTATTTATGTGAACCCTGAAGTGGTATCCTCTATTTGTAGAGTGATTTGATCCATCAGGCTTGGAAAATATAGTCTGTGTGGTTCCCCAAGAGTTAATGTCCAAGATCTCTAACTGCGCTTATTTCTAGGACAGTGGTTCTCAACTGGAGGCAAGGAACATCAGTGATAATTCAATACATTTTTGGTTGTCACAATTTGGGAGGGAGGGAGCTATTAGCATCTAGTGGGTGGAGGCCAGGGATGCTGCTATACATCTTACAGTGCACAGGATGGCCCCACGACAAATAATTATCTGGCTTAAAAGATCAAGAGTGCTGAGGTTGAGAAATCCTGCTCTGTGGGGAGAGAAAACTAGTAGCAGACTAAGTCTTTCCCTCTGTTTTTAAAATTTATTTCTTCTGGATTAAAAAAGAATATTTTTAAAAATTTCGTTCAAGACTATGGAACTTGGTGGGATGGTGAGCTCATTAGAACCCTCGTCTGGATGGCTTTGTTGGCTTAGAGCCAGTGGAAGGAAAAGTTCTGGAGCTCTTTCCAAAGCTCTCACTACAATGAGCAGTTCTCCTGGGAGGACGAGCTGAGCCAGAGCCTGGTGTTTCCCTCTATACCAGTTCTTGGATCAGTGGCTTAATTCTCGACCCTCTGCAGGTTGTCATGCTCTCATGGTCACCAGGGCCCCCAGTATACTATTTAGAATCAGAATGTTTGTTTATGTGCCTAGACAAAGTGGATCTGGCATTTCTGTTGCACTGCAGTAAAAGGTTAGAGCTTACATAAGCCAGATAAATGCAAAGTCAAGGTGACTCTATTTTATGTATCACATTAATACAGAACTGTAAATCCTTGGGGCACATTTTAGGAATCAAGGGAAGTCATGGCTATACTGCCTAGAAAAGGTAAAAGATGCATGCAATTTAGAGAAATAACATGGATAATGAGAACTGTGTAGAAGTGTAGAACCTTGGCATCTCTCCCATCTGGAATCTACCTCTGTTGTGAAGCAAGTCTGTAAAGGAGATTCAGCAGGACCAAGTCAGATGGACCAACTTCTCGCCTTCTACTTTTGTCTACCCCATCCTGACCATAATGTACTTATATTATTTTTGCCCCACTTTTCCTGCTCTCCAAGACTTAAAGAAAAGGTGCAAGCTAGAACTTTTCTTGGCTATTTAACTCATTTTAACAAGGAACTGCTCCACCAGACAATGAGCTTTGTGAAGGCAGGGACCCTTGTGTTACTTCTTGAGTCTTCAGCACCTTGCGCAGTGTCTGCTGCATAGTAGGTGCTCAAAAATTATTTGTTGGAGAATGAATGAATGAACTCTTTTCAAGCCTTTTTTTTTTTTTTTTTTTTTTGTCATTGTTGCAACTGAGGCCCATATTCTGATTTGTCTTTGGTGGTTCTGTTGGTGAGATGACCTACATCCATCCACAAATATCCATTGAGTATTCCCTTGAAAGTTGTTTTCAAACTTAATCAGATGTCAGAATCATGGAGAGGGCTTATTCAAACACTGGGTGCTGGGCCCTACCCACAGAGTTTCTGATTCAGTTGGTCTTGGTGGGGCTTGAGAATTCACATTTCTGACAAGTTCTCAGGTGATTCCACTGTACTCTAAAGTGCCCAGAGAGAGCATACTTTGGGAACCACTGCCTGGGGTTTATGCTGTGGTTTTGTGTAGTAGACACAGCTTGTCACAGCTGAGAACACAATGCTATTGATTAGCTCTTCTGGTGGAGAGGAAATGGCATGAAGTAAAAATAAATGCTCAACTTTACAAATATTAAATGCTAATTTAAAAAAATTAGTCCCCCTCCACATCAGAGCAATAAAAAAAAAAAAAAGGAGACTGTTCCCTATTGGTAAGAAAGTAGGTATTTCATACTTGACTTGTGGGAGTCGACTTTGGTGCAGCCTTCCCTTCACTGTCTATTTCTTATCCTTCAGATCTCAGCTTAATCGTCCCTTCCTTAGAGAAGCCTTTCATGCTTGGCTAATCCAAAGAAAGATTTTTCTTATCATTCATAGTGTTTGATATTTTATAAACCTCTGTGAATATTTATTAATGTGCTTACTGAGTTAATGCTTGCTATCCCTATTAGACTAGTCCCTGGAAGGTTGGGTCCATATCTATTTTGTTCATTGCCATATCTCTAGCACTCAGTACTATGTGTGGCACCTAGTAAGACCTCAATTACTCGATTGATATCTGTTGCTTAGTGCTGTTTATAGTTGTAAACAATTTACTTATTTATTTTTTATAGTTGTAAATGATTTAAATGGCAGGCAATAGGTGTTTGGCTTAAAAAAAAAACATATGGTACAGTCAGCGGACTGTTTTGCATCCACCAAATATATTTTTGTAGAAATATATCTATTGACATGTAATGGTGCCAAGAAATATGGGAGATGATAAAAGCAGGTTCCAAAACAGCAATCTGACATAATTTTTGGGAAAAAAAAGATTTCTAATTGACTCTAAGATGCCATGATTTTAAGATACATCATCTATATGATAACCCTAACCATATTTGTGTGGGAAGCACTACCACATCGACTGTGAACATCCATTGGAAGACACAGCCCAATTCCAAATCACAAGTGTATGAAAGAAAATGCATAATAGAACCTAATATTCATAGAAGAGGGGTTGAAACATTATACACCGAGGTGTCAACAGTAGTTTTTTCTGGATAGATAGTTATGGGTGTTTATTGGTATTTTGATTTTTTCTTCTTTTTGCTTATTTGCAGTTGCTGACCTTTTGTAATGAGTATGGCTAACTTTGGCAATAGAAGGGAACTCTTTTTTTTAAATTAACATAGAATGTATTATTTGTATCAGGGGTACAGATCTGTGATTCATCAGTCTTACACAATTCACAGTGCTCACCATAGCACATACCCTCCCCAGTGTCCATTACCCAGTCCCCCCATCCCTCCCATCCCCCACCACTCCAGCAACCCTCAGTTTGTTTCCTGAGATTAAGAGTCTCTTATAGTTTGTCTCCCTCTCTGGTCTCATCTTGTTTCATTTTTCCCTCCCTTCCCCTATGATCCTCTGTCTTGTTTCTCAAATTCCCCATATCAGTGAGATCATATGATACTTGTCTTTCTCTGATTGACTTATTTCACTTAGCATAATACCCTCTAGTTCCATCCATGTTTTGCAGATGGCAAGATTTCATTTTTTGATGTCTGCATAATATTCCATTGTATATATACCACATCTTCCTTATCCTTTCATCTGTTGATGGACATCTAGGCTTTTTCCATAGTTTGGCTATTGTGGACACTGCTGCTATAAACATTGGAGTGCACCTGCCCTAAAAGGGAACTCTTTAAAGATACCATGCTTATTCCTTTCTTCTTGGAGATTAATCGAGGGCAAGAGCATATCCTCAACACTGCCTCCTGTCCCAGCAGTGGAATGCTTAGCACCAAGTACTTAATGAGTTTGGATCATTACAAGGTATTAAAAGAAGCACAGGATTCAAAAAGTCTAGACATGATTTTGAGTCCTGGCTCTGCTGAGTAACCTTAAAATATACACATAATCTTGCTGTTTTTCATCTGTAAAATGGGGATGATCATACCTATCTCAGTTGTTTAGAAATGACACGGGGCATATGAAACCTCTCTGCATCTGCTCTTCATATGTGAATTGTTATTTTTAGTGCAAGTAGAGCAGCCACATTTCATCTTGCCCAAATGATGCCAAGCACTAAGGGACTACCTTGTCTTCATGGCATTCTGGAATGCCTTTTTTTTCTGATTTGGGTAAGAAACTATGCCTTTTTATGCCCCCTGACTCAAATCCACCTGGAAATACCACCAACTACAGGGGTCACCAGGGCAGGAACTGAGAGAGAAAGCATTTGTTATGGGTTAAAATATATCTTAATTGTAAATATAGCATATCTGGGACTAAGATACAAATGTACAGAAAGGCTGTCTGGATATAGGACTTGGTTTAGCAATTCAGATCATTCCAAAGAACTTGAGATGCTGTGGGTACAGTGGTGGGAGAGTTCTACAGTCAAATAAGTTTAGCAAAAACTTAACAAAGCAAAAAACTACATATTTTAGTGCTCTCAGAAATGCACAATACACATTAGAACATTAAAGGTTATGAGAAGTCCTGCAGTAAAGATGTTTACTTTCCTTTGTTTATCCCAGCATTTTCCAGAGAGATATGACTCTCCCACACCCTTGTAACATTTGTTAAAATTCAGGATGAGCACATGCTGGGCAATATTGCCTTAGATGATTATCTCAGGGATAGGATAGTTGGTCTACTACATAGCATAATGTAAAAGACAAAGTAATAATTAACGCCCTGGCTTCCATTCTCATGGATGGCAATATTGGCTTGACAAAAAGCAAAAATAATAACTGGGGTTGAGGAGAGTGACATCACCAAAATGGCAGCATAGGTCATTCTTGACTTTTCTCCCCATCACCTGAAAAACAAATATCTATTTAAGAATGAGACACCACTGAGAGAATCATAGAACAAGTGGCGCACTGCATCTCAGAGACCAAGAGAGACTGTACTAGAAGGGTAAGAGAAATGGCTACATGTTGACCACATTGCCCCTCCCCCAGGACAGTGCAGTGCTGAGTTGCCTGATCTTTCAGTGGGAAAGAGAATTCAGGAAAAAGAACCAGCCTACCCTAGCACTGCGGGTCACTTTGTGGGAGCCCCTACTCTGATCTTGCACCACAAGGACTGCAGGGTAATCTGCAGGGCCCAGCCACTAGGAATATGACTGTAATAGAAAAGGGGGAATGGCTTGCAACAACCAGCACACAGATGTTGGCAGACTGAGTTCATACCTGCAGTGCCCAAGTAGTAATCCTAACCAGTGGCTTTTGCTCTTCTATAGAACCAAGTCAGTGGTGCACTCAGCAGGGTGCAGATCTGCATGATTCAGATCCCCAGACAAAAAGTTTTGCCAGGCCTAGAGCCTGGTGTGTCCATACTCAGGCAAGGTGCTGAGTCATAGCCCTACCCACTGTGGAAAGTATCTTCCCACTCCATCTGACCAGAATGGCTGGTGACAACTCCTGGGAGCTGTGTGTCCCAGTGGCTGTTGAGCTGAGAGAAGGACAGACAGAGCTAATAGTTTGTGGTGCAAAGCCAGTGGCCCAGTTTGGCCAGGGAACTTGGGGTATGGGTCAACTTAAGTTAGGACAACAAATAGCTTTACCAATTTTAGAGCTGCTTCTCCCACTGTGCCTAGGCAGGGGATCTAATTCATAGCCCTACTCATCACTGATACATACTTTAGCCTGTCCAACCAGAGAACCTAACCAGAACACACAGGAAGCTACAAAACCCATTCAACAGCTCTATGTACCATGGCACTTGAACATAGACACAGCTCATGGCTTTTGCTCTCTGCAGAGCAAAACTGGTGGCTTCACCTGACCAGAAAATTTAGTGCAAACTCAGCCTGATTTGGGCTTCCAAATGAGCTGTACAGGCCCTGGGCCCTGGCCTGCTGCCCTTTCAGTGCAGCAAAGTTAAATCATTACTCCCTCTACTACTGAATATAGTACCCAGTCCTGTCTATCTAGTAAACCTGATCAGAGAATTCAGGCAATTGCAAAGTCCATCTTTGGGTAGAGAACCCAGCCAGTAGTCTTATCCAACTGTTCTCAGCCTGGTATACCCCCATCCCTATTTTCAGAGTTCAAATAGTTGCCTCACCCCAAAATAGACCATAATAGCAGGCTCCACCTACCCAAAGACATTACCAGCAGACACACCCAGAAAACCAAACTATGCTAACTGGTGAAGAACTATCTCTGCCAAAGTGGATTTGTAAAGTCTGAAAGAGGAGTCACATTACTCAAATGCACAAATATCAACATAAAGATTCAAGGATAATTTAAAAAATCAGGTAAATATGACACCACCAAAGAAAACTAATAAAGCTCCAAAAAGCTGACCCTAAAGAAATATAGTCTGTGAACTGTCAAAAAATTCAGAATAATCCTGTTAAGGAAATTTAGTAAGCTACAAGAAAACACAGACAACTAAATGAAATCAGGAAAATGATGCATAAACAAAACAAGAAGTTTGACAAGGAAATAGCAACCATCAAAAAACAAAAACAAAAACAAAAACCACAAAACAATCCTAGAGTTGAAAAATACAGTAACTGAACTGAAGAATTAAATAAAGAATTTCAAAAGTAGACTGGATCATGAAAAAGAAAGAATTAGCAATTTGGATGATTAAGACATAGGAAATTACACCGTCAGAGGAACAAAAAGAAAAAAGAATGAAAAAGAGTGAATAAATCCTATGGGAATTATGGGACACAATGAAAAGAAATAATATTAGCATTATTGGAATTCCAGAAAAAGAAAGAAGAGAAAGATACAGAAAGTATATTTAAAGCAATAATGGCTGTAAACTTCCTGAACCTGGGGAGAGAAATGGACATGCAGATCCATGAGGCCCAAAGAATCCCAAATGGATTGAACCCAAATACGGCTACACTGAGACACATTATAATTAAAAATTCAAAAGTCAAAGATAAAGAATTTTGAGGTCAGCAAGAGAAAAGAGAGAAGTTATACATAAGGGAACCCCCATAAGACAATGAACAGATTTCTCGCCAGAAACTTTTCAGGTCAGGAGAGAATGGGATGACATATTCAAAATATTGAAAGAAAATAACTGTCAACCATGAATTCTATACCCGGCAATGCTGTTTTTCATAAACAAAGGAAGGATAAAGACTTTCTCAAACAAACAAAAACTGTGGGAGTTTATTACCACCATACCTGTCTTACAAGAAATTCTACAGGGAGCTTTTTGAAGGGAAGTAAAAGAATACTAGTTAACATCATAAAAGCATAATGTAAATCTCATTGGTAATAGAAAATATATAGTCATAATTAGATTCTACAATGGTAATAGTAATGAATAACTCACAACTCCAGTTTAAAAGTTAAAAAATATAGCAAAAATAATCAAATACAATAATCTGTTAGTTACACAATATAAAAAACAAGTAAATTGTAACAGAAATAACCTAAAATGTGAGGGGAGAAGTAAAAGTATAACATATATGCATTATATTGAAGTTAATTTGTTATCAGTTGAACATAGTGTTACAAGTTTGAGATATTTTATGTAAACCTTATGGTAAACACAAGGAAAAACCTTGTAGTAATTACACAAAAGAACATGATAAAGAAGTCAAAGCATACTGATTCCAAAAAACATTAAAGCACAAAAAAGACATTAGGATAACAAAAGAACTATGGAGCTACAAAAAGTATAAAATAATTAACCAAATGGCAATAGTAAGTCCTTACCTATCAAAATTACTTTACTTTTTAAAAAGATTTTATTTATTTATTTGACAGAGACATAGCGAGAGAGGGAACACAAGCAGGGGGAGTGGGAGAAGGAGAAGCAGGCTTCCCACCAAGCAGGGAGCCTGATGTGGGGCTCGATCCCAGGACCCTGGGACCATGACCTGAGCTGAAGGCAGACACTTAATGACTGAGCCACCCAGGTGCCCCTCAAAATTACTTTAAATGTAAAGGGATTAAATTCCTTAAAAGAAACAGAATGGCTGAATGGATTAAAAAACCAAGATCCAAGAATACGCTGCCTACAAGAGAATCACTTTAGCCTTAAATGCACATATAGATGAGAGTGAAGAGATGTAAAAGACATTTCAAGCAAATAGCAACAGCAACAAAAAAGCAGGAATAGTTATTTTATATCAGACAAAAGAGACTTTAAAAATGGTAGGAAGAGACAAAGTCATTATATAATGATAAATGGGTCAATACATCAAGAAGACATAACAATTATAAATATTTATGCATCCAACATCAGAGCACCTAGATATATAAAGCAAAAACAGAACTAAAGGATGAATAAACAGTAATACAATAATTGTAGGGGACTTTAATACCCCACTCTCAACAGTTGATAGATCATCTAGAGAATCAATAAGGAAACAGCAAATTTGAGCAACACTGTATAGACCAAATGAATGTTCTATCCAACAACAGAAGAATACACATTTTTCTCAAGTGCACATGGAACATTTTCTAAGATAGACCTTATGCTAGGCCACAACAGAAGTCTCAGCAAATCCAAGAAAATTGAAATAATACCAAGTATCTTCTCTGGTAAAAATGGCATGGAACTAGAAATCAATAACAAGAGGAAAACTGGAAAATTCATGAGCACATGGAAAGTGAACAACAATCTCCTGAACAAAGAAGAAATTAAAGGGGAAATGAAAAAATTTCTTGAGACAAACAATAATGGAAACACAACATACCAGAACTTATGAGAATGCAGCAAAAGCAGTTCTAAGAGGGAAGTTCATAGCAATAAAGGCCTAGGTTAAGAAGCAAGAAAGACCCAAATAAACAACCTAACTTTTTGCCTTAAGGAACACAGAAAAGAAAAACAAACTGCACCCAAAGTTAGCAGATGAAAAAAAATAATAAAGATTAGAGCAGAAATAAATGAAATTGAGAACAAAAAACAATAGAAAAGATTAACTAAGAGTTGGTTCTTTGAAAATACAAACAAAATTGACAAACTCTTAACTAGACTAAACAAGGCAAAAAGAGAAAGGACCTAAATCAATAAAATTATAAATGAAAAAGGAGACATTAAAACTGATACCACTGAAATTCAAATCATCATAAGAAGCTACTATGAACAACCATATGCCAACAAACTTGACAATCTAGAAGAAATGGAAAAATCTGAGAGATGTACAACTTACCAAGACCTATCAGGAACAAACAGAAAATCTGAATAGATCAATAACTAGTAAGGACATGGAATTAGTAATTGAAAATCTCCCAATGAATAAAAACCCTGGATTCATTGGTGAATTTTACCAAATATTTAAAGAAGAATTAACATCAATACTTCTCAAATTCTTCCAAAAAAATTGAAGAGGAGGAAACACTGACAAACTCATTTTATAAAACCAGCATTATTCTGATACCAAAGAAGAAAAGGACTCTTCTAGAAAAGAAAACTACAGGTCAATATCCCTGACGAATATAGATGTAAACATTTTTTTTTAAAGATTTTATTTATTTATTTGAGACAGAGAGAATGAGAGAGAGAGAGCACATGAGAGGGGTGAGGGTCAGAGGGAGAAGCAGGCTCCCTGCTGAACAGGGAGCCCGATGCAGGACTCGATCCAGGGACTCCAGGATCATGACCTGAGCTGAAAGCAGTCGCTTAACCAACTGAGCCACCCAGGCGCCCTAGATGTAAACATTTTTAATAAAATGCTAATAAACTGAATTCACTATCACATTAAAAGGATCATTCACCATGGTCAAGTGGGATTTATCCATGGAATACAAGGAAGGTTCAATATACATAAATCAATCAATGTGATACATTACTGGAATGAGAGAAAAGAATTATATGATTATCTCAGTAGATGCAGAAAAAGCATTAGACAAAACTCAACATTCATCCATTATATAAACTCTTAACAAATTAGGCATAGAAGGAATATATCTCAATATAATAAAGGCCATATATGACAAGCCCACAGCTAATGTTATACTCAACGGTGAATGGATTGAAAGCTTTTCCTTTAAGCTCAGGAATAAGACAAGGGTGCCTACTCTCATCAATCCTATGTAACATAGTACTGGAAGACCTAGATAGATCAATCAGGCAAAAAAGAAAATAAAAAGTATCAGAGTTGGAAAATAAGAAATAAAATTGTCTCTGTTTGCAGATAACATGGGTTTGTATATGGAAAATTTTAAAAACTCAAACTAAAAATACTGATGAGATCTAGCCAATGAATACAGTAAAGTTGCATGATACAAAATTAACATACAAAATCAGTAGAATTTCTATATACTAATAACAAAGTTTCTGAAAAACAAATAAATTGATCCAATATACAATAGTATCAAAAATAATAAAATAATATGGGTAAATATCCAGTAGTGGAATTACTGAATCATATGGAATTTCTATTTTTAATTTTCTGAGGATCCTCCATTCTGTTTTCCACAGTGTCTATATCAATTTACATTTCTACCAACAGTGCTTGAGGGTTCCTTTTTCCCCACATCTTGCTAACACTTGCTATTTCTTGTCTTTTTGATTCTAGCCACTCTGACAAGTGTAAGATGATATCTCATATGGTTTTGATTTGAATTTTCCTGATGATGAGTGGTGTTCGGCATCTTTTCATGTGTCTGTTGTCCATCTGTATGTTTTCTTTGGAAAAATGTCTATTCAGGTCCTCTGCCCATTTTTCATTTGGATTATTTGTGTTTTTTTGGTGTTGAGTTGCATAAGTTCTTTGTATTTTTTGACTATTAACCCTTATCAGATATATCATTTGAAAATATCTTCTCCCATTCAGTAGGTTGCCTTTTTGTTTTGTGATGGTTTCCTTTGCTGTGCAAAAAGATTTTTATTTTGGTATAGTCCCACTAGTTTATTTTTGTGTTTATTTCCCTTGCCTGAGGAGACATATCTAGAAAAATGTTGCTATGACTGATACCAAAGAAATTACTGCCTGTTTTCCTCTAGGAGATTTATGGTTTTATGTCTCACATCTAGGGTATTTACCTGGAGAAAACAAAAACCTTAATTCAAAAAGATATATGAACCCCTATGTTTATTGCAGCCTTATTTACAAAGATCAAGATATGAAAGCAACCCAAGTGTCCACTGATAGATGAACGGATAAAGAAGATCTGGTATATATATATACAATGGAATATTACTCAGCCATAAAAAATTAGATCCTGTGAAAAGGGATGGAGCAGCATTTATCATGCAGATGGATGGAAAAGAAAGCCAGGGTAACAATACTTACATCAGGCAAAATAGACTTTAAAACAAAGACTATGACAAGAGACAAAGAAGGACACTGTATAATCATTAAGGGGATAACCCAACAAGAAGATATAACAATGGTAAATATTTATGAACCCAACATAGGAGCACCCAAATACTTAAAGAAGTTAATAACAAACAAAAAGGAAGTAATTGGTAGTAATACAATAATAGTGGTAGACTTTAACACCCCACTTACATCAGTGGACAGATCATCTAAACAGAAAATTAAAGAAACAGTGCCTTTGAATGATACATTGAATCAGATGGCTTTAACAGGTATATTCGGAACATTCCATCCTAAAACAGCAGAATGCACATTCTCTTCAAGTGCATATGGAACATTCTCTAGAATAGATCACATATTAGGTCACAAAACAGGTCTCAATAAATTGAAAAACATCAAAGTCATTCCATGCATCTTTTTTTTTAGATTTCATCTATTTACCTGTCAGAGAGAGAGAGAGAGAGCACAAGCAGGGAGAGTGGCAGGCAGAGGGAGAAGCAGGCTCCCCACCGAGCAAGGAGCCTGACGTGGGACTCGATCCCAGGATCCTGGGATCATGACCTGAGCTGAAGGCAGACACTCAACCGACTGAACCACCCAGGCATCCCCCATGCATCTTTTCTGACCACAACTCTATGAAACTAGAAGTAAATCATAAGAAAAAATCTGGAAAGAGCACAAATATATGGAATTTAAATAAAGTGCTACTAAACTATCAATGGGTCAACCAAGAAATCAAAAAGGAAATGAAAAATAAATGGAGACAAATGAAAATGAAGACACAAAGGTCCAAAATCATTGGGATGCAGCAAAAGTGGTTCTAAGAGGGAATTTTATAGCAATACAGGCGTACTTCAAGAATCAAGAAAAATATCAAATAAACAACCTACCCTTATATGTAAAGGAGCTAAAAAAAGAACAACAAACAAAACCCCAAACCAGTAGAAGGAAAGAAATAATAAAGATTAGAGCAGAAATAGACAAAATAAAAACTAAAAAAACCACAATAGAACAGATCAATGAAACCAGGAACTGGTTCTTTGAAAAGATCAACATAATTGATAAACCTTACCCAGAATTATCAAAAAAGAGAGAGAGAGAGGACTCAAATAAACAAAATCAGAAATGAAAGAGGAGAAATAACAACCAACACCACAGATATACAAAAGATTATAAGAGAATATTATGAACAATTATATGCCAACAAATTGGACAAACTAGAAGACACGGATAAATTTCTAGAAACATATAACCTCCTAAAATTGAAGCAGGGAGAAATAAAATTTGAACAGAACAATTATGAGCAATGAAATTGAATCATTAATTAAAAAAAACTCTGAACAAACAAAAGTCCAGGACCAGATGGCTTTACAGGTGAATTCTACTAAACATTTAAAGAAGAGTTATTACCTATTATTCTCAAACTATTCAAAAAAATAGAAAAGGAAGGAAAACTTCCAAATTCATTCTGGGAGGCCAGCATTACACTGATACCAAAACCAGATAAAGACACTACACAAAAGAGAACTACAGGACAATATGTCTGATGAACATAGATGCAAAAATCCTCAGCAAAACATTAGCAAACTGAATCCAATAATATATTAAAAAAAAACATTCACCATGATCAAATGGGATTTATTTCTGGGATGCAAGCGTGGTTCAATATTTGCAAATCAATGAATGTGATACATCACATCAATAAGAGAAAGCATAAAAACCATATGATCATTTCAATAGGTGCAGAAAAAGCATTTTGCAAAGTACAACATGCACTCATGATAAAAACCCTCAACAAAGTAGGTTTAATAAAGGTCATATATGAAAAACCCACAGCTAACATCATACTCAATGGTGAAAGACTGAAAGCTTTCCCCCTAAGATCAGGAACAGGACAATGATGTCCACTCTTGCCACTTTTACTCAGCATAGCATTGAAGTCCTAGCCACAGCAATCATGCAAAAAAAAAAAAAAAAGAATAAAAGGCATCCAAATTGGTAAGGAAGAAGTGAAGCTTTCATTATTTGCAGATGACATGATCCTATATATAGAAAGCCCTAAGGACTCCACCAAAAAACTGCTAGAACTGATAAATGAATTCAATAAGACACAGGATACAAAATTAATGTACAGAATCTGTTGCATTTCTATATACTATTAATGAAGCAACAGAAAGAGAAATGAAGAAAACAATCCAATTTACAATTGCATCAAAAATAACAAAATACTTAAGAATAAACTTCACCAAGGAAGTGAAAGTCCTATACTCTGAAAATTATAAAACACTGATGAAAGAAATTGAAGACAACACAAATGAAAAGGTATCTCCTGCTCATGAATTAGAAGAACAAATATTGTTAAAATTTCCATATTACCCAAAACAATCTACAGATTTAATGCAATCTCTATCAAAATACCAACAGCATTTTTCACAGAACTAGAACAAACGATCCTGAAATTTATGGAACCACAGAAGACCCTGGAATGCCAAAACAATCTTGAAAAAGAAAAACAAAGCTGGAGGTATCACAAGTCCAGATTTCAAGTTATAGTACAAATTTGTACTAATCAAAACAGTATGGTACTGGCACAAAAATAGACACATAGATCAATGGAACAGGATAGAAAGCCCAGAAATAAACCCATGATTACATAGCCAATTAATCTTCAACAAAGGAGGCAAAAATATGCAATGGGAAAGATGTTCTCTTCATCAAATGGTGTTGGGAAAACTGGGCAGCAACATGTAAAAGAATGAAAGTGGACCACTTTCTTAGACTATACCAAAAATAAACTCAAAACGGATTAAAACCTTAAATGGGAGACCTGAAACCAATTTTTCTGACATTTTTCTAGATATGTCTCCATAGCCAAGGGAAATAAAAGCAAAAATGAACTATTGGGATTACATCAAAATAAAAAACTTCTGTACAGTGAAGCAAATAATCAATAAAACTAAAATACAACCTACTGAATGAGAGAAGATATTTGCAAATGACATATCCAATAAAGGGATAGTATCCAAAATATAAAAAGAACTGATACAACTCAACACCTCAAAATCAAATAATCCAATTAAAAAATGGGCAGAATGTAAGAATAGCCTGTAAGAACAACACAAGAAACAACAGGTGTTGGCAAGGATGTGGAAAAAAAGGAACACTCATACACTGTTGGTGGGAATGCAAACTGGTACAGCCACTCTGGAAAATGGTATGTAGATTCTTCAAAAAATTAAAAAAAGAACTACTCTATGATTCAGTAATCATACTACTGATTATTTATCCAAAAAATACAAAACACAAAAACACTAATTCCAAAGGATATATGCACCCCTATGTTTATTGTGGTATTATTTACAATAGCCAAATTATGGAAGCAACCCAAGTGTCCATCAATAGATGAATGGATAAAGAAGATGTGTTATATGTATATAATAATATTATGGGATATTATTTAGCCATAACAAAGAAGGAAATGTTGCCATTTGCAACAACATGGATGGAGCTAGAGCATATAATGCTAAGCAAAAAAAGCCACTCAGAGAAAGAAAAATACCATATGATTTCACGCATATGTGGAATTTAAGAAACAAAACTAACAAAGGAAAAAAAAGAGAGATAAACCAAGAAACAGACTCTTAACTATAGAGAACAAACTAATGGTTACCAGCGGGGAGGTGGGTGGAAGGATGGGTGAAATAGGTGATTTAGATTAATGAGTACACATACTGTGATGAAAAAAAATAAAGGAGAGATGTACAGAATTAAAAAAAAAATGAGATCTTGCCATTTGCAACAAGATGGATGGACCTAGAGAGCATTTATTGTAAGTGAAATAAGTCAGACAGAGAAAGACAAATACCAAATGATTTCACTTATATGTGGAGTCTAAGAAACAATAGCCAGAGGCACCTGCGTGGCTCAGTCAGTTAAGTGCCTGCCTTTGGCTCAGTTCATGATCCCAGGGTCCTGGGATGGAGCCCTGCATTGGGCTCTCTGCTCAGTGGGGAGCCTGAGGCTGCTTCTCCCTCTGCCTCTCCCCCTGCTTGTGCTCTCTGTCAAGTAAATAAATAAAATCTTTAAAAAAAATTTAAAAAAATAGCCAAAATATGGAAAGAGCCCAGATGTCCATCGATAGATGAGTGGATAAAGAAGAACTGATATATATATATATATATATATATATATATATATGGAATGGAATATTACTCAGCCATCAAAAAGAATGAAATCTTGCCATTTGCAATGATGTGGATGGAACTAGAGGGTGTTATGCTAAGCGAAATAAATCAGTCAGAGAAAGACAAATACCATATAATTTCACTCACATGTGGAATTTAAGAAACAAAACAGATGAACATAGCAGAAGGGAAGGAAAAATAAAATAAGAGGAAAACAGAGAGGGTGGCAGACCATAAGAGACTCTTAACTATAGGGAACAAACTGAGGGTTACTGAGGAGAAGTGGATGGGGGATGGCGTAACTGGGTGATGGGCATTAAGGAGGATACTTGAAGTAATGAGCACTGGGTGTTGTAAGCAACTGATGAACCATTGATTTCTATCTCTGAAACTAATAATACAGTTCATGTTAATTAAATTAAATTTAAGTGAAAAAATTAAAAATAATTAAAAAATGCATAAACAATCAAAAAGCAGAAACAAGCCCATAAATACAGAGAACAAACTTAAGGTGCTAGAGAGAAGAGGGGTGAGGAATGGGATAAATGGGTGAAGGGGAGTGAAAGAAACAGATTTCCAGTTATGGAATGAGTAAGTCAGGGGAGTAAAAAGCACAGCACAGGGAATATAGTTAATGGTGTTGTAATAGTGTTGAATGGTGACAGATGGTAGTTACACTTGTGGTGAGCATAGCATAATGAATAGACTTGTTGAGTAGCTAAGTTGTATACCTGAAACTAATTTAACATTGTGTGTCAACTATACTTAAATAATAAAAAAAAAAAAACAATAAAATACTTAGGAAAAAAATTAAGGAGTTGAAAGACCTTAATGCTGAAAACAAGACACTGATGAAATAAATTGAAGAAGACACATGGAAAGGTATCCTATGTTCATAGATTGGAATAATTAATATTTTTAAAATGTGAATACTACCAAAAGCCATCTATAGATTCAATGCAATCCCTATCAAGATTCCAATGGCATTTTTTTTTACAGAAGTAGAAAAAACACTCCTAAAAATTATACAGAGCCACAAAAGACTCTGGATAGCCAAAGAAATTCTGAGAAAGAAGAACAAAGCAGGAGGTATCACATTCCCTAATTTCAAGCTATAAAATGTAGCTATTGTCATAAAAATAGTATGTTACTGGCATAAAAATAGACGAATAGACCAATGGAACAGAATTGAAAGCCTAGAAACAAACTCAAGCATATACAGCCAACTAAATATTTGACAACAGAGCCAAGAATACTCAATGAAGAAGAGTCTCTTTATTAAATAGTGCTGGGATAATTGGATATTCACATGTAAAAAAATGAAACTGGTCCCATATCTTATACCAGTCACAAAATCTACTCAAAATGGATTAAAGACTTAAATGTAAGACCTAAAACCATGAAAGTTCTGGAAGAAAACATAGGAGCTGTGCCACATTGTTTTCTGAACTTCCGAGGTAGAGGAAAAACGTATTAAGGAGAGTGGAGAAAATCTTGTTTTTCCATGTGTAACAGCACTTTATAAAGAAAAGTCTGTCATTTGTTGTTTTATTTGAGTCTCATAGGACTCCTGCCAGGGAGCAGGACAGAGGTTACTACATACAAATTCCTGGGTGTAAAAAATCAAAATAGGTTAACTGATTTGCTTAAGGTCCATGGTTAGTAACAGGCCTAGTACTAGAACCAAAGTGTGCTTTTATTTTGTTTGCCTCCTCCAACACATACACCCCTTGTTTATTCTCTGCCCTGATCTGTGTCTTGAGAGGCTAACTCCAGCAGAACATATAACCTAGGTCCTTTGCTAGCTGCTTTAAGTTGAGATGAGCCAATGGGAGTTTCCTGCAGAATACTGAAGGATAGGGAGAGATAAAGCTCACTATATTATTTCTCTGCTTTTTCTTAGCTCTGGTGTCATTTCCTTAGTGCCCTAACTCTAGCTTCTGCTAGGTAGCTCCTTCTGCAAGGTTCTACTTCTCACTGTTTCCTCCTCTTACTTCTTCACTTCCAGGAGTGGCAATGGGGTCCTGGTGTTGCTAGTCTCCAGGTGCTTCACCAACCCTTTGTTTATTCTCTTTATTAGAATCTCGTTGAACATCTGGGGTGCATTCCATTTCCGGCTGAGACCCTGACTGATACAGTATGTCTTGTCAACTCAACATCTACTGCTTTTCCCATCCGTCTTCTGCCTCAGTAATGTTGGAGCAGGGATTACTATTGTTTTCCAAAGCAATGTTCATCTGCTCTAAATTTGATAGAAGTGGACATGGAAACTGAACTCTCATGAGAAAAGAGGCCATTGAATTGCTTCATCTGATCTTGGAGCCAGCTTTGCCAGGGAAACTTTTTTAAAATTGTGGTAAAATACATACAACATAAAATTTACAATCTTAACCATTTTTAGGTGTATAGTTCAGTAGTGTTAAGTACATTCATAATGTTGTGCAACCAATCTCTAGATCTCTAGAGCCCTTTTCATCTTGCAATATTGAACTCTATACCCATTAAATAACAACTCCCATTCTACCCACCCAGCCCCTGGAAACCACCATTCTACTTTCTGTCTCCATGAATTTGAGATACCTATCCTGGATACCTCAAATAAGTGAATTTGTACTATAGGTGTCCTTTTTGTCTGGCTCATTTCTCTTAACATAATGTCCTCAAGTTTCTCCTGTGTTGTAGTATGTGTCAGAATTTCCTTCCTTTTCAAAGCTGAATAATATTCCATTTTATGTACATACCACATTTTGTTTACCCATTCATCTGTTGATGAATGTTCGGGTTGTTTCCACCTTTTGGCTATTATGAATAATGGTGCTAAGAACATGGACAAACAAATATCTCTTTGATACCCTACTTTCAATTCTTTTTTTTTTTAAAGATTTATTTATTTATTTATTTGAGAGAGAGAGAATGAGAGACAGAGAGCATGAGAGGGAGGAGGGTCAGAGGGAGAAGCAGACTCCCTGCCGAGCAGGGAACCCGATGCGGGACTCAATCCCAGGACTCCAGGACCATGACCTGAGCCAAAGGCAGTCGCTTAACCAACTGAGCCACCCAGGCGCCCCCTACTTTCAATTCTTTTGGGTATACACCTGAAAGTGGAATTGCTTGCTCACATGGTAATTTTATTTTTAATTTTTAGAAGAACCTAATATTTTTTCCTGTAGTGGTTGCGCCATTTAACATTCCCACCAACAGTGCACAAGGATTCCAATTTCTCCACATTCTTTCCAACACTTGTTATTCATTTATTTTTTTTATAGTAGTGACCCTAATGGGTATGAGGTGGTAACTCATTGTGGTTTTGATTAACATTTATCTAATAATTAGTCATGTTGAACATCTTTTCATGTGTTTGTTGGCCATTTGTATATCTTTAGAAAAATGTCTATTCAAATTCTTAGCACATTTTTATTTTTTATTTTATTTACTTATTTTTTATTATGCACATTTTTAATTGAATTATTTTGTTGTTGTTGAGTTGTAGGAGTTCTTTATTTATTCTGTATATTAACCCCTTATCAGATATACGATTTGCATATATTTTCTTCCATTCTGTAGATTGCCTTTTTATTCTGTTCATTGTGTCTTTTGATGCACACAAGCTTTAAATTTTGGTGTCTTATTTATCTTTTATTTTTTTTACTTTTCTTGCCTGTGCTTTTGGTGTCAAATCCATGTCATGAAGTTTTTTTTAGTGGTTTCTCCTAAGAGTTCTATAGTTTTTTTTTTTTAAAGATTTTATTTATTTATTTGACAGAGAGAGACTGTGAGAGAGGGAACACAAGCAGGGGGAGTGAGAGAGGGAGAAGCAGGCTTCCCAACGAGCAGGGAGCCTGATGCGGGGCTTGATCCCAGTACCCTGGGACCATGACCTGAGCCGAAGGCAAGATGCTTAACAACTGAGCCACCCAGGTGCCCCAAGAGTTCTATAGTTTTAGCACTTACATTTGACTTCGATCCATTTTGAGTCAATTTTTGTATATAGCATAAGGTAATGTTCCAACTTGTTTACATGTTGATATCCAGTTTTTGCAGCACCACTTGTTAAAAAGACTGTCCTTTCCCCATCAAATGGTCTTGACAACCTTGTCAAAAATCATTTGAGCATATATATGGTTTATTTCTGGGCTCTCTAGTCTATTCAATTGGTTTATGTCTATATGTGCCAGGGAACATTTATGGAAAGGTCTAAATAATTTCATTTAGTATAGTAGTGGCTCCCCTTACCCATTGAAGTATGGTGCTAAGAGGTAGGGTAACAATAACAGAGTCAGGGCACAAATCAGATGGCAGTATCAAGCAATGTGAAGAAAACCTGTCAGCAAATGGCAACATTAACATTAGTGTAGTCAAGTAGAAAGCAGTCTAACTGCAGAAATGGAAACACTTTACAAATGAGGTCACTCATGAGTACAAAGGCTTTAGTGATTCAATTCCAGAAGCTGATATTTAAATCAACGTTGGGAACCTGGTCTGCATTTTCCTGTAGGAAGAAGTTATATATGGTGTCTTCCTTCTAAAGCCGAATCGTAAAAGACTATTTAACTCAGAAAATGTTTGAAATAGTAGTTATTGGTAATAAAAAATATGGTATGCTGGAATGCCATTTTGTTCTTTTTTTTTAAGTTTTTATTTTAGTTCTACTATAGTTAACATACAGTATTATATTAGTTTCTGGTGTACAATATAGACCATTTTGTTCTTTGAAAGACAATGAATGGAGATCATAATTTGTGTGATATATTTTAAAAGCTAGTCCTGAAGTAAAAGCAAATTTAATTTGAGAATCAAAGAGGAGAATGGTGAAGACTTGGAGAGTCTGAAGGAACTTTGCCAAACTGTGGATCAGAATGGTAAGGGAAGGACTTTGAGGTCAAATAATCTAAGTCTGCTACTTTCTGGTTGTATGACTTAGATTCTTTGAGCTTCAATTTCCTCATTTATAAAAATGGTGGTAGGAGTAGCAATGTTTTTAGGATTGTAGTGAGAACTAAATGAAATTCTGTATGCTTAGCACCTATTACAGCACCTACTATAGTAAGTGCTTAACCAATGCCGCTCCCTCACCTTTAAAGGGCTTTGGAGATTAATGACACCAGTTCTGAAGCTGGTATATCAATAGCACCATCCTTATACCCTGCTATTTAAAATTAATAGAGGAATGACTATCTGGAGCTATATAGGAAAATGGTAGAGAGTTATTCTGGTACAACAGATCAAGAGCTGGCCCAGAGAGGAGATACAGGAAGGAGGTAGAAGAAAGTGTGTGTGTGCAAGAAACAATTTCCTGGTGTGATAACTAAGTGTAGGAAAATGGGGAGAATTGCAAGTGTACACTTTCCCTGAGGTTGGAGAAAGGAGATGGCAGGGGAGGGGACATGGCACTAGGTATCAGTCTTTCCATATATGACAGTCCTTAATGTACTTAAAACTGTTTTTAAGTAATCCATTAGCTTACATGTATCAAATTAGCTCATGTATCTAGCTTATATGTATCCAATTGTTGTAGTCATTATAATTTTATACAAATCTTAATAAAGCAGACCTAGCCAGGCGTCTATGTGGTAATACTTTGAGAGTCACCAGTTTAGGTGGATACATGCACTTAAAAAGTATTATAAGCTCCACATTCTTCAAATTTGATCTTTTTCTTCATTTATTGGAATGTTCAACTGATCTAAACTAGTTGAGGTTTGACTGTGGTACAAAATTACCGACAGCTTGAGGGGCTGTAGTACTATAAAGTAATCAGGGTGGGGTAGATGAATATGGGAAATACCTCCTGGAGGCAAAATGTTCTGAGCTGAGCCTTGAAGAGAGTGATGTTGATTGGTAGCAAAGGGGGGTGAATTGTCAAGGGAGAAGAATGTCATATGTTAAATAATAATAGATGGACAAGATTTGCTGTGGGTGAAGGCCTCAAGAAATTATCTTGGTATACAGAGATGAGGTGGTTGAGGTGAGGGTGCTGGAGGCTGGACTAAGATGCTAGGATTTAGCTGCATAGGCAATAGGGAGCTACTATGAAATACTGCAATAGGGAGTGACAGGATGTGAGTTAAAAGACTATAACCATAATTATGGCTATGATATATTTTTGTGGTTCCCAAACCTGGCTTAAAAAATACAGATGTCAATACAGGTGGGTATGAGAGAGGTGGGCAGAGGGAATCAGTGGTGACATGCGACAGAGGTGAGGACCATGGCCAGAACTAGGGATCAAAACCCCAAAGCCTGACTGTCCTCAAAGTCTATGAACACAACCACCTGCTCTTTTTGAAAGTTCTCATATTGTTTCCTCTTCCTGGGATGCCTTTTCTCTCCATCTTGAAAATTCTGCCCATTACTCAAGACCCAGCTCAGATGTAGCCTCCCCGAGAAGCCTTACCCAGTCCATGTCTCTCTTTCCCAACTGCTGTGATCTCTCCTGTGATTACTTTGGGAGAGGATACAAGAAAACCATAGGACTAGAGTTCATAAAGGAATTGGAGGAACTCAGCCAGTTGCAGATCATGAATAATAAGGGAAGCATTTGAAGGGCAGGATGGAAGTTACAGGACAAGGGAAAGTTTATGATGTCATCCTCACTCTTTCATTTACTCTGCACATTATTGAAACACATTGCAGTTTGTGTGTGCCTGCTTATGTGGAATTACAGATCATATTGTCTAGTTTCAACTAACCTAATCCTCACACAATGAGCAAATAGTTGAAAATCTTCCTGCAAATAAACCAGAGATTGTGGAGAAATTTAGTGTAAGCACAAGAGAACAGTAAGAAAATGACAGAGCCAATGCCATTTTGCTCCTAGAAGGTTCTACTTCTAGAATGAGCTCATTATCACATTACCAAATAAAACCAGCAACAATCTAATTAATAAACTATTATAAAGTGGGCTACAAAAATTTTCTAGAAGTCTTTGTGAGATATCTTTTTTGGGGGGAGGGGGTGTTTGACAGCCATTAATACCAAAAATTGAAATTACTGAACTTAGAAATGTAGCTTCAGATTGCTAAATAATGAATGATTAAACTAAGATTTAAAAAATGAAGTTTATTCAATGAATCATGGAACACTACATCTAAAACTAATGATGTAATGTATGGTGATTAACATAACAATAAAAAATTTTAAAAAATGAAGTTTATTAAATCACATTACTCTCTCTAAAGATATTATTTTAATACTGTTTTAGAGAAAACAAAAAGGATTTGGAACTGTTAATATATTTATAAATTATTTTAAAATATAGTTAATTTCATCTTATATGAAGTTAAATATAGCTAAATTGTACACTTTAAAATTTCTTTTTTGTGTTTGTTTTATAATGTACACTGTATGGTAGTATGTGTGTGTGTATATATATATATATATATATATACACACACACATCTAATAGATGTGTGTGTGTAACAGACTTCTCTTAATAGCAGAGTTAGAAATCAAGAAAACTTGAAAATCTTTGCACCAAGCAACTGCATATTTGCAATGAGGAGGAAGGGGAAAGGGTACCACCCACTGAAAGGGCTTTTTCTTTTCAGAGACACAGTAGGGACAGCCACCAAATTAAGCCTTTTTTAAGATTGGGGTTTTAATATTTTAAGATCAGGGGTTAAAAGAATATTAGGATATTAGGGTATCACAGGAGGGTATCACAGGGAGTAGCAGTGATACCTGCAAGGGGTGGGAGTCATGGATATAAGGCTGCTGCTAATTCATATTATGCCTTTGTACAAGTTAGAAAAAGGTTCACCTTCCTTCAAGCAGATGCAGCTTCATACCAGAGTCCATAGCTTGGTAAGTCTCTGCACTGGCTCAAGCTGAGCCCCCATTTACTCCCATTACTCTTGTGCAGTGCATAACCTGAACAATTGTATACAGTGGCCCTCCATGAGAATACTTAATAAACGGCATATCCACTTAAAAAGTCTCCCCAAGTGATTCTGATGGCCAGCCAAAGTTATAAACTATTGGTTTATATAATACCATGTTTACTTATTTATTCTATAAACTCTGTGGAATTCTTAAGAGAGATGCATTTTAAAAACTGGTCTATAATTCTGACATCTCACGAAACTTGCCTTCCCACCAATAAGTTTGATTTAGGGAATGTCTATAGCCAGTAATCTAGTTGGGGGACCCTGGGTTACTCACTTTCCCTCTCTGAGCCAGTTCTAAAATGAAAGGAGTTGAACTAGATGATCTGGAAGGTCCTTTCCAGACATAGTACCGTATGTTTAGTGCATTTTACTGCTTAGCGATGTATGAAAATTCTCTGCCAGGCAGCCTGTGCAGCTACATTTTACTGGTTGGTTTTGGCTCATTTTCCTGAGAGGGTTGAAGGCATATGTTCACTTTAACTCTGTATTTTAGAGAGGGGCCATTTTTTTTTTTAACCATTAATTGCATGTCTTCCTCCTGCCAGTGTCTAGCAGGCATCTCTAAAGTGGGGTAGCATCATGGACAGCATTTACAGCCAACCATAGAATGGCAGCTCCAATTGTTGGGTTATCCTTCATATGCCTTGGAAATTATTAAAAAACCATTTTCTTTCCTGGCTGCTCCAGAAGATAGCTGTGAAACCAAAGGTCTAGTGTCAGCAATTTGAAGGCCTGATCAGAGTAGCTGAAGATCTGTGAACAGTGTTCTTGGAATCTTCACTTTTGGTCACAAAGTGTCATTAGATCTCCTTTAGATGCTCTGCCCAAAATCTCAGAAGAGTTTTCTGTTTCAGCCAATAAGCAATAAATACTAATGGGGAGACAAAAATACAATGGAAAAAATGATGTTTTCTTCTCAGATTTGGGGGAGGAGAGGGAAATGTGGGCAGATAGGTAATTAAACCAAGTAAGTTTAGTCTTCCCATCAATGACTGATTTAATAAAGACATATAACCAATTAACTAGCTATGTGGCCTTGGACAAATGACTACTCCTCTCTAAGCCTTAGTTTCTTCAGTTATAAAATAAGTTCATTTTGGTTTGTGGAGCTCAAGAAATGTATAGAGCAAAACCAAAAGCATTTTTTCATTATTCTTTCTGGAGACAGAAATATAAACCTCCCTTCACATAGTTCAGGCTTTTTCCTGAATGAACAAAACTAGTCACCTCATTTTAAAAACAGAAATATGTGCTAAGAGTTTCCACAGCTGTTGTTGGTTCTACATTCCTATGTGCCTGCCTGACTTACGTTGCCAGAAAATCTTTTCCCCAATATAATTCTCTCCAGCTACAACTGGATTCAGGAAATTGGTGATTGGTCAGACCAGTGATTGGTTAGACCAAGCCAGTGATTGGTTCTTTAGTAAGTTTCTCAGTGAATAAATGAATCACTTGGGGAGCTTATTAAAACTCAAATTCCTGGGCCCTATTACCACAGATTCAGAACCAGTGGGTCTAAATAGTGGCTAGGAATGTAATATTTTTACAAGCACCCCAGAAGATTTCAGTGTAGGTAACCAGTGGTCCACCATTAGAGGAACAACTTGCTTGAAAGATAGTAATGGAGAGAGACCACTAAAGCCAGTTACTACTTGCCATTTCTCTAGCCCCTGGCCTATCTTTTTGTTTCCAGTCCAAGTTACTGCTTTCTAGATTAGAGAGAAAAACTGATAAGCCTAAAGCCACACAGTGGGTTAGTGTTGTGAGAGCAAAGACTCTGTCCACCTTATGTGTTACCATAGCCCTGGGAGTAGCTCTGAGGGGTAACTTCAGCAGGCTTGGAATTAGCTGAGCTGCCCTGATGAATTAAGAAAGTGTATGTGTAGGGCACTGACTCCTAGTCAAGCCATGAAACACAATGATTAATGTTTTTGCTTTGTAACCATGGATCTGAGGAGTTTGGGTATGGTTTGTACCAGCTTGTCAGCATTTTCTTTTTCATTGAAGTATAATTGGTATATGACATTATATTAAGTTTTAGGTATACAACATAATGATTCGATATTTGTATGTATTGTGAAATGATCACCACAGTAAGTCCAGTTAACATCTGTCACTTTACATGGTTACTTGTGTGTGATGAGGATTTTCAGGTTTACTCTCAGCAACTTTCAAATATGCAGTACGGTGTTATTAACTATAGTCACCATGCTGCACATTATATCCCCATGACTTATTTATATTATAACTAGAAGTTTGTATCTTTTGACCCCATTTTGATCTTGTTTCTGCTCTCTATGCTGTGTTTTTGTGAGAGAAGGGACAGTGATTACAAACTCTTTTTTTCTCCAGGTTCAGAGAGGTGAAGTGACTTCTCCAGAGCCCCCACCCAGTGAAGAAAGAACAATATTGGAATTTCCTCTCCTAGCTAGATGCTGATCTCCTAGGCTGGACTTTTTAGAGCAGTCTTACCCTGCCATTCGGCATGACAATAGGTCAGGATGAGAAGAAAGCCAGTGTGCTAACCTTAGTCTTTTTATCGACCAGCTGGTCTGTGTAATTCCATTGACCAGTGTTAGGTTGATAGGGAACAAAAGGAATAAAATATTGTTGTCAAATGTTTGCTGTAGCTTTCACTGTTAAAGGATGATCTCTACTGTCCCCCAGCAGCTGGTGTGAGCATATGAGCTGAGGGCAGGAGCCTATAATTTCACAATTCTGATATCAGAGTTAAGGCAGAGTAGACAGGACCACTCTTAGTCCCAGGGACTAAGAGGATCTAAAGCATATGCAGGATATCATTCCTTTATACTAAGGTATAGATTTTTAAAAAGAAGCATCAACTGATCTTGAATAAAATGTTGTACTACCAAAAAATTCTTAGAAAACTATGATATTGTCCCATCATCTCATTTTACAGATGGGTAAACTAAGACCCAGAGAGGGGATGTGACTTGCTAAGGTCTCTTTAAACCTTTAAATATTGAGCACTGATTTCAACTTTTACTCTTAATAGCTTTTAAGAGGAAAGCATATTAATAATAGCTAATCTATTTGAGTATTCATTACATGTCAGCACTGTTCTATGTGCTTCATATTTAATGCCTACACAACATTGTAGGGTAAATATCATTATTATCATCCTCATTTTACAGATGAAGGAATTAGGCACAGAAAAGTTTAGCAAACTGCTCATGACCTCACAGATAGCCTTAGAGTTGTGATCAGAACCCAGAGAGTCTGGCTCCAGAGCCTATGAGCTTAACCATTATTCACCCTGTCACTCAAACACAAGGAGCAGGATCACCAAAATAATCTTCATCAAACTCTTTCCATCCCCTCAGTTCCCTGCTCAAAAACCCACTTCTGATTGCAACAATATTGATTCTTGATTAGCTTCACTGATGTTTGAGGAATTCCATCAATGGTGAAATGAGAACTCAATTACACCTTGCATGACTACTCATAGACTACCATCTCTCCAAGCCCATTCTGCCTTTCTAGGTGGCTATTCAGCGTTACTAAAACATATTTGGTGCTATTCTATTCACAACATATGGAATGATCTCTGCCCTCTAAGAAAATTTACATCTAAAGCATTTCTGCAGCTGTCATGGTCAGCAGTTTCTCATTGCATACTGCTATTTTGGTTGCTAAAGTCTCTGTCACATGATGCAGTTCCATTTCTAGAACTGTCCAGATTATGTAAAATCCATTCAAAGAGCATGGTTCAGTGTATGCACTTAGTGGACAAGGTAGCTCTCTGGAGCTTCTGAGTTATGCTAGAGTTTAGGGATGGAAGGTTGGGAAGATGTAGAAAACAGAGCCCAACAACCAAGCCAGTAATTGTCTGCGAACTCAAGAACTCCATGTCCATCCTTACCATCATAAATTTGCCCTAAAGTGTCTGTTTTTCAGAGTTTTCATCTGTGTTGACCTCAGAATAAGGCCAAGATAGGGCATCAGATCCATATTCTCCAAAATCCCAAGTAGCTCTCACAAAGAATAATTAGGGACAATGTTGATAGTAAATGTAAGAAACTTTATGGAGATGTTTAACTCAAAGGAGAATCATGCAAAACTTGGGGGATAGAATAAGGGGAGTGGTATTAAATATAAGAAAATTGATTTTTACAAAAACTCATTTATAACCTGATCCTTAAGGAGTTTTGATTGATTTACAATGTTAAACACAAAATGACCAAATCTATCTGAAAGATGCTGAGGACTTATCCAGCCCATCCCACCTCCCTTGTAGTTCTAACCAAGGGCAGAAAAGGTGGTGCCCAAAGTTGAGTCCAAAACTTAGAAATACATGTTTGGCAGGCATGTGGTGGGAAGAAATCAGAGAGGGAGACAAACCCTGAGATACTCTGGACTCCGGGAAACAAACTGAGGGTTACAGAAGGGAAGGGGGTGGGGGATGGGGTAACAGGGTGATGGGTATTAAGAAGGGCACATGTTGTGATGAGAACTGGGTGTTATATGCAACTAATGAATCATTGAACACTACACAAAAACTAATGATGTACTATATGTTGGCTAATTGAACATAAAAAAAAAGTTTTGAATTTAAGTCTTTTGGTAGGCATGTCCTCTCCTGATTACCATAGTTCTCACCACTCCCAATTGTCTTGTATCCATCGATTTCACACATTTATGTTATTTGGTCTGGCCCCTGAAGACATTTAAATTGGCAACCCCTGACAAACTACCTCAGAATGATGAAATTATACACTCTGAAGGGAGGAGTGGCCACCCAGGGCCACATACAACTGTTCAGAACTTGAAACAAGAAAGAATAAAAATATTACTCTTATAAATTCAAGTGAGGTTGCAAATAATACTAGTAATATGTCTTTTGAAGGATTTAGGATCTAACATTTTCCAATATTGATGCACATTGAGGGTGTTCTTATCAGTGTAATATATTAGCATAAATTACTTGGATATTAACAAATTGGAAATAACCTTATCTGAGGCCCTGTGTCAAAGACATTGGTGCTTTCTGATTCCTGTGTTTGGTTGAATTGATCACCCTAATTTAGCTCAGTGGTTCTCCACTGGGGGAGCACATAAACATAAGAAAACTTCCCAAGGGAAGCTCTCACAATAAATTATTTTGTACATGAGATATGTTGCTAATTGGAGTTATGTTGTTTGTATGAATGCTGTAGAAGCAAAAAAAAAAAAAAAAAAAAAAGCTTGAAAACGACTGACAGAGCCTATTTTGAAAGGCTTCCCAAGAAAGGGTTGGTTTGTTAGGTGCAATTTGCTTTCTCTTTGAACTCATGCCTCTACAGATCCCCTGTGAAATGGGGCAGATAAAACCTCTTTCTTGGGGCACCTGAGTGGCTCAGATGGTTAAGCGTCTGCCTTCGGCTCAGGTCATGATCCCAGGGTCCTGGGATCGAGTCCCACATCGGGCTCCCCGCTCAGCGGGGAGCCTGCTTCTCCCTCTGACCCTCTCCCCTCTCATGCTGTTTCTCTCTCGCTCGCTCTCTAAAAAATAAATAAAATCTTAAAAAAAAAAAAAAAACACCTCTTTCTTGATTTTCCTATTTGTAGACTCCTAGATGAAAATGTCTAATGGCTTAATTTTGGCTTTCCCATTGCCTCTCCCAACAATTGGCCATTTCCCGGACCTAAATCTGTTTTGTCTTTAGAAACTTTCCTCCAATGCTAAGGAAAACAATTCCTGGGTTGGCTCCATTCTGATTTGTGTCTGATTCAGTGTGTAAGCAATTGAAACTGCTCAGCAACTGTTTATTAATTAAACTCCCACAGGATTTCTTGGACTGTACCAAGCTCTGTCTATTCTATGGCGAAGTTCAATTTTGATCAAATCTGTGCTGAAGGCTACAGGGCAGGTGGCAAAACAAGAAAAAGAAAGTTGACAGAAGGTGTCCTTCATCTCCTACTGAACACCGGCACTCAACCCTGTTATATTCCCTGTGGTGTACAAGCCTCTAGGGTATACTTGGAGCTACTTCCTGGATATTAAAACAGGCTTGTTTCATTGGGAGGCCAGACACAAATTTGAGGCTAAGGGAGAATGCAAAGCCATGTCTGAGGAAGAGTGCTGCAGTGGAAAACTGAAGGCCATTATTAGTAATCTTCAGATCTGAGACGAGTGTGGGGCCTGAAATCAGAGCTGAAACAAAAGAAGAGGAGCTGGGTGAAGGCACAGTAGGTCAGGAAGCAAGCTCCCTGAGAGTCTCTGGCATTTGGTTTGGGGTTAGGACTGTAGTCCCACACTCACCAACTGAATCTGAGCCTCCAAGGAGGCAGGAAAGTGGAATCTTTACCAAGGAAGCTGGCTTTCTCTCCCTCCTCTTTCTCTTTCCTCCCTCTCCCGCTCCCCAGTTCCCTCTCACTCTCTCTCTCCCTCCCCGCTCCCTGCTCCACACTCACATTTGAATGTGTGTGTGTGTGTGTGTGTGTGTGTGTATAGGGGCCCTAGGAGTAGTTGGGGACACAGCAGGGAGGAAACAGTGTGAGAGGGAGGGAAAGAGAGTAAAGGAAAAAGTCCAGAAGTACGTTCTTCTGGTGCTGGTTCACCTCTTTGCTCTTTTTTTTTTTTTACACTAATCCACAATCTGTAAGGAAGCCTAAAGTGAATTCCTAACTGGTATTATTGAGAATTTTGAATTATTCTCTTGTCTAAAACCAGGAACAGTTTATTCCAATGATATAATGGTTTGATTTTCCTTTATGAGTTATAGTCATCTTTCTATTTCTCCTATATGATGTAGGCATTCTTTGTATCTCCAGCCCATTCCATTTAATCAGGAAGATGTGTTTTCATTCTAGACTTGGAATTCAATTGTGTTGTGGCAAAGATAGCCAACTTACTTTACTTTTGCTGTGCTTCATTTAGACTGTTTTGATGCTGCCTGACAACTCTCTCCCAAAGCAAAAAGATTTCTGGTTGTAAATATGCTGTTATAAAAATAATTGAAAAAATATTTATTGACTTCCTATCATATGCAAGACAATGTGTGATTTTCAGGGTGTGGAGTGAAGATTGGATAGAAAAAAATACAGAATGGAGTCCCTGCTCTCAAGGAGCTGAGTCTGCTTGGGAAGAGAAAATGTTTAGACAGAAAACTATGGCTAAGAATGATAAAATGGGAATCATTTAAAAGGGTCAATTGTGAAATTCAGATACTATCCTATGAACTCAGAGGAGGGAACAAGCACCAAAGACTTGGAAGGCTAGCAAAAGCTTTAGAATGCCTGGTACATACTAGACATGCAATAAATATATTTGTTGGGTGAAATAGAATTTGAGCTAGATCTTGAAGGATGGGTAATATTTCTTGAAGGATGGGTAGTTTAGTGCAGGAACTATATTCTTGATAGAATACACGGTAGAGGCAAATGTGCGAGAGGCATAGATTGTGCTGGGGGATACAACAGTAATAGTTTTTCTAGAATAAAGGGTTTATGAAAGGAGATCATATTGAAAATGTGGCTGGTGCCAGATGATTGAAGGCCTAGGGTGCATGGGAAAGGAGTATGAACTTTATCCTGTAGGTAGCATGGAACAACTGAAGTTTTTAAGAAAAGGATTATATCAAGGGAGGATGCATCTGGTGACAGTGTGCAGGATGGATTGACAGGGAGAGACTGGACGCAGTTGGGCTAGCTAGGAGGCTACTAGAGTGGTCTGGACAGAAAGTAAAGAGGACTGTAACTACAGTAGTAGCAGTGGGAAATGTAGTAAGATATAGAGTGACAACATGTCAAAGATGAATGAACAGGACTTAATGAATGACTTGATTTCATATATGGGGCAAAGAAAAGGTGGAAAGTAAGATGACTCAGGCTTCTAGTCCACAAGATTGAAGAAGAGTGGCATTACCAGAAATGTTTTCTCTACTTGGAAGTTGTTTAAGGCTGTCTTAGGCTAGTTTGCAAAAGGATGAGACTCAGGGAGCTATTTTTGTTGTCTGTTTAAGTCCATTTTGTATTGTTGTATCTTGGGACTCTGGAAGAATCCTAGAGATTCTAGACTGGCATGTTTGAAGTCTGGACTATAGGCAGGGCCAACTGAAATTATGACATTGTGTCCTGATTCATCTCTCTTGCTATTTCATTCAAATTTTAAGTCTGCTGATTCTATCTGGACTTACTTTTTTTGGTACTCAATAGGGGCCAAATACCTTTTATTCATTGATGTGTCTTCCTCCTTACTCCCTTGTGCAGCACTGTCTTTCTGCTTGATATTAGCATATGTCTTCACGCTCATTTTCAGACTTCGAGAACTACCAGACATCTCAGGGATTGATGCTTGTTGCTTTTTTATGCAACTGAAGGCATCAGCCCTAGAAAACTAATGATGCCTTTATTTTTATTTTATCAATTTAAATAAAGGATCCCTTTTGCCTGAAGAGCAGATTAAGAGGCACAGGAAGGTTTTTTTCCTTTCCTCACAGGGGATTGGATTCAGTAGTGTATGCTTAAATGAATTCCTTGAAGCAAAAGAGATACTGGAGGAATATATATGAAAGATTAAAAGAATAATGTCAGGTAGTATATAAAAACCTACTTAGCATTTTAAACATTTACTTATTCCAAAGCCATTTCTAATAGTTTGTCTACAAACCAGCATATTCCTCACCCCACCCCAAACACATGCACACTCCAAAATAACAAAGTTCCATGGTTGCTTCTGTCATATATAGGAAAGTAAATGGATGCAGAGTACCATTTTTGATTGGAACAATGATAAATTGGAAAGTAGAGCCCGTGGATCTTGGTGCTTGGAATTATATTATATTTCAATTGGAGTGTATTTTTTAAAAAGTTTCATTTATCTGTTTAAGTAATCGCCACACCCAACATGGGGCTCGAACTCATGACCCCAAGATCAAGAGTCACGTGCTCTTCTGACTGAGCCAGCCAGATGCCCCTCATTTACAGTTTATTTTAAAAAACATTTTCATACTCCTTAGTTCATTTGATTCTCACAGCTCTCTTGTGAGGTAGATCAGGTAGATATCATTATTTCCCAAATTACACAAAGGAGAAATTACTCGCTCAAGGTCACCAAGCAATTTAGCATCGATGCCCTTTCTCTTTCTTCTCCTCCACTTCCTCTTCCTTTTCCTCCACTTCTGTCCCTTCCCCATTTCCTTCTCCTTCTATTTCTTTTTTATTTTCCTCTGAAAAGGAAAGGCTGTTGCCAAGCTTTGCTCTGGGTCTCAATAGTCAATCAGTCATCAGGGGCAAGGGACAACTGCAAGATAGATGAAGTCCCTCCTGTAATGTAGAGATCATGGAGCTGCTGTCCATTGTGGTAGCCCCACATACGTCTGTCAGGTAGCTTCAGACATAAGAATGAAGCACTCAGGGTCTTTGGCTCAAGCCGTCAGAATGTGAGCGAATCCTCTGCTTTGTCCATTGCAACAGATCGATTTTCCTAAGCATCTAGAACTGTTGTATGGAGAATAATCCCCCTATTGAAAATTTTAGATAATGTGTTCCCTTAAAACATAGGATGGATCAAGTCATGATCTAGGTGATTTAAACAGAGACCAATCTCACTCATGCATGTAGTTTCAATGACTGATTTATACAGCAATGAATATCAAATCCATCTCCTTCTACCTCTCTCCTGAACTTAAGATCTATGTGTCCAACTGCCTACTGAGCACTGCCAATGGAATGTAATCCTTCCACACATACCTCAAATTCAACAAATCTAGTACCAAATTAATCATCACCCCCATCTTAACCTACCTCATGCATTTTGTATCTGTTTTTGGTGATACCATCTATCCTGTTTCCTAGGCTACGAAACTAGGAGTCATTCTTGAATCACCCTTTTCTATGACTCTTCCATACCCCATCACCAAGAGGTATCAGTACAGCCTCTAAAACCTCTATTCTCCATTCCCTTCTCTCCATTCCTATTCCTGTTGTCTGGGTTCAGGACTTTGCCATCTGGATTTGCCACTCTACTGGATTATTGTACCCTCCTGTTTTATGGCCTTCCTGACTTCATGTTCTCCTCCATCTTTCACTTGGTGATTATGAGATTTCCATAACACAAATTCAATCACATCTTTCCCCTACTTAAAAGCTTGCTGATGGTTTTATTCTGGCTACAGGATCAAGTTTGAATTGATCAGTAGGCCTCTACCTGGCTCTCCAAAGGTATCTTTTGCTACTCCCACTCACATATCCTGGACCCCAGCCATACCACACTTACTATCTGTCCCTCGCACACCTCTGATTTTCCTTATGCCTTTGTCTTGGCTTGGGATGCATTCACCTGATACCTGTTTTCTGCTTGTGAATACCTACTTCTTTAAGTTGCAGCTTAAATGTTACCTCCCTTTCTGATAGCTCTCCCTAAGTGCTATATGTAGAACCAAAAGTTGCTGCTTCTCTGATCCCGTGGTCCCAGAGTTGTTGATAGTTCTGTAAATACATTGAAAACAGCTCCTATCACGAGGTATTGCAATTATTTGTTTTTCACAAATAAAATAAGCTGGGAGGTAGGGAGATGGGTCTTATCTACTCTCCCCACCATCCTACACACTTTGCATAGTATTTGGTACTTAGTTGGTTTGCAGAGAATACTCACTGAATCTGTAATTCATTAATAAACACATTCAGTTATTCAGCCCCTATATTAAGCACTGGGTTTTTGGTGATGAACCAGCAAGGCCTGTCCCTGGCCCTCATGGGGCCTACCATCAATGCTTAGAATGGTGGGGATATCCACAAATAAATGCAGAATTCTAATGGAACATGGTAGGTGTACAGTTTGAATTTACATTGTCAGACAACATAAAGGCAAAGAGCATAATCCATAATCTCTTCTCTAGAATTGAGCTAGCCTGGATTTGAATACGGGTTTCACCATTTACTAGTCTTGTTGCTTTAGGCAATTGACCTAATGTCCCTGTGTTTTGCTTTCCTTCTCTGTAAAAGAGGCATTATTAGAGTTTTTATCTTATAGAGCTGTTTTGAGGTTTATATGAGTTAATATTTGTAAAATGCTTAGTGTCTAACATATAACAAGTATTTAATAAAATAAATTAAATGAAATCTAGTGGAGAGTACAAAGAAGCCTAAATTGCTTGGTTTAAGGGATAATGGGGCTAGCCTTGTTTCTTCCTTACCACTTCTGATTTTACCTCTCATAATGACCTTCCCCCTTCCTGTCACTTAAGGTTCAGAGCTCATTTAGGGGAAAAAAAAGAAGGAGGCATGGTGAGAATGCCCCTTCAGAGTGGAGTGTGAAGCCCAGCATCCTGCCATTCTCTCTACTTAGCTACCTCACACACCAGGAGCCTCAGCCTTACTCAGGGCTCATCACCTGTGTGGCAAGAGCTGAGTCCTAGGGCCCTAAGTACACCTACCATGTTCCATTAGAATTCTGCATTTATTTGTGGATGTCCCCACCATTCTAAGCATTGATGGTAGGCCCCATGAGGGCCAGGGACAGGCCTTGCTGGTTCAGAATGAGATTAAAGAGATTAAGAAATCTGCTCTGCTTGTAATATAGGAACCCTGACCTTTCCATTCCAAGCCCATATTCTTTTCCACATTCCAGGGATGTCTTTTTGGTCCTTCCCGTCCCTCCATTCCCAGAAAGGGTACAGATAGGTTGCTTTAACAGCCTACCCTTCATGTGCCTCTCTCCATTTATAATATTTTCCCTGTGATCTCTAGAGCCCTTTAGCTGTATGGGAGGCCCAAGTAGTGTCTTATACCTTAGATCTCCCTTTTTCCCTCTCGCAGAGAGAAAAAGAGCTGAAGATCTGATTCCTACTATTGAACCGATGACTGATCCTAGGTAGCAGGCATTGTATGCAGATTCTAGGGAGTTCATCTTTTGAGCCAGGGCTGAAGCTTACAGGAACAAAGCTCACCTGATGGAAATTCAGACACCAAGGTCAGGTGCTAGTGGGGAAAGGAAAGTATTTTGAGAGTGAAGGTAGCTAGAGCTCTGTATTTACTATTCGGTTGCTACCAGGGCAAAGAAGTGTGTGAAGTCCTTGCTCCTGACATCTGCCTGAAAGGGCCTCCATCAGTGCTGCTGCCTTTCTGGCTGGTGAGCAGCAGGGAACCACACATAATAGCAGAGCTTCCACTGCTGGGATGAGTGGGGACCCTCTATTCTGGGTACAGGACCAACGGCTCCCAGAGAATACAAGTGGGAAGAGCCATGGTTTGGGAGCAGAGGACCTTGGGTTCTCGTTCCAGGTTTGTCGTTGTTTCATTGAGTAAATGCCTTTACCACTAGGTCTATAAAATGAGGTGAAGCTCTCTCAAACAGAAAATGAGCATTTGGATAGTAGTGTGTACCTTTGCACACAAAATATCTTATTTGATCAGAAAGTCTGATTTAAATTTAGGATGAGGAAACCGGCTCAGGAAAGTTAAGTGGCTGAGCCAAGATTTAAGCCCAATTTTGTTGGAAGTCATGCTTCAGCGTCTTTACATGGTAAATGAAAATAATGATGATGACAATGATGGCAGCCAATGAATACTTATCATAAACCAGACTCTGTGCTAAGCACTGTTACTTAATCACCATAACAGATCTGTAAGGACAGTACTCTTATTATCCTCATTTTAGAAATGCTAAAAGCTGAGGCCCAGAATGGTTGAATGTCTTGCTTAAGGTTACACCACCAGTAAGTAGCAGATCTAGTGCTTAAACCTAGGACTCTTTTGACTTCCAGGTCAGTGCTCTTGATACTGCACCCATCTGCTTAAAATGCTAAATGAGAAAGTGCTTTGGGAAATGCCTTGTGCCCTGCTATCTGACTGCAAACTGGTCCTCTACATCATTTTAGTAGGCCCACCAAATGAGCCTGGCAGCCTCCAAGGGGAATGTGCACTTTTCTGGGTCCCAGGTCAGAAGGTCAGGGCAAGATGGAGAAATGCCTATAGGAGACGCTCTTTCACCAGCAGGAAGGGAGTGTGTGCAGAATCCTCAGATCTACCCTATTGTGTCAGCTGAGCTACACACCACCAAGGGAGCTCAGTGAGCACCTGTTTGCGAGCACCCATTGTTCCATTTCTTCCTTGCCACCTTGACTCTTAGCCAAAGCATTCATTTCTTCCATCTCCAGCCTCTTCGGGCAACTAGAGAGACACATCCCTTTCTACCATCCCTGCTCTACCTTTGGTTTGCCCAGATAGGAGTTGGCCTGTTAGCCTTGCCTTTACCTCTGGGGTCTCAAGGGAACGAAACCTAATATACCAGCTCTTGTAGCATTTTATTTGGATATGTGCTGGGACACCATGAAGCCTGTGTCTTGCTTCTTGTAAATTAAAACGGTTTTATTGTCGGGCTCATGGGAGTTTTGTTAGGTGCTCAAGTGACCTCTGGCACTAGTCCCCATCCTTTAGCAGTATCATTCTCTCTCCATAAAAGTCACAGTTTATGTTCCTCCTCAGACCTTTCCAGTGTACTGTGTCTGTTATCATGTTGCAAAGAGACCTCAGGGAAAGAAATCCAGAAATGCCTGGGAGGCTGTGCCATCATGCAAACTAGATACCACACCAGACAGGATAAAGATGAGCACGTTTCAGAGTCTGCTGACAAGGTGGTGGTTCCAAGGACAAGGTGGTGTGGGTTCAAGTGGTTGCCAGGGTTAACATTGCATTTTCCAAGCCTTTCAACACTTTTTCAAGTCCTGAGTCCACTCAACCCTTCATTTCCTAGATTTCTTCTCTCAGGCTTTTGAGTACCTGAAGAGGAAGTCACATTGGCTGTCCACCAAGTTCTGATTTTCTAAGCTCTGCTAAGCCCATGGTGCTGTTCTATACATGCTTTTTTTTTTTTTTTTCATTTCTTGGGTTGACTTCCTTTTGAAAGTCCCATTGACAGGGATCCATCCTGTTCCCCTGCACCCTGCCTCACAACAGAAAAGCTTGTCTCCTACCTCACAGAGAAAAGCCTTTCTTCCTCCACTCCATGGCAAATCTTATATCTGTATCCAATTTTACTTTACTTTTTGAGGTGCTCCTATTCCTTTCTAAGGCTAATCTCTGCACCCCTGCTCTTGATCCCCTACCGCCTACCTCCACTGTATGTTGTGCCATATTTTTTCTCAGATGCTCAATCTTCTTCACTCGATTCTCCCCTTCTCAGCCCTTGAATGTGTTTTGAGTCTCATCAACCAAAATACAAATTCCCATTCAAGCTACTTCTGCCAGCATCCTCAACTGCACTATGAAAATTCTCAAAAGTATAGTTTCCATTTTTATAGTTTTCATCTCCAATTCCTTTTGCCACCCATTGCAGTTGATCTTCTGTCTCCATGACTCATTTCTACCACATCAGAACATTAACAGCAACTAATATCTATTAGGTTCTTACGATGAACCAGACACTGTGTTGGGCACGTTATATGAATAGTCATATTTGATCCTCACAACAACCCTCTGACCTAAATACCATGATAAACTCCATTTAATATACAAGGGTGGTTAGAGCCTTTGAATGACTTATTCAAGGTCACTTAGTCCAGTGAGTAGTAGAGCTGGAATTTGAACAGAGGTAATCTGACATACTTTAACTCAGTTACCCATACTTGTTCTATAAAGGTCTAGATAGTGAAGGTTTTAGGCTTTGCATGCCAGATGTCCTCTGGAGCTACTGTGCAGCTCTGTTCTTGTGGTGTGAAAGCAGGCATAGACAATATATAAATGAATGAGAGTGACTGTGTTTCAATAAAACTTTATTTATGGACGCTGAATTTGAATGTCATAATTTTCACAGGCTATGAACTATGTTACTTCTTCTGAGTTTTTTTTCAGGCATTTAAAAATGTGAAGACTGGCATACTTGGGTGGTGCAGTTAAGTGAAGGACTTTTGATTTCTGCTCAGGTCATGATCTTGGGGTTGTGAGATCGAGCCCTGCTGCAGGCTCTGTGCTGGGCATGAAATCTGCTTAAGATTCTCTCTCTCCCTCTTCCTCTGCTCCTCCCCACACCCCACTAGCATGCACACTCTCTCTCAAAAATAAAATAAAAAACAAAATTAAAAAACCCCATGAAGACCATTTTTAGCTTGCAGTCCATATAAAAACAGGCAATGGGCTGGGTTTGGCCAATGGTTGTGGTTTGCTGGCCCCTGCTCTAACCATTGCATTATTCAGGGCTCTTCAGGTTGTCAAATCCAATGGATAAGCTCTTAATGCTGATGATACACTCCACTTTTTTTTCCTCCCATGATTTTGAAGGCAACACTCATTTCCAGTTTTCCTTCTACCTTTATGATCCATTAGTCTTCTTCTGAGAGCTTCTTTTATTCTATCTACCTCTCAAATGTTGGTATTTCCCAGGATCAATAGTTGACTTATTTCTTTGTTTACTCTGCTAGAGTAATTGATTTTACTTCCATGGCTAACACCTGCTATTAATGTAGTAACTCAGAGCATGGGCTTTTGAGTTTACTTGCCTGGGTTTAAATCCTGGCTCCAATAAATACTACTTATGTGACCTCCTAGGGTTGTTGCGAAGGTTAAATGATTTATTATTTGGAAAACTCTTGGAACCATGTTGTTAATATATGTTTAATAAAATATTCATTATCATCATGTTATTATTATGCTACTATTATCAGATATTGACTTCCTAATCTGTATCTCCAGCTCAGACTTCTCCTTTGAGTCCTAGACCCATATACCTAACTGCCTATTTAACATCTGTACTTAGATGTCCCACTGGCACCTTGACTTCAACATGTTCCAAACCTAATATGTCATCTCTCTCCCACCTCCACATCCCCTCACCCTAATCCACTATTTTCCTTCATACATTGTTATTCTTGTTAACAGCAATGCTGTCCACTTGGTCACTTAACTAAGAAAGCTGGGAGTCCAGTTTCATGTCAGAAAAAAGTGACATGAAGCATTCACCTTTCAAGCCAAGATGAGACTGAACATTTTAAATCCCCCTCTGCTGGGACTTGAGATTAGCTATGTGATTGATTTGAAAATGTTTCCTCTCTTCCCTTTCTTAATCTTCTCCCCTTCACTCCTGTCAGAATGATCTCTCTCTCTCCTTTAAACTTGATGTGCCCATTTCTAACTCCTCACCTTTGATCACACAATTCCTCTCATCTGAAAGGCACCCCCTCATATATCTCCAAATGCCATTCAACATTCAAGAGCTACACACCCATGAAGTCATCTTGACTACTCTAGTCAACAAGATAAGGTATATTTTGGAACTGAGAGCTTATGTGTTTAAATTGAATTTCACTATTATATATTTCATACTTTATAAAGCTTTCCATCACAAGTCTATAAGTCAACTTGTTTCAACTGGATTATAAACATCTTATGTCCACAGAGCATAGAACGTTCTCTTTTGTGAATTCTCCATAGTGTCTCACACAGGTCTCCTTTTGCCTTCACTCACTCTTTCTCTGGCTCCTCTCCCTCCAATAAATATGGACCACAAAGTTCTACTTTAACTATTTACTTTTCTCCTTCTTTGCACTTTCTCCCTTGGAGATTTTTCAATCTATTTCTTAGAGGTAATTTTTTATACCTATACCTATGACTTCCCAAATTTTCATCTCATTTCCTAACTTCTTTCTTGAGTTACATTCCCACATCTCAAATTTTTTGATGGACATTTTCATGAGGATGTCTTGCCTGACTTCAAACTTAATATGATATTGAAATCTGAACTCATCATCTTCCCTTCTCCCCCACCTTCATCTTTTCTTATGGCATCACCATTTTCTGTCACCTGGATAAGACTTGCAGTCATCTTTGACTACCTTCACCACATATATATAGTCATTCACCACAGTATTTCTACTGTTCCTTTATGTGTCATTTATGCCTCATCCTTTCCAGGTCCACTACTATAGTAATAACAACAATAATAACAACTGTAACAGTTAACATGTATGAGTGTTTGCTGTGGCTAAGTACCAGGCTAAGTGTTTTATATTTTCTTCTCCATAGCATTATGAGGTAGGTATTCTTAATATCTTTTTTTCATAGGTGAGAAAACTAAAGTTCAGAGTGGCAGAGCTAGAATCACACCAAAATGGGTTTGGACTTAGATTCCTTACTTAACCACAGTGCTACTTACTCCTCATCCATAGATTTCTATAATTTCTTCCTAACTGATATGCCTGTGATTTCTTGCTCTGCCATCAATCTTTCCTGCATACCATTTCCAGAATAAACATCCCCAAACATTGCTACCATTATTTCATTTCTCATCTCCAAATCAATTGCTATCTCCCTTTTATCCACTAAATTAAATCTAGCCACAGCCTAACAGATAAAGTCCTCCACAATCTTACCACAACCCAAATTTCCAGCTCTGTCTCCTGGAAGCATGGATTTAATCCATGAATGGATTAAACCACAATGTTCTACTCAGCCATACCATGACTTCATTTCATGTTTGTTCCTATCATCCACTCACTCCTGACCCTGTTGTGAGTTCCTAGAGATAAAAGGATGGGGATGCATGTTTGCACCCCACAGTGCCTTCCATCTAGTCTACACTTACTAAATATATGTCAAGGGCTTGATTGTAGGGGCTCAGTTACCACTTGGAGATTGAATTGTTTAATTGCTCCTTAACACTCTCCTATTTCTTTCTTCCCCATGAGTCCTCTCATTTTTCTGTTCCCTGGCATAATTACTGTACAAAAAATGTAAAAATCCTCTCTTCTGTGATATCAGCATCCTAGGAAAAACTTTACTTATGCATCACCATGTCATCAGTTTTTTCCTCAGTTTATCCCCAAACATAACTTCTTGTCAATCTTTCTTCATTGCTCGGTAGTTATCATTAGACTAAATTTTACTCATCTAGGAAAAGTTTCTGGAGATGACCACTGTGTGAAGATGACAGCACAGTCTACAACACAAAATTCTCTGGTGACTCTTGAAGTAAAATATTTAATGTAAACTGCAGACTTTCAGGTCATGTTCAGCACCGGTCAGGGCTCCTGAGTGATTGTATCTAAGAGATGGCAAAGGAAGTGACAATTGGGAAGCTTAGTTCCAAATGCAGATGTCATAAATCTCCAGATGTTCTTATATCCCAGAGAGAAAGCATTCTGGTTTTTATTGGATTTTTAAAATTTTGTTTGTTTGTGTTTTAGATCCTTGCTGCTTTCTGAGCATTGCCACAGATTAGGGACCACGATGCCCAGGTACAGCATGGAATGCCTTTATAGTTCAGGAAGATTATGGTTTTTATGTTTAGGCAGAGATTCTTTTTTTTTTTTTTGAGAGAGAGAGTGAGAGTGAGCATGGGGGGAGGGCAGAAGGAGAGGGAGAGAGAGAATCTTTTTTTTTTTTTTTTTTTTTTTAAATTATATATTTTTTTAAAGATTTTATTTATTTATTTGACAGAGAGAGAAATAGTGAGAGCAGGAACACAAGCAGGGGGAATGGGAGAGGGAGAAGCAGGCTTCCTGCCGAGCAGGGAGCCCGATGCGGGACTCGATCCCAGGACCCCGGGATCATGACCTGAGCCGAAGGCAGACGCTTAACGACTGAGCCACCCAGGCGCCCGAGAGAGAGAATCTTAAGAAGGCTTCACCTTCAACGTAGAGTCTCACGTGGGGCTCGGTCTCATGACCCTAAGATCATGACCTAAGCTGAAATTAAGAGTCAGATGCTTAACTGACTGAGGCACCCAGGCGCCCCAGAGATTCATTTAGTTATAAAGATTGTTTATAACGTCTGGTCAGTGGTTCCAGTCATTCAAAGCAATATTTGTCAAACTTTTTGACAATAACCCACAGCAAGAAAAACATTTTACATTGGACCCAATATACACACAAACATGTGCACATTTGCACACATACACACACTCACACACATACACACACATGCATTACTGAATGAAAGTGTCATTAAACAATGTTTACCCTTACTACACATGATTCACATTTTTCTCTTTTAATCGCTTTAATTTAAAAATAGTGGTGATGAACTGCTAAACTGATTTCAAAGTACACTAATGAATCACTGCCCACATTTTGAAAAACACTGGTTTAAAGGATGGAAACAAAAAGAGATGATAAGATGTTCTGTTTTGTGCTACTAGAGGGCAAGTATATATTGCATGCAACTGATAACGCTGGGAAGGGGCAGTTCTTAAGTCACTGCTGAAGACCAATGCCCACAGCAGGGATAACAAAAATAATTAACTGTGGTGTATTGATTTTGTTATCAGCTTTGCATAATTCTTTGTTTAAAACTAAACGTAATTTTTCGTGGTTTGTGTGTGTGTGTGCACGTGTGTATGTGTGTGCGCCTGTCGCTGCATAGCATGCTACCCAACTATATGGTAGTCTGTTTCAGTGTTTACAATTATGTAGGAGTTCCACATTCTTTTGCAAGCTGTGGTAATTTTTCAAAGATTATTCATAAATAAGATACTGAGCTTATTTATTTGAAAATATGGTCATCTTATTATTATATGGAATAATATTAGCTATATTTCATGAATTTGTTATGGTTATGTTTTCTCCCCAGTGTGGGATATATAACAATATTGAGGCATTAAGTTTCTATAGTGTACAGAGTATTCAGGTGAGCATCATGGGGCCAAAGGGACTGTACAGTATTTTAGAAACTGGGTGTAGTCACCAGTTGCTCAGATAACTGATTAGCTCAAAGATCTGTCCCTTAATACAGATGTTAGTTCTTCCAAAGTTACAATGTAGTGAGAACACAGCAAAAGGACAAGATAGATTTGAGCTGTAGTTTGAGAGATTTTTGTTATGATGTAAAGATCTTTCTGAACATCAGTTCATAGTTTCTTGCATTTGCATTCAGAAGTTCTAGATGGAAAAAATAAAATAAGGAAGGGGTGGTGGCAACCAAGTAGATAGTAAACAGAGTGGGAGCAAGGTTTTTCACTGAATATCCTTTTATATATTCTGATTTTTCAGCAATGGATATAAAATACCTATTCAAAAATGTAAATAAAAAAGAGAAAGCACAAAACAAAATAACAAGGAAAACAAAACAAAACAAAACAACCAAAAGAGCTTTCTGACAATGAAGAGGCAGTATACTGTAGGCCAAGAGGGAAATGCAAGATTTGGAGGAAGAGAGATCTATGTTCCAATCCTGCCTCCACCATTTACTAGCTGTGCAGTATCAGGCATACCACTTAACTTGCCTGATCTTGTCTCCTCATCTGTTAAATGGGAATAATAATACCTATTATATAGAGGCTGTAGTGAAGATTATTTAAGTTAACATATTTGTAGCACTCAACACAAAGTATATTGTGGTAGGCAGGATAATGGCCGTCTAAATAAGTCAACACATCCCCAGAACTTGTGAATGTGTTAGGTTATTTGGCAAAAGGGATTTTTTTTTCAGATGGAGTTAAGGTTAGTAATTAGATGACCTTCAAATAGGGAGACTCTCCTGGATTATCCAGGTGGGCCCAATGTGCTCACACAGGCTCTCAAAAACAGCAGACGACAGAAGAGTCAGAGAGAGGCAAAGGAAGAAGAGGTAAGAGAGATTCAAAGTGTGAAGGGACCCACCTGTCCTGACTGGCTTTGAAGTCGGAGGAATGGGGCAGCAGACCAAGGAATGTGGGGGGCTTCCGGAAGCCTTTAACTGACAGCCAGCAAAGAAATTGGGACTTCAGTCCTACAACTACAAGGAAGTGAATTATGCCAACAGCCTGAATGAGCAAAAAAAAAAAGTGGATTCTCCCCTAGGGCCTCCAGAAGCAAATGCAGCCCTGCTGACACCTTGATTTTTAGCCCAGCGATCTCCATGTCCCATTTCTAACATGCAGGACTATAACAATAATAAATGCACATTGTTTGAAAATGCTAAATTTGTGGTTGTTATGGCTGCAATGGAGAACTAATACAAAGATGTTCAATAATTGATAGCAATTGCTATTGTTAATTTAGGGTGATCACAGAAATCTTAGAAATTAGTGATCAATATTGTCTATTATAAGGTTACTGATGCCCCACTAATCTGATCCTCTTGAAAATCAATGGCTGTTGAGCAACCTCAGTGCCTCAGAGCTGGAGGTCTCAAACATGCCAAAGGACTGGGACCCAGAGGTTGTGGCGCCCATCTCTGTATATTTGCGATCAGGCTGCCCCAGACTACATATGTCAACCAAGAAGTTTTTGGAGAATCAAGTACTTAGTGATTTTATTGGAATGCATAAAATTTATTAAAATTCATAGAATTATTGGAATTCATAGGCACTATACCTATCATCTTTTATGGGTGGGAAAATTGAGCAGATAGAGAACTGGGAGAAGGTAGGAGTTTCCCATTTCTTTCACCTGTAAAATAGTGACAGGTATAGTGTTTACCTAAGTCATTAAAGTCTACAATGAGCAATTTACTTAGTTCCTTTGAGCTTTAGTATTGTTTGTACAGCAAAGAGGATAATGTACCTATTTTATGGGCTTGTCCTGAGGGTTTACATGAGATGCTGCATGTAAGACACTTAGCACATAACTTAGCACTCTCTAAGTGTTAACTGTTGTTGAGCTGCCTTTTGTCAGACGTGTTGATAAGGAAAAGTATTTCTTACCTGATAACAGGTCATTACTTTCTAGGGGAAAAATCACTGTAGCTTCATATATAATGTCTGTTCCTTTTGTGGGCTCATGTTAAAAAAAAAAGTCCTTTCAGTTTCTGTGCTATGCTTTTACCTTCATCATTTTTTTTAATCCAGATCATTTCACAATTACCCTATGAAATAGGGGTTATTATTCACCCATTTTACAGGTTGTTATCAGGCCAGAAATCAGTAATATTTAGTTCTGCCCCTGGAATGCTATTTCGGCCTTGATTTTTTTCACAGTTGCTCCATTGAAGGGGTGTGTGTGTGTGCACAGGTGTGTGCCTACTGCACATATGTGCAAACATGCAGAAAGAGCCTCACTACTAACTTTATAACTTGGTAATTTTGAGACATGCCATATAATAGGCCACTTCTTTTGTGTGTATGTGTGCATGTGTGTGTGTGTGTTTTAGAGAGAGGGGGAGAGTGTGCATGTGCATGTGAGTGGAGGGGAGGGGCAGAGGGAAAGGGAGAGAGAATCGGGAGCCTGACGTGGGGCTTGATCCCACAACCCTGAGATCATGACCCGAGCCGAAACTGGACACTTAACAGACTGAGTCACCTGGGAGCCCCGAATAGGGCCACTTCTGACTTTAGTCTTATTCTATGAAGTGATTTCATCAGGACCACCTTTAATTCTTTCTGAATAATATTTGTTTTGGGGCTCCCATTCTGTCGAAATATATTTTACTTTTGTATGTCTTAATGTTCTATTTGTGGAAAGCCCAATGTGATTCACACCAATTAGAAATAGGTGCTAGGTGCCCTATGACATCACAACCAGTGACTAGTTTTCTAGCCAACTAAACTTAATGACAAAATCATATTAATTATAGTAATAACTTCCACATATTGATTGTTCATAATATGCCAGTGTTCTTATAGTGTCTCACGTAGTCTTCATAACAACTCAGTGTCAGTGGGTGCTATTATTAATCCCTTTATACTGATGAGGAATCTGAGGCCAAGAGACAAAGTACTTTGTACAAGTTTATACAGCCAGTTATTTGTGGACAGGATCAGGATTTGAACTTAGGTCTGTGTGCATCCAGGTCCTCCTGGTAAGCAGAACAGTCCGACAGTCTGACTCCTTTTAAATCAACTCTCTTGCCCACATTTATGGCTTTTACACTGGATAATGGGAGAAGTGGACCGGGGGTAAGTTTATATTTTAAATTTTCAAGTGATAAGCCACTTGAATTGTCCCTGCATGCCCTGAGGATAATTGCTTCTTTTCAGATGACTTTCAGATGCTTTTTGGGATAAGCTCTAGTCCAGTGCCTCTCAAACTTTAGTATGCAAACAAATCCCTGGGGAATCTTAAAAATCAGATTCCAATTCACTAGGCCCAAGGAAGAGTTTAAGATTCTGCACTTCTAAATAGCTCCCAGGGGATGGTGGTTCTACTGATGTGGGGACCACACTTGGAGTAGCAAGACTCTAACCCACTCCAACCTAACCTCTCTTTCCTAACCTTGTGATATCCTCACTATAATATAGAAGTTCTTCATATTATCCTTCTGGGTTATAAGAGATGTGTTTGCATCAGCCTATTTTCTCAGATCCTAAAAAAAAAATCTAGGGTGGGATTAATTGAAACCAGGTATCAAGGCTAAAGAATAGAGGCAGGAAATAACACCCCCCCGCCCAACACACAAACCTTCCTTCTTCTCAGACTCTACTATAAAAACCATCTGCCTTGTCTCTTCTGCTTCTTTTGTTCTAATTTTTCAATAAGTGTGTGAATGCATGTGTGTGTGTGTGTGTGTATACACATGTGCATTTATGGGTGCTTGTTCTGAGAATGACTATACAAGGCCAGAGCCATAGTTACTGGAATCCACCAGTTTCCATTCTCAAGACTAACAGAGTGCAGCGGAGTCTGGGTTTTCTAGATGCCTTGCTGTTGGTGGTGTGAGCCAGATCAGCCAGATAAGTGTGAGCAGCTAAATCTTTGTCATGTTTAATTCTGCCCTCCACCTGAATATGCTAGCTGTGGGCATATGCTATTTTTCTTAGCTGCCAAGATAGAAGTGTGTGTGTGTGTGTATGTGTGTGTATTGGTGGCAGATGGAGGGTGAGAAGGCAAGTCACAAGGATATGGCAGTACACATGGTAAATATAAACATGGCAAGGAAGTAGAGGGTTGTGATCTTGGCAAACTTGGTTTTGGTTTCCTCTTGACTTCCTGGAGAGATCTTCAGAGAGCTTTAGGAAATGTATTCAGTACTAGCAGGCAGTCTTGGGTTCTCGTTCTGATTCTGTTACTAGGTAGTTGTGTGATTTTGGCAAGTCATTTTTACTCTCTGGGCCTCAATTTCTGTGTAGGTGAAATGAGGGCATTGGGCCCTGCCCTGATCCCTGCTTGTCTCCCACCATCGGCTCTTTCTTGCAAAAAGCTGGGACAATTGCATTGGCTACCAGCATCTAAGTGCTAACCCCACAATGGGTGTTGGAGAACCCAAGCTAGGGAACTTGCAAAGTTCCCTGGACACAGCAAATGGCGATTTTTTGCTTTGTCCCCCCCAGCTTTTATTTCTTTTAGGAATCATCTGTTGTTGCTCTATTGAGCATGATGCACACATTTGTGTATGAGACCACGGCTGAATCATTCAGGACTCCTTCTTTGCGATCAGGGTGGGTCAGTTGGTCTCACGGCTCAAAGGGCTTGAAAGACCCATCAACAGCAGGAAAGCTATGGCAGTTTTAGAAAGAATGACATTATGGAAATCTCAGCTACTAAGCTCTGGACTCACTGGCTAGCCTCAGCTTCGCCCTGATCTAGAACAGATTACTGCAATTTCTGCCTAGAATGAGGCATCATTTCTGCCTGTAGGATGCAAACTTTGTCATAACCCTCTGTGAAAACCTGGAACACTGGGCCAGCTTAGGTTGGTGGCACCTTAGGCTGCAGGGCACTTTGGGGAGAAAGGTCCTGCCCCTCATATTCCCCACCAGCTAAGAGGAGGCTTCTGAACAGCTTAGTGTACTTAGCTAAAAAACAAGCATCTTTGGCAGGAATAAAGCAGGCAGAGATGTGTTGGTTCCTCTCCTCCAGTGATGGAGCCACAGCAAAAGACATTAGAATATTTGGAAGTAGGCTGGAAGGAAATAGCATGACACATTTGAAATACCCATTCGATAATTAAGCACCTGAATGGCTCACAGATTGAAATTTAATATGCTAAGGAGTGAAATGAGATGGCAAAAGGGGAAATGTACTCCATTGCTCCCAATTCTCTGGTTCTAAGGAATTCTATTATTGTTTACTCAGTGTTTACAAGGCAAATCATACGCAATTTTAGCGTGCTTCACATCAGGATCAATTTTCTGGACTAATTCCATCCTCAGCTGAGCAAAAGAAAGCAAACACCTGGATGGTTTTCTTTCCATATGTTTCAAAACATCTTTGGATTCTCTCCTGTCCCTCTCCTCTTCCTCCCTACCCTATCTTTAATTTTCTGGCCCACCCTTCTCCCAGCGTGTATGGTTCTGTGTGTCATTCTGGTTGTGAATTCTAGAAAGAATGGAATCATAGGACTGTCGCTCGTATAGCTGGCAGAGATGAGATATTTGGTGCAGGTTTCTATGTTGGAGCATATACTGAAGCCCGGGGAACCTGTGTCAACACGTTTGGGGACTACATTGGTTCTATATCCCTGCACAACCTACCTCCTTGTCCCCTGAGTAACTGTGGATCAGGACCCACCGTGGCAGCCAGATAACTCACATCACCAAGAACAGAGCAGAGACCTGTACCTTCCTTAGCCTTCATCCCTGTGGACGCTTTCAGTTCTTCCCCAATATGAAACTGCCAGTTCTTTCCTACCTGTCTACAACCTGGTCTTTGCTATTTATGGGAAAGTATAATTTTAACCCATCTAAGAAGATATTTGCTTATGATTACCTAAAAAAAGTAACAGAATGGGCACCTTTTCAGATCTTACTTGAGTAATCCTCATTCTGTTCTGTCTCTAAGCAGTGAGCATTAGAACAAATTGCCCGATACAACATAAACAGTTTCACTTAATGCAGAATCTGTTTCTCTCATTTGCTGAGTTGGAAGGAGGTAATTCATTGTATTCCAGTAATACAGTAATAAATAGAAAGTTTAACACAAGAGCCTGGGTGCTTTGGAAGCACCCCCTCTCTGCTACAGCAGCACAGAGCCCAGATTGTATGGGGTTGATCTGGGTCCTTGAAAAAAAATACACACACGATATATATATATGATACAACTTTAAGAAAGCATCTCTCTCTCTTTCTCTCTCTCTCACACACACACACACCCCGTGTGCATATATATATAAAACTATATATATAGTAAAACTCCATGAGAGCAGCATCTCCAAGGGATCAAAACAGATTTCAAGTGGCATTCAGTTTTTCCTTCAACCTTGCAAACAGAGCAAGAGTGGTTCCTCTTGACCCTGTGGGTTTCCTTTATTCCAGGCTAAATATTTGCTTTGAAACCAACTTGCTACTATGTGAATGTATTTTCATGCCTTTTGAGTTACAATAAGCAGATGTTAAAGAGTGAGTGAAAGGTACTATTTGACATCATTTATATCTCAGCTTTGTAAGAATCTATGGGAAAGGAGATATGATATAAATCATCTGTAAAACACCAAAAACCAAAAAAACCAAAAAACCAAAAAACCAAAACCCAGTCTGAAACTGACAAAAGACAATCATGAATGTTGACATACAAACTTGTCATATTTGCTAAATGCCATGAAGATAAATACATGGCAATAGACAAGTGGGTCTGGGTACCATGTCAGTGTAGTAATTATTTCTCATTTGAAGTAGGGCCGACACACACAATCTCTAAAGGGAGCATTATTGATTCATCTGTGTCTCTCGTACTCATATAATAAACTCGGGTAAAGTTCAGAGATCCTGTCTTCCACGCTGGTTTCTAGGCTTCAGGCTTTTCATGAGGGAGTGATAACCTTGCTAGCCACTCGGCCATCACGGCATACCTGACTATGGCCAGAAGCTCAGGTTGGCAATGGGGAAGAAGCTCTTCTCATATCACATTCTTAGAGTCCATGGAGAAATACCAGGATCTGCAAATACAGCTCAGTACCCCTGTGTGTGTGTGTGTGTGTGTGTGTGTGTGTGTAGGGGTATGATAATGTCCAAGTCAGTATATGTGTTTGGAGGGAGTGGGGTGTTTACTTTAGAGCAGAGATCTGACTGATGTCCCCCCATTTGCATTTCCTAGTTCCTTTAAGGAAGCCAGGAAAACGAATCTGGTCATTTCTTAAGTTTGAAATATACAAAACAGAAAGAAGGGTAAATGGACTCTCATGAGTTCACCCCAGCCCTCTGCATCTTAAAGTGGCTTTTGGCAACAGGATCAGTGTCCTTATTCCCATGCCCATCTACCTCCCAGGTGGATTTTGAGGAAGCCTGGGAGCAGGTTCCCCAGGGAGCCTGACACCTACCCAGGGATGGAGCAGATCACTGACCGGGGTAGGGCAAAGCTCTGGTGTAGGAAAACATCCGGAAAGAAACGATTCTTTTGGTCATTGCCAAGAGCCACCTTTCCTAACACCCCTAGAGCTTTACCCCATCGCATCTCTCTCCCTGTGTCCAAAAAACAATCTGTTGCTGGCTTTGGTCGGCTCCCCACTACCCCAGCCCACAGCCTGCCAGCCAGCGCCTTCCAGCCCTCAGCATCCCAGCACCCTCACTTAACCCGCACCTCGCCGCCCCTTATGGCAGCGCTCGAGCAGCGAAGCAGACGGCACCCGGCCGCCTGTCGACTTACCCCGGGGCCAAGTGGTTTGTTCGGATCTGCGTCGTCTGGTGTCCGCGAACCAGGGCGCGCGATGCGGCCGCCTCGCCGGACACGGTCTCCCGGCGGCGCGCAAACAGCAGCCGCCTGGGACAGCCGCGGGCCTGGAGGCTGCCCGGCGGTGGGCGGCGGAGCACAGGGAAAGGGGCGGGGTGTGGGGAGAGGCGCGAGTGCTGGCTCCTACCTTGGTTTCTCCCTCCGCTCCTCAGTTATCGCCAAACTTCCCTGTGACTGGCCGGCCCTCCTCACCTTTCGCCTCCGTCAGCGCCCCGAAACTCTTCGCTCTACCCGCCCCCTGCCTGTTCTCGCTCGCTTCTCCCGGCTGTCTGACCCAACCTGGGCCGCTTCAAGCGCACGCACTCCGTTCGCGCAGCCAGCCACACAGTAAGAGCCGGGGAAGAAACTGACACGGGGAAACTGACAGGGGTGGCCGACGCGGGAGTGTGAGGGGGAGAGAGAGAGAAGAGACAGGGAGAGAGAACCACAGAGAGAGAACCGCATTTACGCTCTCACATGCACAAACGCACGCTCAAGCTCCAGCTGCCAGGTAGCGGCTGGCGGGAGACCCGGCCACCCCTCCAAATCTTTCTAGACTAGAGGTTTCTGTCCCCTTCTGCTGCCGCTTCTGGAAAATGCTATACAACGAAGGGGAGAGAAAAGCAAAGAGGGGTGGGGAGGGGAAAATCGAGGAGGTGCGCTGCCTTTCTCCTCCCCACCCCTAGCTCCAAAAATGTCCAACCCTGAGCTCTTCCTTTTCCCTTCTATCTGCTCCCGGCTTCCCTCTGCTCCTGTTCTCCCTTTCTCCCTCCCTTTGGGTGTCTGCGAGCTGCGGAGAACCCGTCGCGGTTGAGGGGTGTGTGTGTGTGCGTGTGTGTGTGTGTGTATGGGGGGGAGAAAGCCGCGGATGGCGAAAGCACCTCTCACCTCCCCCAGCCCCGGCCGAGGCCTCACCCCCCGCCCCCCCCACCAGCTCCCGGCATGGGCGGGCGGGGCGGGGCGGGGGAGGCGGGGAAGGGGGAGGGAAAGAGGGAGGACGGGGCAGCCTGCAGGGGCAGCAGCTACTGCCTTCTCTGCAGCTCGTTGGCCAGGGGTGGAAGGAAGAAGCCGCAGCCGCAACCCCAAGTCAGCCCCCGCTGCCCCGTCCCACCGCCTCATCTCTCCCCCCTCGGTACGGAATTTTCTGTTTCGTTCGTTTGCTCTCCCCGGGCCTCCCCCTCCCCTGGGTGTTGGCAGAGACTGGGGGGCTAAGCGCGGGTGCGGGTAGAGGGGACCGGAGCGCCTCGGGGCGGTTGGCTTGCAGAGTCTCTTTTTGCCCGTTGGCTTGAGTACCCCCTGCTTTGGACCGTGACCCCCACCCACCCCCACCCCTCCCAGCCCAGGCTCTGTGCTGGCGGTGGTGGGGCTGCGCTGGCAGCCACCGGTCATCCAGGGGGAAGGGGAGTTGAGCCAATGAGAGCGTGGGCTAGCGGCCGGTGGACAGCCGGACAGCTGGACAGTGGGACCCCGAGTCGCCAGAGGCTGACCTGGGGTCGTCTGGTCTGGTTTTGATCCCTGACGGATTTAATGTAACCCAGTGCAGGCAGCCCGGGAACTAGCCCGATTCTCAGATTTGTGTCCTTCTCACCCTTAGGGTCGGTCTCCCAAGACCAGCCTAGATTGAAGGGGGGTGGGGAGTGGGGACGGATAGTGGTATTGTAGGATGAGGGAGTAAGTTACTTCATGGTGGCAGTGGTGTCTATGGGGGGGGCAGTGTCACCAGACACTTGGGCAACTCGTTGATGTTGATTTTTGCGCCTTTGTGTCCCGTGAGCCCCCTCCCCCCTCCCGCCCCCATACTCTTGCGCCCAGAACGCAGACCCTCTTGAACCTTGCTGGAACTGAATGGCTCCACGCCGCCTCCCCCCCCACCCCCCCCCAAGCCTGAGACTACTACCTGCAACCTGCAGGCACTTAGGTCCACTAGCTGGCATCATCTTGTGGCCCCACCTCACAGCCCCAAAGCTCGGCTTTGTCTTTTATCTCCCTCACTTCCTCTCTTCAGAAAGGGGGGTGCGAGGCTCTCTACCTTTCTGAACGCTGGGCTGGTACCTGAAACCCTTTTCCGTACCCATTCTCAGAGTACTCCAGAGCTCAGAGAATGCTCCACTGTTCTTCCAGCTGTCGCCTGCACACACACTGTGAGCCTGAGTCGAGCTCTAGAAGGAGCCAGAAGCTTCTGCCCTGTCTAAATGGCCGAGTGTTCCATTGCCTTGTCATTGAAGCCGGCGTAGTTATGTTTAGTGGGAGCCCTAGCAACTCTCCTAGGCTACCCTGGGAAAGTCCCTCGGGGCACCAAGCAAGAAAAGTTTTTCTGTTGTCCTCAGTCCCCTTCACCCTGAGGTGGCCCACTATTCTGGAGAGTATAAAGCTTTGTGTGGGAGCAAGGCATCTGAGAAAAGTATTGCCTTAGGGGATGAAGAGTTTGTGTTTGTAGGTGTGAGGGGGGGGGGCAGGGGTGAGGATGGAGCCTCCCCCTCCATACTGCTTAAACACTTCAGGAAGTGTTTCTAAACACTGGGCAATGATATAGATGGAAAAAAAAAATCACTTGATTCTGGAACCCATTCAAAGGCAGTTTTACTGTGGCCAACAACCTCAAGTGTACAACCTCCCAAACGAAAGAGGTCAATGTTGGGATTAAGCTGGTTCCTCTTTTGGCATGAGGGGTCAGTAGGATATGTGGCTCTGGACAAGACCTTGGGACGTCTCCCTTTCTCTGACCAAAGTGCAGTCTAGCTGAGGCTTCCAGCCAAGCTTAAGATGCAACCAGAAGTAGTGTCCAGGAAGAGAAGGAGAACCCTATTCTTGTGAACGGTCTCCTTCAAAGGCCTTATATACAGTGCAATTGCCTTTAACATAGGGGGATTATGGGTGTTTTTGAATTTTAATGTTTTCCCGGTGAATTGTGGATAAGACCCCAAATTTTCTTCTTGCGCTCACCCTACCCTGCTAACCTCTTCCGGAGATCAAGGATATACAAAAGAAAATCTCTTCCAAAGTTAAAAGCACCCATTCAAATATCAGGCACTACTATATGAGTTCTAGGACAGACTTAACTGGAGGATCTCCTAATGCAGTTAAGCTGACTTGGCAGGAGCCTGAGCTTGCCTCATTTGCTTGTCAGCCTAGGGGCTGGGGCGGGGGGAGAGGCTCATCTTCTCTGTGAATATGGAAATATTCAAGTTTTCTACTTGGTGGCTGAGAGTGTATGTCTGTTTGAACTCTCCTAGGGCAGTTTGCAACCAAAGGCTACAACTGCAAAGTGGTTCAAAGCCAAAAGTGGAAGTGACTATGAATAATTGAAGCTAGATCTACCTGGCTTCTAGGTGAGGTTAGCCCACATGGCCTGGCCTATTCAAACACCATCCAGATATGACTTCCTAAGGCAACTGAGACTTCAACATTCAAGGGCACTGTCTTTACTCTTCTTACAGCCTTGACCATAGTGGTAGGTGCGACAGGTAGACCAGAGTTTGGTGTAATATCAGAGCCAAAGTGAGATGGGTGTGAGAGACCCAGAGAGTAAAGGAATTTTCTTTTCCCCATTAAGCAGGGTATCTCAATCTAGGCAGTACTGACCTTATGGGGCCATAGGATTCCTTATTGTGAGGGGCTGTCCTGACATTGTAGGCTCTTTAGCAGCATCTCTAGCCTCTGTCCACTAGATGCCAGTAACACCCCCCACCTTGTGACAACCCAAAATGTCTTCAGACATTGTCACATGTCCCCTAGGGGGCAGAATCGGCCTCCCCACCGAGAACCACAGCATTTAAAGTAGTGTCATTTTTCAAAGACCGAATTTTACCTTAATTCTCCCCACACGGCATGTCCAGATCTTGTATTGACCAGAATCTCAGAAAGTATGGAATAGTTTGTGAGGAAACAGCATAGAAAGGAGTTCTTACAAATCGAGAAATTTTGACAAATGATTCAATTCATTGTTATAATCATTGCCACCCCCACCCCCCCCCCCCCCCCCCCCCCCACCCCCCGCCATGGAGCTTTGGTTGAGCACTCACTATAAGCAGGGTGTTGATTATAGCAAAGACCTGTAAAGGCACAATTCCAGCCTTCAGCATACTAAGGAACTATTGACCTTTATGTCCCCAAAGGGAAAGGGTTACAGATTTTCATGGATAACCAGTTTCTGGATTGAATCCAACCTGGCTTTCTCCCCCCTTTTATTTCCCTTTTGTTCTCAGTGACTTATTCTTTAAGGTTCTTCCTTAGGGAGATGGCTCTTTGTCTTGCTAAGCACCATAGACCTATGTAGAATTCTTTGTGACTTCTTTCTATGTGACACATACACCACCATAACAATGTGCCCAGCATTGAAATGACCACAGCATCACAAAGGCTTTAACACACTGAGCAGTTTGAAGGGCAGGCTTTTATTTACAAAGGAAAGGGCTTCTAGTCACCAGCACATTAGAGAAATACTCCACGGTGGCAAAGACAAAAGAAAGGAATGGAATGGAAGAAGAAGAGGTGATTCTTAAAATTCTGTGGAGTGTTGATTGTGGGTTTTAACTCTCTCGCTGCCCCAGGAAGTCAAAGAACACTAGTGTGAGTTGTAGGATCCTGCTCTGGATTTCAGCAAAGGAAAACACAGGAGGAAGTGGGGAATATCTGTTCAAATTCAGCTGAGTGAGCGCCTGCCTTAGAAAATGAGTTTCCGGTGAGCCAGACCTACATCAGTGTCACTTACTTTGAATAAGTCCTAGGCCAATACCGTGCAGATGTAGATGGCAACATGTCACTTGTGAAAATCCAACACAGGCACTACCAGTCAGCACATTTAAACTTTGTGTATTCATGAATTATGATTCTCTTGCCAAGGCTAATTATTTATTTAAATAAAAGTTTTGCCTGAATTGGGACCATGAATGGCTGTAAGTAATTGAAAACACGTTTTACAGTTCAAAAGTGGGTTCAAATTATTATACCACAACAGAATCCCTGTAATCAAGGCATAAGGCCTTAAATAGTGATTAATCTTAATAAAAGAAGTGTAAACAGAACCATACTTCATGGATTAGCTAAGGACTTTGCTGTGCCTACCATTAATAGGAATGCAAATGCAGCTAGCCCTGGGCAAATTTATAAAGTGGAATTACAGCATTACAGTACATTTAGAGAACACTGGGCCTTGCCTAGGGTTGCATGATAGTTAGTGACAGAGACAAGACCCCAATCAAGTCTTGCTGCTTTGTGACTGACTCTGTGTGTGGCCTCAGGGAGGGCAGGTTTAGTCTTTATTCTGCTTGCCTTCATCCCCTTAGCTTATTAAAAACCTGCCCTCATGGAATGATACGATCTGCCCTAATCAAAATACCAGAGTGTTCTCTCTCTCAGGAATAGCTCTGTCCTCAACCTTTCCCCATCTAATTGTCAAAAAGTAAAGCCTCTATCTACTTAGTAAGGAAAGTGAATGCATGAGGGAACAGGTATTCCTTTCACATAAAGACTTCCTGAGGCATCTAAAATCACCCCAGTTTCGGGTCAGGCTTTGTAAATCTGTGGAGGCCAGGGTAGGACAGAGAAAGTTTGTTTCTCCTTAGGCAATTTTTTTTCAGGGAGGGCTTGGTACAAAAATGAAATTTTTAATTAATTAAATTTAATTTTGAGTATTTTTCTGTGGTGTGAAGGAGTATCTGGTGAGCTGTGCTTTATTCTTGGCCAATGACACAGATCCTTATGGACGGAGTAATGAGGAGCTAGCTATGGAAGGCTCTTGGAGAGTGGGTCGTATTAGAGAGTGTAAGTTTTGGAGTCAACAGACCTTGGTTTTAATTCTAGCTCCATGTCTTATTCGTTGTGAAAAAAAAAAAAAGAAAAAGTTATAATTTTGATAAAGTTTGATGTTTTCTTATGAACATTTTATGCTTTTAGTTCTTACGTTCAGGTCTTTGATTAATCTTGAGTTAATTTATTTTTAAAGATTTTATTTATTTGACAGAGACGCAGCGAGAGAGGGAACACAAGCAGGGGGAGTGGGAGAGGGAGAAGCAGGCTTCCCATGGAGCAGGGAGCCTGATGCGGAGCTCAATCCCAGGACCCTAGGATCATGACCTGAGCCGAAGGCAGACGCCCAACGATTGAGCCACCCAGGCGCCCCTTGAGTTAATTTTTATTCATGATGTGAGATAGGGGTCCACTTTCATTTTTTTGCATGTGGATATCTGGTCCTAGCATCAGTTGTTGAAAAAATGATTCCTTCCCCATTGGACAGTCTTGGCACCTTGTCAAAAATCATTTTGCCCATAGATATATGGGTTTATTTCTGGACCCTGAATTCTTTTTTTTCTTTAATATTTATTTATTTGAGAGAGAGAGAGAGCACCTGTGTGTGAGTGGGGGAGGATCAGAGGGAGAAGGAGAGAGAGAATCCTCAAGCAGACTCCTCGCTGAGCACGGAGCCTGATGTGGGGCTCCATCCCAGAACTCTGAGATCATGACCTGAGCTGAAATCAAGAGCTGGCCGCTTAACTGACTGAGCCACCCTTAATTTGATCCCAATTGGGCTAATTTGTCTATCCATGTTCTAGTACCACACTCTTTTAATTACTGTAGCTTTGTATTAAGTTTTGAAATAAGGAAGTGTGAGGCCTCCAAAATTGTTCTTTTTCCAAGATTGATCTGGGTAATCAGGGTCTCCAACTCCATATAAATTTGAGGATCAGCATTTCCATTTCATCAAAAAAGGCCATTAGGATTTTAGTTATGATTACACTGAATCTATAGATCACTTTGAAGAGTAGTTCCATCTTAACAATATTGTCTTCCAATCTATGACACACAATGTCTTTCCACTTATTTAGGTTTTCTTTAATTTCTTTCAGGAGTGTTTTATAGTTTTCAATGTGTAAGTCTTGTACCTCCTTGGTTAAGTTTATTCCTAAGTATTTTACTCTTTTTGATGCTATTCAAAAATTAAATTGTTTCCTTAATTTCCTTTATGGATTGTTTATTTCTAATGTATAGAAACACAGATGATTTGTGCATATTGATCTTGTATAACCTGCAACTTTGTTTAGTTTGTCCATAAGCTCTAATAGTTGTTTTGTTTATTCTTTAGGATGTTTTCTCTATATAAGGTCATACTGTCTGTAAGTAGAGATAGTTTTATTTCTTCCTTTTCAATTTGAATTCCCTTTATTTCTTTTTCTTGCCTAATTGCCCTGGTTAGAACTTTTGGTCCAATGTGGACTAGAAGTGAAAACAGTGGGCATTCATGTCTTATTTCTGATTTTAGAGGAAAAACCTTCAATTTTTTTGTAATTGAGAATGAAGTTATCTGTGGGTATTTCATAAATGCCCTTTATCAGGTAGACAACATTGCTTTCTATTCCTAATTTTTGAGGGTTTTTATCATGAAAGGGTGTTGAGTTTTGTCAGATGCTCTTTTTTTTTTTTCATTAGTAGAAATGATCATATAGTTTTTCCTTCATTCTGTTAACATGGTATATATTACATTGATTGATTTTCTTGAACCAACCTTACATTCTTGGGCTAATTCCCCTTCAGTTATGGTATATAATCCTACTAATACGCTGCCGGGTTCAGTTTATAGTATATTATTGAGAATTTTGCATCTGTATTCATAAAAGATATTGGTCTGTAGCTTTGTCTTTTTGTAAGGTCTTGGTCTGGCTTTGGTATCTGAGTAATGCTGGCCTCATAGCATGAGTTAGGAAGTATTCTCTCCTATCTTTTGGAAGAGTTTAACAATGATTAGCTTTAAATCTTCTTTAAATATTGATAGAATTCACCAGTGAAGCCATCTGGTGCTGAGTTTTTCTTTGAGACATTTTTGATTATGGGAAGTTTTTGATTACTGATTCCATACCTTTGCTTTTTACAGATCTGTTCAGAATTTCTATTTCTTCTTCAGTTTTGATAGTTTGTATTTCTAGAAATGTTTCCATTTTATTTCCAGTTATCTAATTTCTTTGTCTACAACTATTCATTCTTTTCTTATACCCATTTTATTTCTGTAAGATTGATAGTAAAATGTCCTCACTTTCATTTCTGATTTTAGTAATTTGAGTCTTCCCTCTTTTCTTAGTCTAATTAAATATTGTTAATTTTGTTGATCTTTTTAAATAAATAACCTTTGCTTTGTTGATTTCCCCTATTTTTTTCTATTCTCTGCTTTATCTCTTCTCTAATCTTTATTATTTCCTTCCTTCTGCTAACTTTGGGTTTAATTTGTTCTTTTTTTTTAGTTCCTTAAAGTGTAAAGTTAGATTGTTGATTTGAGTTCTTTTTTTAACATAGATGTTTGCAATATAAATGTCCCTTGGAGCACTGCTTTCATTATATCACATAAGATTTGGTGTGTTGTATTTTCATTTTTATTCCTAAAGTATTTTTAAATTTTCTCTTGTGATTTCTTCTTTGATACTTCTGTTGTTTTAGAGTTTGCTGTTTAAATTCTATATGTTTGTGAGATTTCCTGTTTTCCTTGTGTTATTGATTTCTATTTCTAGCTTCACTTCATTGTGGTTGGTGAAGATACTTTATATGATTTCAATATTTTAAAATTTATTGAGATTGGTTTTGTGGTTTAAAAATTTGTTGGGTGGAGTATTCTGCATATATTTTTACATCTAGTTGGCTTACAGTATTATTCAAGTCTTCTATTTCTTTTTTCATTTTTTTGTCTCATTGTTCTATCCATTATTGAAAGTAGGGTATTTAAGTCTCCAACTATTATTTTAGAACTATTTCTCCCTTAATTCTTGAATCATATGTATTGGGTCTCTGTTGTTTGGTGTATATATGTTTATATCGTTAGATCTTCTTGATGAGTTGAACCTTTTATCAGTATATAGTTTTTTTCTTTGTCCCTTATAACAATTTTTGACTTAAAGTCTATTTTTCCTGTTATTAGTATAGTCACCCCAGCTTTCTTTTGGTAGCTATTTGCATAGAATATCTTTTCATTCTTTCACTTTCAAACTATTTGTATTTTTGGCTCTAAAGTGAGTCTCTTAAAGGCAGAATATACTTGGATTATGATTTTTTGTTAAATCTATTCTGTCAATATCTGTCTTTTAATTGGAGACTTTAATCCATTCACATTTAAAGTAATTACTGATAAGGAAGAACTTACTACTGCCATGTTGCTATTCTTTTTCTATATATCTCTTTTGTTTCCTAATTCCTCCATTTATACCTTATTTTGTGTTTGATTTCCCCTTCTGCTTTGGGATTCTGTATGGTAAATGACCATTATGGGAAAGCTAATAATCTATTCTTCATATATTTATGCAATAACTATGAAATGGAAAGCCTGACTTCCCGCTATATCTACTTTCTCATCTTCTCTCATAGGCATGCAAATCAACTTCTCTGGTCTCTACCTCTTACAGCCATACCTATCCACTTAAATGTTCAATCATCAGTTCAAACTCAGTTGTTCTGAAATGGACTACTTTCCCCAGAAAACCCATTTTATTTTAATAAGTAAAATATAATCAGGAATTTTATTATTTCAGCCCTCCAGACTTAAGTTTATCATGGATTCTTCCCTCTCCCTTAGGCCTCCACTTCCATAAAATCATTAACATCTATTGGCAATTCCTCCTTGTCACTTAGATTAGAGGGAAAAATTCCAGACAAAGGTCATAGTATGTGAGGATTCCTGAGCAAAAACATATGTTTTAGGAAGTGAAAGAAAATAGAAGCAGCTGTTATATAGATTCCAAGTAAAAAAGAGTGGCCAGAATAGTCGGGGGCTAGATTATGCAATTATATAAAATCATGTGAGTACTTGCCGTGCTAGAGACTTTGAAGTTTATTCTAAGAAAAGTGAAAAGCCATTGAAGAAGGAGAGTTACATGACCAGGAATCCATGTTAAAAGGATCACTCTGTTTAGAGAGAATGGGTTAGAGGAGAAGAACATTAGAGGCAGAAGGATTAGCTAAGAGGGTGCTGAAATAATATAGGAAAGAAGTAATGGTGGCCTAGAATGTGGCAGTCACAGTCAGGTTGTAGAGAAGAGGACAGAATCATGAGATAGTTAAGAAATATAATCAATAAGACTTAGTAATGAATTGACTGTGGTGGGTGAGGAAGAAGAATGTGTCAAAGACAATTCCCAAGTTTCTGGCTTGAGCAAGTAGGTGAATAGTGATACCATTTTACTGGAGTGGGGAAACTGACAGATATACATATTTGAGAGGAAGAATATAGGTTCAGGTAGGATAGGAAGAAATTAAGATGCCTGTGAGACATCCAAGGGGAGATGTTAGAGAGTTGGTCATATAAATCTGGAGCTCCAAAGAGACGTCAAGGTCGGTGACAAGATTTGGAAGTTGTCAGCATGTGGACAGTATCTAAAGCCATGTGATTTAATATCACCTAAGGAGAGAGTATAAATAGAAGAGGGCAGAGGGCTAAGCTGTGTGTAGTCCTCCAATATTTATAGATCAAGCAGTGAAGTAAAAGCCATAAAAGAGACTGAAAATACTAGAGAGATAGGAGAAAAATCAGAATAGTGTGATATTCCAATAGCAGTTGAGGGTCGTGGCCAGGGAATAAATATTTCAAGAGGGTTTTCAAGAGAGTTGGCAGAAAAGAGGAAATGAAAGGAAGGACTTGTTGGTGGGGCATATGGAGTCAAGTGAGGTTGGGTTTCTTTGTTTATTTTTAAGATGGGAGAGGCTTTGAGATGTTTAAATCATGACAGGAAGAAACCAATAAAAAAGGAGGGAAGGAGAAAGGAGATAATATAGTGGAGTCCCCAAAAGGTACAGAATTAGCCTTAGAGAGGAGGGGGACATCTTTTCTACTGTAACATAAATGAAGGAGAAAAAGCATCAGTGTGCATTAAGATAAGTTTGTAGATTTCATGGTGCAAATGTGGGGCAGTTTCCTTCTGACCTTTTTATATTTTCTGTGGAGTACTGGGAAATGAGACCATTTACTGAGAGGAAGGGCTCAAGGTGTAGAGGTTTGGAGGTTTAAGGAGCATGTAGAAAATAATTTTAAGAATGGGAGGTCCAGCTAATTGAGTAAACCAGAACTACCAGGCACTGTTGAGAGCAGATTGGTGGTTCTTCTAACACTGCTCAGCAGACTGAGTGCAGATGCAGAAGGGAGAAGGTTAACTTATCCAGGATTTTGCTAGGTGGCTGTGATAGAAGTGTAGTGGATCCAAAGAGCTGGAGATGTGATGAATTGTTGAATCCAAGCTCAACAGAGAGAGAAGTGAAGACAGGTGGAGGCTATGGATATGGTTAAAATAGAGGGCTCAATGAACAGGTGGTCCCAGTGAGGCTGAAGAACTTCATTGTCTTGAGAAAAATGGAGTGCACACAGCAGAAGGATAGAGAGACTTGTGGTACAAGAGTGGGGTCAGAAATTAGTTTTAGAGAAGGAGCGGTTTCTAGTCTGACAAAGTCAATGGTATGGCTGTGAGAGTGGATGGCTGAGGTACAGTGAAGGAGGAGAAGATAATTGGAAATAGAATGGAAGGATCAGGGTGTTGGTTGGATCATCCATACAGCCATGGATGTCACTAAAGGTGATGGCAGGAGTTGGTGTGTAGACAAATTTGAGAACCTAAAATTTTCAGTGAATGAAAGAGGATAGGGATGGTGGCGATAAAGTGACTGGGAAGTTGGTGTATAACAAGAATGTTAGAAGGCTATTTAGTAGAATGGTATGAGTTTTAAAGTAGCAGGGATTATATGGAATCTGGAGCCAGACTGCCTGAGCTTAAATTCTGATCCCACTACAGAGTGATGATTGTGAAGTTACAAAAATCTCTGTGCCTCAGTTTTTTTTTTTTTATCTGTAAGGTGGGAATGATAATATTACCTACCTCATAGGTTTGTTAAGAGATCAAAAAAATTAATAGCTGAAGAATATTTAAAACAGCACCTGGCCCCTAGTTATATTTTTATGTCATGTACTTCTTTCCATAAGGCTGGGTACCCATCTCTGATTATTTTCAGCTACAAGATCCCAACCAGGTATAGACATCCCATTTGTCAGCCCGAGTGGTTTTATTCCTATCATCTGTGACCCATTCTTACCAAGGCTATGCTCAGCAGCGAGGTCATCAGACTCAGCCAGGTCATCAGCAGGGAGGCCATGTTTTCTGAAGCCCACTTTGTTTAGCAAGAGGCTGATGAGGAATATATCAGCTGTATCCTCAAAGTTGTGTTGGTAATGAGTGTCATTAGACTTTTAAGCAGAGTGACCTGACAGGAGCTTCATCAGTGCCTTCGAAGCCACATTAAACAATGTGGTGTAGCTATTACAAATAACCATTTTCCTATTTGGGAACTACAAACCAACCAGCCAGCTCCATAGTATAAGAGCCTCACACTGCATATAAAAGCAATGATGTAGAGTGGGGAGATGAGAGGGTAAAGTCATTCCCAGGAAGATCCTCTGTCAGAGGTAGTTACATATCCCTATAAATCCATTAGTAGTCCTAGAGGGTGCAATTGGAGGATATCATCATGATTTGACATTTTAATGCATTGTCCAAAGCAAGCATTTATTCTCTAGTTCCCTCCACCCCACCCAGATATGCCAGTATCAGGTGATTCTAATAGAATCACAAATTCAAATGTGGAAGAGGCCTTAGAATTGAGGTGTGCCTTAATGGTAAAAGTTATATAACAGACTCAGTGGGTTATGATTTCTTGCATAGTTGGAGGAGGGTGAACTCTGCATCCAAGTAATATAATCATCCTTACTCTTACTCTCATATATACTCATTCGTTCATTTAACAAATAATTAATGATTGGGATATATCAGTAAACAAAACAAAGATCCCTGTCCTTATGGAATTTCTATGAGGAGAAAGGGAGAAGGGAATACGTAGCAGTGTATTCGACCAAAAGAATCATGGTTATTTATTTTAAAAGTGTTGAGTTACTTCATTTTTATCTACCAAGATGACACAGGACTATATTGAAAGAAAAACAAAGTTTCCTCCAACAAAGCATGTTATCTGTTTTCTCCCATTTTCCCAATAAGTACCTAGTGCTGAAAATGCAGTTTTTATACATCTCTAAATGTGTTCTTTGGAAAAGGTCTGGTAAAATGACTATGAGCACTTCTGGCCCATCCCAGAGACACATTTTCACAGTAGTGAGTTCCTTAAGTCAGAGGTGGAAAGGTAGAATTTTAGGCATTAGTGATCTGGGAGGGTGTAGGTGTTTTGAGGACCAGGAGTCTTCTTCATTCTGGCCATGGCTATGGGTTCCTTTTTTAAAGCCAGATATTGTGTTAGATCCTAGAGTTGAGTAAGACAGTTCCTGGTTTCAAGAAGGTTTAGATCTGTAGGAGGGAAATAGACACTGCAAAAGAGAACCACGGCATGATCAGTGCTATATCAGTGGTGTGGGCAAAGTGGTGGGATATGTATAGAGGAGAAAGAATGACTAGTTACTAACTCTGTGGGAGTCTGGGAAGGCTTCATGGAATAGGTGATATTTTAACTGGGGATTGAAAGATTAATGAGAGTGTGCTGAAGAAAGAACAGAGGGAAGATATTCTCTGCAGAGAGAACAACATGTACAAAAATATGAAGCCATGAAAGGATTTACTAAAAGCATATTTTCTAGTCATGTGAGAACTCTAATATAACTGGAGCATAGGAAGTGTGTGGGGAAGGTGTGGTAGGAGATGAAGCGGAAGAGGGAGTGTGTCATATTGCCAAGGAATTTGTACATCATACTAAGGAATTTGGCAGTGGAGAATCAACAGAGATGTTTTCAAAGCAAGGTGGATATGTAATAAAATATTTTTGGTTTTCTTTTTCAGAGAATGGGATGGGTAGCTTTATGGGGGATGAAGGAGAGACTAGAAGTGAATGGGTCAGGGAACTGTTGTAATAGTCCAAGTAAAGGACAATGAATGTCTAAACTAAAGCAATAACTATGATAGAAAGGATGGAAGAGAAATTTTTGAGATAAGATTGACAAGATTTGGTAATTAATTACCAAATACACAGTAAAGCCCAAAGAAGAGTGAAGGATCATGTTAAGGTTGGTTGTGTCGATATTAACCAAAATGAGGTATACCGAAGGAAACAGGCTTAAATGGGAATAAGATAAATTCAATTTTGAGACAGCTGTGGGAGATTCAGCTAGGTAGTCAGAAATGTGGCTCTGGGTTTCAGAAAGAAAACCAAAGCAGAGCAAAACAAACTAAACAAAACACAGTATCTTAAAAAACAAGTGTGAAGTGTTCTAGAAAGATAAAGTATAGTGAAGATTGAAAACAGACCAAAGGTATTCAGCAATAAAGAGATCTTAACAAGAGGGGTTTCAGTACAGTGGTGAGAGCAGAAATAAGATTGCATTGGTTTATAGTTTAAATGAGAAAGGTTAGAAACAAAGAGATTATCAAAGAATAAAAAAAGTAAAATGAGTATCAAATGAATTCAAAAAGCAAGGCATAACATATTAGTTGGGAAAAAAGAGGATTATTTTTTACTGACAAAAGCTAAAGTCTACAATAAATGTGAGTCATGAACTTTTATGCACCAACTAGTGTATCATGACAATTTCTAAAACAAAGACTATTAACAAGGAATGATTGACAAAATTATGATCCTAGTGGGAGACACTAACCTACCTGTATTAATTGGAATTACTTTTGGCTGCATGTAGGAAAAACCTAAAATAGCAGGGGCTCAAACTGGATAAAGGCTTATTTCTCCCTTATGGAAAGAATTCTGGGTATAGCTATTCCAGGGCTTTATATCTTGCTGTTCTGCCATCATTAGTGTATTGCCTTATAGTCCAAAATAGTTGCTTGAACTCCAGCTATCATAGCTACATTCCATGTAGGAGAAAGGGAGAAGAGGAGCTGCCCCTGCCACACACACTTATATCACTTACATCACGGTTGTCAGAACTTAGGTGGGAGCTGCAAGGGAGGCTGGAAAATATGGTCTTTTATTTGGGTGACAATATGCTAAGCTAAAATTCAGATGGGCCTCTGCTATCACGAAGAAAGAAAAGAATGGTTGTTGGGTTGGCAAGTTGCAGCCTGTGCTTTATAATTGTCTTAGTCTTTGACAGATCGAATAGACAAAGAAGAAAGAGAACTAACAAATTAAATAATATAATTAATAAGTTTGACTTTATACATATGTCTATATCTACAACTTTGCATACTACACAGAACACACATTTTTACAAAATACTCATGAAACTTTTACAATAATGTTTTCATACTAAAAAGACCACAAAAGAAACTTTAATATATTACAAAAAGCAAAGGTAGTTTAGGTCATAATCTCACATTCTCTGATCACAAATCAAAGTGCCTAGTTATTAAAATCCAAAAGTAGGGCGCCTGGGTGGCTCAGTTGGTTAAGTGTCTGCCTTCAGCTCAGGTCATGATCCTGGAGTCCCTGGATCGAGTCCCGCATCGGGCTCCCTGCTCGGCAGGGAGTCTGCTTCTCCCTCTGACCCTCCCCCCTCTCATGTGCTCTCTCTCATTCTCTCTCTCTCAAATAAATAAATAAAATCTTTAAAAAAAATCCAAAAGTAAATATATAAACAAAATCAAAGCAGGCAGAACATTTAGGAAACTTCCTTTAATAAATAATTTTTGGATCAAAGATAAAATCAAAACTTCAGTTAAATATTATTTATGTAATAATGATGAATACAACATAGTAACAACTTAGAGAACACTCTCAATACTTTATTCAAAGGAAAATCCACATAATTTTTTTGTCAAATGGAGAAAAATACATCACAAAGCTAGAAAAGGAAAAAGAAAATTAAGAAGGCATGAGTGATTATTATAGATGAAAGAAGAAATGAGACAGAAAATAGAAACCCAGAAAAACTGATAAGTAAGAGTCAGATTTTGAAATGACACATAAGTTGAAAAATCCCTGGCAAGAGTAATCAAGAATATAAAAGGAAATAAAGAAGGCACAACATTATAAATGTTCTGTAGTGGTCCAATAGTGTGCCCTCAAAATTCACGTTCATTCAGAATGTCAAGAGTGTGACCTTACTGAAAATAGGGTCTTTGCAGATGTAATTAAAGTGAAGTCATACTGGATGAGCACGAGCCCTAAATCCAATGACTGGTGAGCACACAGAAGAGAGGACAGACAGAATGACACACACAGTGATTGGTGGACACACAGAAAAACACAGAGAGAACAATGTCTCTGGGGTGATCCGTGGTGGACGTTTTGAGGGCAGCTGACCCGCAGCCTGCGCACCCCGGACCGCCTCCTGTGGAAGCCTGTGCCGGCCATGTAGCTTTCTCCCTTTGTCTCATAACCATGTCCACCAACAAGAATGCTAATTCACCAGCTGCCCGCCTTAACAGATTCAAGAACAAGGGGAAAGACAGTACAGAAATGAGGCGGCGCCGAATAGAAGTTAATGTGGAGCTGAGGAAAGCTAAGAAGGATGACCGGATGCTGAAAAGGAGAAACTAAGCTCGTTTCCTGATGAGGCTACATCTCCACTATAGGAAAACTGCAACAACCAGGGCACTGTAAATTGGTCTATTGATGACATTGTCAAAGGCATAAATAGCAACAATTTGGAAAGCCAGCTCCAGGCTACTCAAGCTGCTAGGAAACTGCTTTCTAAGGAAAAACAGCCCCCCATGGACAACATAATCCGGGCTGGTTTGATTCCAAAATTTGTGTCCTTCTTGGGCAGAACTGACTGTAGTCCCATTCAGTTTGAATCTGCTTGGGCTCTCACTAACATTGCTTCTGGGACGTCAGAACAGACCAAGGCTGTGGTAGATGGAGGTGCTATCCCAGCATTCATTTCTCTGTTGGCATCTTCCCATGCCCACATCAGTGAACAAGCTGTATGGGCTCTAGGAAACATTGCAGGTGATGGTTCAGTTTTTTGAGACTTGGTTATCAAGTATGGTGCAGTTGACCCACTATTGGCTCTCCTTGCAGTTCCTGATATGTCATCTTTAGCATGTGGTTACTTACGTATCCTTACTTGGACACTTTCAAACCTTTGTCGCAATAAGAATCCTGCCCCCCCCCCCATTAGATGCTGTTGAGCAGATTCTTCCTACCTTAGTTCGTCTCCTGCATCATGATGATCCAGAAGTATTGGCAGATACCTGCTGGGCCATTTCCTACCTTACAGATGGTCCAAATGAACAGATTGAAATGGTTGTGAAAATAGGAGTTGTGCCCCAGCTTGTGAAGCTTCTAGGAGCTACTGAATTGCCCATTGTGACTCCTGTGCTAAGAGCCATAGGAAATATTGTCACTGGGACAGATGAACAGAACTCAGGTTGTAATAGATGCAGGAGCACTTGCTGTTTTTCCCAGCCTCCTAACGAACCCCAAAACTAATATTCAGAAGGAAGCTATGTGGACAATGTCAAACATCACAGCTGGTCGCCAGGACCAGATACAGCAAGTTGTGAATCATGGATTAGTCCCATTCCTCATTGGTGTTCTCTCTAAGGCAGACTTTAAGACACAAAAGGGGGCGCCTGGGTGGCTCAGATGGTTAAGCGTCTGCCTTTGGCTCAGGTCATGATCCCAGGGTCCTGGGATCAAGCCCCGCATTGGGCTCCCTGCTCAGCGGGGAGCCTGCTTCTCCCCCTCCCTTTGCTCTCCCCCTGCTCATGTTCTCTCTCTCTCTGTATCTCTGTGTCTCGAATGAATTAAAAAAAAATCTTAAAAAAAAAGACACAAAAGGAAGCTGTCTGGGCTGTGACCAACTATACAAGTGGTGGGACAGTTGAACAGATTGTATACCTCATTCATTGTGGCATAATAGAACCATTGATGAACCTCTTAACTGCAAAAGATACCAAAATTATTCTGGTTATTCTGGATGCCATTTCAAACATCTTTCAGCCTGCTGAGAAACTAGGTGAAACTGAGAAACTTAGTATAATGATTGAAGAATGTGCAGGTTTGGACAAAATTGAAGCTCTACAAAACCATGAAAATGAGTCTGTGTGGAAAGCTTCATTAAACTTGATTGAGAAGTGTTTCTCTGTAGAGGAAGAGGAAGATCAGAATGTTGTGCCAGAAACTACCTCTGAAGGCTAAACGTTCCAAGTTCAGGATGACACTCCCAGGACCTTTAACTTTAAGATTGTACAGCTGAGGCAGAAAGTTGTTTGTTGTGTACTCTGTTTGGTAGAAGTTTGTCTTACTGTTTCTCTACTAAACACTCTTTTTAAATGTGTTTTGTTATTGTAGCACTTTTTACAACAAAACTCTACTTGACCAGTTCCAAACTGTACAACCTGTATGAAGCTCCTCCTCTCAGTGGGTTTCTTATTTCTATGTGGAATCTCCTCTCTTGCAGTGTCCTGTAAATAAAGATTAAATTCCACTCTTTTCTTTAAGAAAAAAAAACAACACAGAGAGACACAAGGGAAAAGGCCACATGAAGATGGAGGCAGATGGAGTTACACTGCTACAAGCCAAGGAATATCAGGAGCCCCCAGGAGCTGGAAGAAGCAAGGAATGATTCTCCCCTTAGAAACTTTGGAGAGATTAGCTTCCTATAGAAAATTGATTTTAGACTCTGACTTCCAAAACTGTGAGTGAATAAATTTCAGTTGTTTTAAGCCATCCAGTTTGTGGTACTTTGTAATGGTAGTCCCAGAAAACAAATGTATGTCTCAGCTTAAAAACTGAGGGCTAAATATATTATAGGGATTGTTCTAAGTGTTCTACATGCTTGTATATATTAACTAATCTCATCCATACAACACCTGGTGAAGGTGCTGAAGCAGATGTTATTTTACAGATGGAAATATTGAAAAAGTAAGTAATTTGCCCAAGTTAAAGGATTCAAACCTAGATAGATTGATTTCAGATCCTGGGGTCTAAATCACACAATTAACATCCTCTCAGACATAGTGTAGACATAGCAGGGAGAGAGAGAGAGAGAGAGAGAGAGAGAGAATGTTATACATTTAAAATCCTGAGGAAAATTACACAAATTGACCCAAGAAAGGTAGAAAGTTAGTAACTATGGAAAATATTGTCAAATAACTATAAATTTTTTTTTACCACAAACCAAACAACAAAACAAAATAAAAACAGAAATAATACTACATAGAGTTTCATAGGTGAATTCTTTCAAGCATTAAAAAAAGTATTTGTGAGAGGGAATTTGATCATGTATTTTAAAAGTTTAAAAACATTTATAGACTTTAAATGAGCAATTCTACTTTCAGTAATTTATTCCAATGAAATAATGCTATTAATCTATAATATTTAATGTATGGATATATCAATTATATTCATAATATTGTTTGTAATTTGGAAGCAACCTAAGTATGAAATAGTAGGGGATCAACTGGGCAAATTATGATTTATCCTTAAAATAAAATATAACAGGCATTAATTATAGTAATATAGAGCTCATAGTTATAGATCTGGAAGTATGTTCTTTTTAATTTTTCCCAGCTTTATTGAGGTATGATTGACAAATAAAAATTATATATATTTAGGTTGTACAACATGATTTTTTAAGGTGTACAATGTGATGATTTTATATATATATACATTGTGAAATTATTACAATTGAGTAAATTAACACATCCATCACTTCATATAGTTACCATTTTTGTGTGTGGGGAGAGATCACTTAAAATCTACTCTCAACAAATTTTAAGTATATGATAAAATATTATTAATAATAATTACCATAGTGTACATTAGACACCCAGAACTTATTCATCTTATAACTAGAAGTTTGTATGCTTTCACCAATATCTCTCCCTCCCCCGCCACCCCCCCCACAAGCCCTGGCAACCAGTGTTCTACTCTCTGATTTTATGAGATTTACTTTTTTAGATTCTACATATAATTGAGATCATACAGTATTTGTCTTTATTTCTGGCTTATTTTACTTAGCATAATATCTTCCAGGTTCATTCACGTTTTTGCAAATGGCAGGACTTCCCTTTTTTATGGTTGAATAATATTGCATTGTGTGTATGTACATCACATTTTCTTTATCCATTCATCCATTGACACTTAAATGGTTCCATATCTTAGTTATTGTGAATAATGCTACAATGAACATGGGAGGGCAGGTATATCTTTGAAATACTGACCTTCATATCTTTTGGATACATTCCCAGAAGTGAGATTGCTGGATCATATGGCAGTTCTATTTTTAAATTTTAAAGGAACATCCATACTGTTTTCCACAACGGTACCAATTTACATTCCCACCAACAGTATACAAGGGTTCTCTTTTCTCCACACCCTCACCACATTTATTGCTTGGTTTTTTGATAATAGGCATCTTAACAGGTGTGAGATAATATTTCATTGCAGTTTTGATTTGCATTTCCCTGGTGATTACAGATGTTGAGTACCATTTCATACACCTGTTGGCCATTTGTATGTCTTTTTGAGGGAAAATTGTCTATTCAGGTCATTTGCCCACTTTTTAATAAGGTATTTCTTTTTTTTGCTTTGAATCGTGTGAATTCCTTATATATTTTGGATATTAACCCCTTATCAGATATATGGTTTGTAAATATTTTCTTCTCTTCTGTAGGCTACCTCTTCATTGTATTAATACTTTCTTTTGCTGCACAGAAGCGTTTTAGTTTTATGTAGTCTCACTTGCATGTTTTTGCTTTTGTTGCGTGTGCTTTTGGTGTCATTTCCAAAAAGTCATTGCCAAGACCAATGATAAGGAGCTTTTCCCCTATGTTTTCTTCTAGGAGTTTTATGGTATCAGGTCTTACAGTTATGTCTTTAATCCATGTCCAGTTAATCTTTGTGTACGGTGTAAGATAAGAGTAAAATTTCACTCTTTTCTATGTGGATTTCCAGTTTTCCCTGCACCATTTATTAAAGAGACTGTCCTTTCCCCACTGTGTATTCTTGTCAAAGATTAGTTTATCATATATATGTGGGTTTATTTCTGGGCCCTATATTCTGTCCCATTGGTCTGTATCTGTTTTTATGTTAGTACCATACTGTTTTTTATTACTATAACTTTGTAATGTAACTTGACACAAGGAAGTGTGATGATGCTTCCAGCTTTGTTCTTTCTCAAGGTTGCTTTGGCTATTTGGGATCTTTTGTGATTCCATACAAATTTTAGAGTGGTTTTTTTCCTGTGAAAAAAATGCCATTGGAATTTTGATGGGAATTGCATTGAATCTGTATATCACTTTAGGTATTATGGTCATTTTCACAGTATTAATTCTTCCAATCCAGGAACATGGGATAGCTTTCTTTTTCTTTGTGTCTTTAATTTTTTTCGTCAATGTCTTACAGTTTTCAGTGTGTAGACCTTTCACTTCCTTGGTTAAATTTATTCCCAAGTATTTTATTTTTTGATGCTATTATAAATGGGATTGTTTTCTTAATTTCTTTTTTTGGATAGTTCCTTGTTAGCATATAGAAATGTAACTAATTTTTGTATACTAATTTTGTATCCTGCAATATTACTGAATTTGTTTATTAGTTCTAACAGTTTTTTGATGGAGTCTTTAGGTTTTTCTATATATAATATTATGTCATTTGCAAATAGAGACAACTTAAATGTTTTCTTTCCAATTTGGATGCCTTTTATTTCTGTTTCTTTTCTGCTTGCTCTAGCTAGGACTTCCAGTACTATGTTGAATAGTAGTGGTGAGACTGAGCATCCTTGTCTTGTTCCTGATCTTAGATAAAAAGCCTTCAGCTTTTCACCACTGAATATGATGTTAGCTGTGGGATTGCCATATATGGGAATATATTCCTTGTTGTTTTATTTTGTTTTTTCATTTTCATTAAGTTTTTAATTTTAGTTCCAGTGTGGTTAACATACAGTGTTATATTAGTTTTAGGTATAGAATATAGTGATTCAACAATTCTATACATTACTCAGTGCTCATCATGATAACTGTACACTTTAATCCCCATCACGTATTTCACCTATCCCCCAACCCCTCCCCTCTGGTAACCATCAGTTTGTTTCTATAGTTCAGAGTCTGTTTCCTGGCTTGTCTTTCTCTCTTTTTCCTTTGTTCATTTGTTTTGTTTCTTAAATTCCACATGAGTGAGATCGTATGGTATTTGTCCATATCCTTGTCAACATTTTTCTTTCTTGTGTTTTTGACAGGTGTGAGGGGATATCTCATTTTGTTTTGATTTGCATTTCCCTGATGATGAGTGATGTTGAGCATCTTTTCATGTGTCTCTTGGCCATCTGGATGTCTTCCTTGGAGAAATGTCTGTTCATGTGTTCTGTCCATTTTTAAATTGGATTATTTGGTTTTTGGGTGTTGAGTTGTATCAGGTCTTTGTAAATTTTGGATACTAACTTTTTATCAGATATGTCAATTGCAAATATCTTCTCCCATTCAGTATGTTGTCTTTCAGTTTTGTTGATTGCTTGCTTTGCTGTGCAGAAGTTTTTTATTTTGATGTAATCCCAATAGTTTATTTTTGCTTTTATTTCCCTTGCCTCGGGAGACATATCTAGAGAAATATTGCTATGGTCGATGTCAGAGAAATTACTGCCTGTGCTCTCTTCTAGGATTTTTATGGTTTCGGGTCTCATATGTAGGTCCTTGATCCATTTGAGTTTATTTTTGTGTATGGTATAAGAAAATAGTCCACTTTCATTCTTTTGCATGTAGCTGACAAGTTTCCCAACACCATTTGTTGAAGAGACTTTCCCATTGCATATTCTTGCCTCTTTTGTGAAAGATTAATTGACCATATAATTGTGAGTTTGTTTCTGGACTTTCTATCCTGTTCCATTGATCTATGTGTTTATTTTTGTGCCAGTATCATACTGTTTTGATTACTATAATTTTGTAGTATGATTTGAAATCTGGAATTGTGATACCTTTAGCTTTTTTTTTTTTTTCAAGATTGTTTTGGCTATTCTGTGTCTTTTGTAGTTCCATCCAAATTTTAGGATCATTTGTTCTAGTTCTATAAAAAATGTAGTTTGATAGGGATTGCATAAAATCTGTAGATTGCTTTGGGTAGTATGGACATTTTCAGAGTTAGTTAAGTTAATCCTTGGTTAAGTATATTCCCAGGTATTTTATTATTTTTGGTGCATTTGTAAATGGGATTGCTTTCTTAATTTATTTTTCTGTTGCTTCATTATTAGTGTATAGAAATGCAACAGATTTCTGTACATGGAAATATATTCTTGAAAGAAGCTGGTTCCTGAACACTACGGTAATAATTACCTATTGATGCATAACAAATTATACCAAAACTTAATAGCTTCAAACAAAAAACTTTATGGTATCATAGTTTTCGAGGGTCAGGAATATGGGAATGGCTTATCTGAGTGGCTCTGGCTCAGAGCCCCTCACATATTTGCTGACAAGTTGTTGGCTAGGGCTGTGGTCATATCAAGGCTTGACGGGGTCAAAGAATCCACTTCCAAATTCACTCACATGGTTGTTGTCATCTCTTAATTCCTCCATGGCTATTGGCCAGAGGCTTCTTTTCCTTACCGTATGGGCAAACCAATAGCTGCCTGAATGTTTCCATGACATGGCAGCTGACTTCTCTTACAATGAGTCATCCAAAAGAGTGTAGAGACAGAGACAAAGAAAAAAAAACACAGTCTTCTTTAACCTAATCTCAGAAATGCCATACTATCACTTCTGTCATCTGATATTTGTCAAACAGACAAACCCTGTTACAATGTGGGAAAGAACTACACAAGGGTGTGAATACCAGCAGGTGGGAATCATTGGGGACCGTCTTGGAGGCTGGCTACCACAACAAATATTGGAGATGGAGAGGAAAAAGATAGACATCAAGGTATCAAGAATATCTATCTCTGGGTGTTGAGATTATGGGTATCTTTTTTTTAAAGATTTTATTTATTTATTTGACACACAGAGACAGCAAGAGAGGGAACACAAGCAGGGGGAGTGGGAGAGGGAGAAACAGCTCCCCGCTGAGCAGGGAGCCCAATGCAGGACTCGATCCCAGGACCCCGAGATCATGACCTGAGCTGAATGCAGATGCTTAACAACTGAGCCACCCAGGCACCCGAGATTATGGGTATCTTTAAAGTATATTTTTTCTTTTTGTCTGTTTTCCAATTTTTTATAGTGTCCACAATTATTGATGTTCAATGAAATCAGCAACCAATCAATCCATTTTATTAAGGAAATCAATGGGAGACAGGGAGACACAGGAGAGAGAAGGGACCATTGATGGAGTTCGATATGGAAGGAAGTGGATATGGAAGGGAGTGCACTCCAGTGTAGAGATGGAGGCCATTGTCATAATCATAGGAGTGATAATGAAAATGTAAATATGTGAATGAGCTGGCACTGGATGTGAAAATATGTAAGTCTTGGAAAGGATGTATTAGCTTTGGCCAAGACAGACTTGAATTGGAGTGGGGAAACACTGACCTCTGAAAGATGAAAGGAGGAAAATATGGTTTCTATTATTAGAAATATTAGAGTATTAAGGCAGGAAATTTCACACTTAATGGATTTCACACTTAATGAAATTTCACACTTAATGGTACATTTTTTTCCCCCTCTGATAAAGGAAGCAAGACATTCTGTTGAGTCTGACTGTGATGGGAGAAGTTTGTGCAAGCTTAAAACAGCAGCTGTTTGGAATGGAAAAGTTTGCCAACCAGAGCAAGAATTGTATAGAAATCTTGAGAGCCCAGATGATAATGTCTGTGTTTCTCTTATGTCATCTTTAAACTCAAAGAACAGTGTTACTAGCTCTAATGTGTAATAATGTTCATCTGTTGATTATTTACAATACTTGCTATCTTTCATGTTAAAGGAAAAGTGTTTCTCTACTCACAACACTTATGATACCAAATATATAGCCTTTTTTCCTCACATCAAACAATTTTCCAACTCTGAACTCTAAGTGGATGTCCTGTAATTTAACTCAATTCTGACATTAATTACTCAGAGTTAGTGTCAGACTTCACATGTTTAAATGTTCAGTTCCACAAGACTGCCCTCACTTTTGATGCCATTGGCAAGTAGTGGGTCCCTAGGGTATCCAAACATCTCTTTGACTTGGCTACAAAGTTAGGGGTTCCCACATGAACCTCCTCAGATTTGATAATTTGTTGGAAAAGCTCGCAAAACTTAGAAGAATATCTATTTACATTTACAAGTTTATTATAAATAACATTATAAAGGATACAATGAACAGCCCAATGAAGAGGTACATAGAGTGAGTCCTGGAAAGGTCCTGAGTGCTGGAGCTTCTGTCTCCATGGAATTGGGCTGTACAACACTCCTGGCACATGGATGTGTTCACTAACCCAGAAGCTGTCTAAGCTCCATAATCAGGGATTTTCATAAAGGCTTCACCATGTAGGCATGATCAAATATTAACACAATCTCCAGTCCCTCTTCCCTCCACATAGGATGGTAATGGAACTGAAAATTTCAAGCTTCTAATCATGGCTTCGTCTTTCTGGTGATCAGTCCTCCTTCTGAAGCTGTCTAGGGGTATATCAAAAATCTCCTCATTAGAACAAAAAATGCTCCTATTACCCTAAAATTCCAAGGGATTTAGGAGCTCTGTGTTAAGTTGCTCCTATCACCTCCATCATTCAGGAAATTACAAGGAATTCTGTGTCAGGAACCATGGTGAAAGACCAAATATTAGAGATAACAGTGCTCTTAGCACACCTGTCACTCAGGAAATTATAAGAATTTTAGGAGCTCTTTTTCTTTTTCTTTTTTTTAAGTAATTTTTAAAATTATGTTCAATTAGGCAGCATATAGTACATCATTAGTTTTTGATGTAGTGTTCAATGATTCATTAGTTGCATATAACACCCAGTGCTCATCACCACATGTGCCCTTCTTAATACCCATCACCCGGTTACCACCCTCCTCCCTTCTGTGACCCTAAGTTTGGTTCCCGAAGTCCAGAGTCTCTCATGGTTTGTCTCCATCTCTGATTTCTTCCCATTCAGTTTTCCCTCCCTTCCCCCGTGATCCTCCATGCTATTCCTTATGATCCACATATGAGTGAAACCATATGATAATTGTCTTTCTCTGCTTGACTTATTTCACTTAGCATAATCCCCTCCAGTTCCATCCATGTCAATGCAAATGGTGGGTATTCATCCTTTCTGATGGCTGAGTAATATTCCATTGTATATATGAACCACATCTTCTTTATCCATTCGTCTGTTGAAGGGCATCTCAGCTCCTTCCACAGTTTGGAGCTCTGTTTCAGAAGCAGAGGGCAGAAACCAAATATATATTTCTTATTTTGTTGCACCTGTTATTGGCCAGCCTCTGGTGTGGTTTATATCTCTTTAAAGATGATGATAAGTTGGGGCACCTGGGTGGCTCAGTCAGTTAAGTGTCTGACTTTGGCTCAGGTCATGATCTCAGGGTCCTGGGATGGAGCCCTGCATCGGGCTCCCCTCTCAGCAGGGAGTCTGCTTAGTCTCTCTCCCTCTCCCTCTGCCCCTCCCCCCGCTTGTGCTCTGTCTCTCTCTCAAATAAATAAAATCTTTTAAAAATGATGAGTTAATGTAAGATGTTTTCACAGCATTTCTCCTTACTGCTTACCAAGTCAGCTTTCTTGGATTATGTTTATAGAAAGCTCATGATCTAGTTAACTTCAGTTTTAGGATGACAGTTATTAGTCCCCATTTGGGGCCAAACCAAAAGCAAAATTTTGGTCTTCTTTTCAAAATGGTCATGGCACATTTTTTTTTTTTTTTTTTTTTTTTAAATTTTTTTTTTTTTAAAGATTTTATTTATTTATTTGAGACAGAGAGAATGAGATAGAGCATGAGAGGGAGGAGGGTCAGAGGGAGAAGCAGACTCCCCGCCGAGCAGGGAGCCCGATGCGGGACTCGATCCCGGGACTCCAGGATCATGACCTGAGCCGAAGGCAGTCGCTTAACCGACTGAGCCACCCAGGCGCCCCGGTCATGGCACATTTTTAATTAGATTTTTTTGGTGTTGAGTTGTAGAAGTTCTTTATATACTTTGGATCTTAACACTTTATTGGATATATCATTTGCAAATATCTTCTCCCATTCAGTGGGTTGTCTTTTTGTTTTGTTGATGGTTTCCTTCACTGTCAAAATATTTATATTTTGGTATAGTGCCAATAGTTTAATTTTGCTTTGGTTTTCCTTGCCAAAGAAAACAAAAACACTAATTCAAAAATATATATGCACCCTTATGCTTATTGCAGCATTATTTACTATAGCCAAGATATGGAACCCAAGTGTTCATCTGTAGATAGATGGATAGATCACACACACACACACACACACACACGGACTATTACTCAGCCATAAAAAATGAAATTTTGCCATTTGCAACAACATGGATGGATCTAGAGGCTATAATGCTAAATGAAATAAATCAGTGAGAGAAAGACAAATATCATATGATTTCACTCATATGTGGACTTTAAGAAAGAAAACAAATGAAGAAAAAAAAGAGACAAACAAAAAAACACATACTCTTAAATACAGAGAACAAACTGGTGGTTGCCAGAGGGGAGGTGGATGGGGGATGGGTGAGCTAGGTGAAGGGGATTAAGAGTACACTTATTGCGATGAGCACTGAGTAATGTATTGAATTATTGAATCACTATATTGTACACATGAAACTAATACAACACTATATGTTAATTATACTGGAATTTAAAAAATACACAAATAACAATTTTTTAATGGCATGGACATCAAAATAGAATTTTTGCAAGGTTATGTAGGTGACATGAATTATTTTTAATTAGAGAAATCTTCATTACATAGGTCAAGAATTTGCACATGGGTATATAAAACTTAGGATTTTAAGAATGTGGAAGCTCATTAATATATAAGAGAAACCCTCAAACTTAACAGTTTCTCTTTTTCTGAAAAAACAAAAAAACAAAACAAAAAAACCCTACCAGAAATACTATATTACTAGAGAACGTGAAAAACAGTACATAGGGGTTGAAAAGCATATATGGTAGCTACACTTGTGGTGAACATGGCATAATGTATAAACTTGTTAAATCACTGTATTGTACACTGGAAACTAATGTAACATTGTCTGTCAACTATACTCCAATTTTTAAAACGCTTTTCAGCAAATTGAAACATACCTCTTTTCATTTGCATACAGAGAATTTGATATATGCTAAAAATTGTATCTCTACATTCCAGTCCCTCTGGAAAACCTATTGACTGATGCCCAGGGCTTACTAAATGCTTGCAGCTGATAAACTTCTCTCTATTAAATCAGAATAGTCTTGCTGCTACCAGTTGAGAGGTATAAGAGACAAGATAGGGTTGTATTTTTTTCCAAACCTGTTTGGGCCAATTGAACTTAATATTGTAATTCCATACTTTAATTTTAATATTATGACAATCAGTGGAACATGACTACAAAAGTAAAATTATTATTTCTGTGAAAACCAAGTTGAATGAGCAATATTAGGAATAAAATAAAGGACTTAAATAGAGATATAGCAGAGATTAATAAGAATGTTACAAAGCACTTCATACTAATACCATTAAAAATTAGATGAAATAAACAGACTTCTAGAAAAATAAAAACTATTGAATGTGACTCAATAGTTAAACATATAATTGCCAGACAACCCAGGAATTTCACCCCTTTGTTATATACCCAAGATAATTCAACCCTGGTATTCAAACAAATACTTGCACCTGAATGTTCATAGCAGCACTATTTACAATAGTCAAAGGGTAGAAATGATCCAAATACCCATTAATGAATGAGTAGGTGAGCAAATTATTCACACAGGGGTATTATTCAGCCATAAAAATTAATGAAATACTGATACATGTTGCAACGTGGATGAAGCTTGAAAACATGCTAAGTGAAAGAACCCAGACACAAAAGACCACATATTGTGTGATTCTATTAATGTAAAATGTCCAGGATAGATAAATCCATCAATAATGAAAAGCAGGTTAGTGCTTGCCAGGGGATTAACTGCTTTATGGACATGAGCTTTAATTTTGGGTTGACAAAAATATTTAAGAACTAGGTAGATATGGTGATTGTATAACATTGTGAATGTACTAAATATCACTGAGTTCTTCACTTCAAGATGATTACTCTTATGTGAATTTCACCTAAATAAAAAAATAAAAAGAATGTCCCAAAATAATTTTCCAAGAATAACGAATAACCCACTGTCAAAATTACTATGCACAAAATATATCAAGGCACCAAGAATGAGCACCAGCAGAAACAAAAAACAGTAGTATTCCCAAAAGGCTTCACATGTTGGATTTATGAGACACAAATTATTTCTTTAAACTGTTTATAAAATATGTCTTCTATGTTTAAAAACTAAGAGATAAGGTTAAAATATCTCTAGAGAACAAGGAAGTATAAAAATGAACCAGCAGACTTGAATTGTAATGAAATAGAATTCCTAGAAATAAAAAAATACTGTAATTAAAGTTTAAAATTCAGTGGATGAAAACTGACTACAGAAGATGTAGAGAATCTAAATATCTTTGCATCAATTTTTAAAATTGAATTTATAATTAAAAACCTCTGCACAAAGGAAACACCAATCCCAAGTACCTTGACTGGTAAATTCTACCAAATATTTAAGAAATAATATCAACTGGGGGCACCTGGGTGGCTCAGTCGTTAAGCGTCTGCCTTCGGTTCAGGTCATGATCCCAGGGTCCTTGGATCGAGCCCTGCGTCGGGCTCCCTGCTACATGGGGAGCCTGCTTCTCCCTCTCCTACTCCCCCTGCTTGTGTTCCCTCTCTCGCTGTGTCTCTCTCTGTCAAATAAATAAATAAAATCTTAAAAAGAAAGAAATAATATCAACCATACACAGACTCATTTAGAAAATAGAGGAGGAGGGGACATTTCATGGCACATTTTATGAGGCCAGAATTTCCCTGATATGAAATCAGAAAAATAAAAGACAAGGAAACTATAGGCTAATATACCACATGAACAAAAATCCATAGCAAATATTAGCAGATAGAATCTAGCAATATACAAAAAGGATACTAACTCATGGTTTATTTTCATCCCTGTATTGAAAGTTTGATTTCCTATTTGAAAATCAAGCAATGTAGTTCACAACATTAATAGGCCTTAGGCAGGAAATTATAGATTCCTCTCAAATAGACACTGCAAAAGCATTTGACAAAATTCAATACCCACAGGGTTCTGCCTGTAACCAAGATGGAATAATAGGAACTTGATTTGCCCTTCTGCCTAAAACAACTAAAAAACCTGGACAAAGCATATAAAACATTAATTTTCAAGACATTGGGTATCACTGAAGGAAAGGTGGTAATACCTGAGAGACAGGAAAAAAAATAAGGTGAGTCCTAGATTACTGTCTAGAGAGAGTATTCAGCCCATGGCACAAGGAGGGAAACCCAGACTGAGCCCACTAAACTCTGTAATTAGAGGAGATCAAGCTGAGAGTCTGGGGAGGAAAGGGTAATTAGAGCTCACGAGGCAGAGTATGGTAGTATGGTATCCTTTTTTTTTTTTTTGGAAATTGACAAGCTGATTCTCAAAGATGAATGTAATTAACAGATGAAAACAGAAAAACCGTATGATCATCATAGTAGACACAGATAAAGCATTTGACAAAATCCACCATCCATTTTTGATAAAAATTCTCAGCAAACCAGGAATAGAAGAAAATCTTAACCTGATAAAGTGTGCCAGCCAGAAAACTACAGCTAACTTTATAAGTAAAGGTGAAAGTATGTTTCTGCCCTGAGATCATGAAACAATGCAAGAAAGTAATCTTTTGCCACTTATATTCAACTGTAGACTGGCAGTTCTGTCCATTGCTATAAAGCAAGAAAGAGAAATCCAGATAGGAAAGGGAGAACTAAAACTAAATGATTTTAAGACTATATGATCTATGTAGAAAATGTCATGATTTAAAATATCATGATTTTAAGACAATATGATCTTCTATGTAGAAAATCTGATGGAATCTACCAAAAAAAGCTACTAAAACTAAGTGAATTTAGCAGAGGTTCAGGATAGAAAATCAACATACAAAAATCAGATTATTTGGTTATTTTGGTGTTGAGTTGTATAAATTATATATTTTGGATATTAACCCACTATCAGATATATTCTTTGCAAATATCTTCTCCCATTCAATAGGTAGCCTTTTCATTTTGTTGATAGTTTCCTGTACAAAAAAGTTTTTTTTGATGTAGTCTCAATTATTTTTGTTTCCCCTGCTTGAGGAAACATATCTAGAAAAATGTTGTAAGGCTGATGTCTAAGAGATTACTGCCTATGTTTCCTTTAAGGGGTTTTGTGGTTTCAGGTTTCATATCTAAGTCTATAATCCATTTTGAGTTTATTTTTGTGTATGGTGTAAGAAAGTGGTTCACTTTTATTCTTTTGCATGCAGCTATCCAGTTTTCCCAGCACCGTTTATTGAAGAGCCTGTGTTCTCCATTGTATATTCTTGCCTCTTTTGTCAGAGGTTAATTGACAATATAAGCATGTGTTTGTTTCTGAGCTCTCTGTTCTGTTCCATTGATCTGTGTGTCTATTTTTGTGCCAGTACCATATTGTTTTAATTACTGTAGTTTTGTAGTATATCTTTAAATCTGAGATTATGAAACCTCCAGCTTTGTTCTGCTTTCTCAAGAGTGCATTGGCTATTAGGGGTCTTTGTGGTTCCATACAAATTTTAGAATTATTTGCTCTAGTTCAGTGAAAGATACTATTAGTTTTTTGATGGAGATTATACTGAAGCTGTAGATTACTTTGGGTAATATGGACATTTTAACAATATTAATTGTTTCAATCCATGAGCATGGTATATCTTTCCATTTTATGTCACATTCAATTTCTTTCATTGGTAATCTATAGTTTTCAGAGCACAGGTCTTTCACCTCCTTGGTTAAGTTTATTCCTGGGTATTCTATTCTTTTTGGTGAAATTATAAATGAGATTATTTTCTTAATTTCTCTTTCTGCAACTTCATTATTAGTGTATAAAGAAGCACAACAGATTTCTGTATATTAATTTTGTATCCTGCACTTTACTGAATTTATGTATTAGTTCCAGTAGTTTATTGCTGGAGGCTGTAGGGTTTTCTGTGTGTAGTATCATGTCATCTGCAACAGTGACAGTTTTACTTCTTCCTTACCAATTTGAATGTCTTTTATTTCTTTTTCTTTTCTGATTGCTGTGGCTAGGATTTCTAGTACTATGTTGAATAAAAGTGGTGAGAGTGGCCATCTTTGTCTTGTTCCTGATTATAGAAGAAAAGATTTCAGCTTTTCACCATTGAGTATGATGTTAGCTGTGTGTTTGCCATATATGGCCTTCATTTTGTTGAGAAAGGGTCCATCTAAACCCACTTTGATGGGAGTTTTTATCATGAATAGATGTTAAATTTTGTCAAATGCTTTTTCTGCATCTATTGAGATAATCATATGGTTTTTATCCTTTCTTTTTGGTAATGTGATATATCACATTGATTTGTGGATATTGAAACATCTTCATATCCCTGGGATAAATCCCACTTAATTGGACCTAAATAGACATTTTTCTTAGAAAACATAGATGGCCAACAGACACAAGAAAATATGTCAACAGCACTAATCACCAGGAAAATGTAAATCAAAACCATATGATATATTACCTTATACCAGTTAGAATGGCTAGAATAAAAAAGACAAGAAATAACAAGTGTTGGTATGGAGAAAAAGTAATCCTCACACACTGTTGGTGGGAATGTAAATTGGTGCAACAACTGTAGAAAACAATATGGAGGTCCCTCAAAAATTTAAAAATAGAAGTACCACATGATCCAATATTTCCACTACTGGGTTTTTACCCAAAGAAAATGAAAACACTAATTTGAAAAGATGTATGCATCCCTATGTTTATTGCAGCATTATTTACAGTAGCCAAGTTATGGAAACAACATAAATGTCCATGGATAGATGAATGGATGAAGATATATATATAATGGAATATTAATCAGCCATAAAAAAGAATGAGATCTCGGATTTGCAAACAACATGGATGGACCTGGAGGGTTCTATGCTAAGTGAAATAAGTCTGATAGAGAACAAATACTTTATGATTTCACTTATATGTAGAATCTAAGAAACAAAACAAACAGAAACAGATCCATAAATACAGAAAAATAACTGACAGTTGCCAGACGAGAGGGTGGTGGTGGATGGGCAAAATAGGTGAAGGGGAGTGGGAGGTACAGGCTTCCAGTTATGAAATGAGTTAAGTCACAAGAATGACAGTTATAGCATAGGGAATATAGCTAATGGTATTGTAATAATGTTTTATGATGACAGATGGTATCTACACTTGTGGTGAACATAGCATATAGAGTTGTTGAATCACTATGTTGTACACCTGAAACTAATGTAACATTGCGTGTCAACTATACATCAATAAAAATTTGTTGTATTTTTATATATTAGCAACAATCAAAATTGCAATGGAAAAAAATGCCATTAACGGTAGCTTCAAAATATGTTGAATACTTATGGAATAATCTGAGAAAAGATGTTGTAAAACTAAGAAAAATCAAAGAAGACCTAAGTAAGTAAAGAGATATATTGTTTTCATGAATCAGAAGGAAGATTTGATATTATTAAAATGTTAGTTATTCACAATTTTATCTACGGATTTAACTCAACCCAAATTAAAATGATGGTATGCTTTTTTTTGAAATTGAAAAGATAGTTCTCAAATTTACATGGAAATATAAAGAACCTAAATTAGCCAAAACAAATTTAAAAAAGAACAAATTTGGAGGATTTTTTAAGCTGATTTTCAAGTCTTAATATAATACTACAGTAATCATGACAGTGTAGTATTGGCATAAAGATAAACAACTAGATTGATTTTTGTCAGCATCCGTGAAACTGTGACAGGCCAACTTGTCAGCTTACAAGTAGGTAAAATCTCAGACCCTTCACAGTTCTTGACACAAGAGCCTTCAAAGTTATTTGTGATGATATATTTCTTAAACTGGTTGTGAGTACATGGATCTTCATTTAATGTTTATTCTCTATATTTTACATACACATTATAAGTTATTTTTATATGATACATTTAATAATAAAAACAAAAGAATACTAAACTGATTTGGAAAAATTCAGTAAATCCATGTCGCTAAAAATGCAGCTGTCAAGCCAAATGGGTTTACGACATCTATAAATAATTGGGAATAAGATCATACAATATAGGATTCTTCAGTCAGTATGCTTTACAAGTGCCTATAGGCTCTTACTCCGTGTCAAAAGAACTGAAACTAGAAATCATCGATGACACTTATGGGTGAGTTTTATACAAGAAAAATTATAATGTAGGCCTTGGTCCTACATCAAAATATTGGGAAAGGAATGCACATTTATGTTTTAAGTTAAAATATTTAAGGCATTTATGTATCCTTTCTTACTGTTTTCTGCTTTAAAGGAGATTTTTAAATTAGTCAGCCCTCTGTCTCTATGGCATTGGTAAGGGGGCTCGCATCATATTTTAACTAATTAATGTAGCAAACAAGTTCTTGGGTAAATATTGCTTGGATGTTTGGCTTTTCATTTATGTAAAAGCTCAAGAGCTTAGGGAGAATTTCAAATCTCCATGGTACCCAGGGACTTATTTTCAGCTCAGAGTGCAACAGGAAACCTGACATTGATTTTGGCTGAGATTGAGCCATTCAAGGGGACATGGTAAGTTTAGAGGTAATTACATATTTATAGATGAGATTTCAGGTGAAGATGCAGAACTTCAATAAAGAGACCTGATATCCTTGAAATATGGCTTTTATTTTCCCTTGACTATTCATGTCTTGAATCCTTCCAGTTGCTTCATATTTCCCTCTTTCCTGATAGGTGAATAGCAGGGAGACATATATAGTGAGAGAAGGAGAGAGAGAGTAAATAGAGAAAGGTAGAAAGATATTGGAAAAGAAAGAGGGGAAGCAAGGAAGATGGAAGAAAGGGACCAACCAGGAAATAAATAGATTTAGCAGAACAGAGAGAAATAAGTAGAAGGAATTAAAAAACGGGAGTAGAAAGATTGTGTGTATGGTGATAATAGTGAATTCTAATTAAAAATTTTCTACTATTTATTATGCCCTTTCTATTTACTAGGCTCTTTGCCTTATCCCATTTAACCTGTACAACATTAAGAAGTAGTTCCTATAATTCCCATTTTATAAATTAGAAAACAGAGGCCCAAAGAAGTTAAGTAAATTGTCCCAAAGTGGTGGAGTCTGGATTTGAATCCAGGTCTGTTTGTCTCTAAAGCCAATATTTACCCCACTGTATCAGACTACCTCTGCATGACACTGAAACAACAGGTTAAAAGGCAAGAGTTTATGCTAAATAGGTTATCTGACATCATATAAACAGAACACATAGAAATAATCTAGCCTTTGTTTCTCTCTATTACCTCTTCTCACGCTCTCCACAAAGGAGATTAAGCAGGCAGGCAGGCAGGGAGAAATATAAAACCCCAGCTTCACTTTTTACTATTGCTGGAGCTTTCAGGTCAAGCTAACAGCTTACTTCCCTCTGATCTCACAAAGGGCTTAATGCCCAGTTCATTCATAGAAACTCAGTCCAAACTAGCATTTCCTTTCAGGGGTTATGAACTCCTTTGAGATTCTGAAGAAAACTAAATATTCACTCTCTAGAAATATGCACATACATGCAAAATTTTGTGTAACAATTCAGGAGTTTCATAAGCCCCCTCAAATTCTGAGGTTTACATCTGAGATAAAGGTCTTAGGGTCTGGAACTGAAAAAATGGCCCTGAAATCTGAGACAGAGGATGAGCACCAAACCTAGCACCTTGGCTCTGCCAGAACTTGGATGAGTCATTTTCAAATGCAAGGTTGGATGTGATTATCTTCTCTTCAGTTTTATGGCATATCCCTACGAAAAGCTTGATGCATGAAGCCTAAGTTTAAAGACAGAGGATCATAGGGGAAGGGAGGGAAAAATGAAACAAGACAAAACCAGAGAGGGAGACAAACCATAAGAGACTCTTTTTTTTTATTATTCTTATGTTAATCCCCATACATTACATCATTAGTTTTAGATGAAGTGTTCCATGATTCATTGTTTGTGCATAACACCCAGTGCTCCATGCAGAATGTGCCCTCCTCAATACCCACCACCAGGCTAACCCATCCTCCCACCCCCCTCCCCTCTAGAACCCTGTTTGTTTTTCAGAGTCCATCGTCTCTCATGGTTCGTCTACCCCTCCGATGTCCCCTGCTTCCTTCTTCCCCTCCCGCTACCTTCTTCTTCTTCTTTTTTTTTTTCTTAACATATATTGCATTATTTGTTTCAGAGGTACAGATCTGAGATTCAACAGTCTTGCACAATTCACAGCGCTTACCAGAGCACATACCCTCCCCAGTGTCTATCACCCAGTGACCCCATCCTTCCCACCCCACCCCCCACTCCAGCAACCATCAGTTTGTTTCCTGAGATTAAGAATTCCTCATATCAGTGAGATCATATGATACATGTCTTTCTCTGTTAGACTTATTTCACTCAACATAATACCCTCCAGTTCCATCCACGTCGTTGCAAATGGCAAGATCTCATTCCTTTTGATGGCTGCATAATATTCCATTGTATATATATACCACCTCTTCTTTATCCATTCATCTGTTGATGGACATCTTTGCTCTTTCCACAGTTTGGCTATTGTGGACATTGCTGCTATAAACATTGGGGTGCACATACCCCTTCGGATCCCTACTTTTGTATCTTTGGGGTAAATACCCAGTAGTGCAATTGCTGTGTCATATGGTAGCTCTATTTTCAACTGTTTGAGGAACCTCCATACAGTTTTCCAGAGTGGCTGCACCAGCTTGCATTCCCACCAACAGTGTAGGAGGGTTCCCCTTTCTCCGCATCCCCGCCAACATCTGTCATTTCCTGACTTGTTAATTTTAGCCATTCTGACTGGTGTGAGGTGGTATCTCATTGAGGTTTTGATTTGGATTTCCCTGATGCCGAGCGATATTGAGCACTTTTTCATGTGTCTGTTGGCCATTTGGATGTCTTCTTTGGAAAAATGTCTGTTCATGTCTTCTGCCCATTTCTTGATTGGATTCTTTGTTCTTTGGGTGTTGAGTTTGATGAGTTCTTTATAGATTTTGGATACTAGCCCTTTATCTGATATGTCATTTGCAAATATCTTCTCCCATTCTGTCGGTTGTCTTTTGGTTTTGTTGACTGTTTCCTTTGCTTTGCAAAAGCTTTTTATCTTGATGAAGTCCCAATAGTTCATTTTTGCCCTTGCCTCCCTTGCCTTTGGCGATGTTTCTAGGAAGAAGTTGCTTCGGCTGAGGTCAAAGAGGTTGCTGCCTGTGTTCTCCTTTAGGATTTTGATGGACTCCTGTCTCACATTGAGGTCTTTCAACCATTTGGAGTCTATTTTTGTGTGTGGTGTAAGGAAATGGTCCAGTTTCATTCTTCTGCATGTGGCTATCCAATTTTCCCAACACCATTTGTTGAAGAGACTGTCTTTTTTCCAATGGACATTCTTTCCTGCTTTGTCAAAGATGAGTTGACCATAGAGTTGAGGGTCCATTTCTGGCCTCTCTATTCTGTTCCATTGATCTATGTGTCTGTTTTTGTGCCAGTACCATGCTGTCTTAATGATGACAGCTTTGTAGTAGACCTGGAAGTCCGGAATTGTGATGCCGCCGGCTTTGCTTTTCTTTTTAAACATTCCTCTGGTTATGCGGGGTCTTTTCCGGTTCCATACAAATTTTAGGATTATTTGTTCCATTTCTTTGAAAAAAGTGGATGGTATTTTGATGGGGATTGCATTGAATGTGTAGATTGCTCTAGGTAGCATTGACATCTTCACAATATTTGTTCTTCCAATCCATGAGCATGGAACGTTTTTCCATTTCTTTGTGTCTTCCTCAATTTCTTTCATGAGTATTTTATAGTTTTCTGAGTACAGATCCTTTGTCTCTTTGGTTAGATTTATTCCTAGGTATCTTATGGTTTTGGGTGCAATTGTAAATGGGATCAACTCCTTAATTTCTCTTTCTTCTGTCTTGTTGTTGGTGTATAGGAATGCCACTGACTTCTGTGCATTGATTTTATATCCTGCCACTTGACTGAATTCCTGTATGAGTTCTAGCAGTTTTGGGGTGGAGTCTTTTGGGTTTTCCACATAAAGTATCATATCATCTGCAAAGAGTGAGAGTTTGACTTCTTCCTTGCCAATTTGGATGCCTTTGATTTCTTTTTGTTGTCTGATTGCTGTGGCTAGGACTTCCAATACTATGTTGAATAGCAGTGGTGATAGTGGACATCCCTGCCGCGTTCCTGACCTTAGGGGGAAAGCTCTCAGTTTTTCCCCATTGAGAATGATACTCGCTGTAGGTTTTTCATAGATGGCTTTTATGATATTGAGGTATGTACCCTCGATCCCTATACTCTGAAGAGTTTTAATCAAGAAAGGATGCTGTACTTTGTCAAAAGCTTTTTCTGCATCTATTGAGAGGATCATATGATTCTTGTTCTTTCTTTTGTTAATGTATTGTATCACATTGATTGATTTGTGGATGTTGAACCAACCTTGCAGCCCAGGGATAAATCCCACTTGGTCATGGTGAATAATCCTTTTAATGTACTTTTGGATCCTATTGGCTAGTATTTTGGTGAGAATTTTTGCATCCATGTTCATCAGGGATATTGGTCTGTAATTCTCCTTTTTGATGGGGTCTTTGTCTGGTTTTGGGATCAAGGTAATGGTGGCCTCATAAAATGTGTTTGGAAGTTTTCCTTCCATTTCTATTTTTTGGAACAGTTTCAGAAGAATAGGTATTAATTCTTCTTGAAATGTTTGGTAGAATTCCCCTGGGAAGCCATCTGGCCCTGGGCTTTTGTTTTTTGGGAGATTTTTGATGACTGCTTCAATTTCCTTAGTGGTTATAGGTCTGTTCAGGTTTTCTATTTCATCCTGGTTCAGTTTTGGTAGTTGGTACATCTCTAGGAATGCATCCATTTCTTCCAGGTTATTTAATTTGCTGGCATAGAGTTGCTCATAATATGTTCTTATAATTGTTTGTATTTCTTTGGTGTTGGTTGTGATCTCTCCTCTTTCATTCATGATTTTGTTGATTTGGGTCATTTCTCTTCTCTTTTTGATAAGTCTGGCCAGGGGTTTATCAATCTTGTTAATTCTTTCAAAGAACCAGCTCCTAGTTTCGTTGATCTGTTCTACTGTTCTTTTAGTTTCTATTTCATTGATTTCTGCTCTGATCTTTATTATTTCTCTTCTCCTGCTGGGTTTAGGCTTTATTTGCTGTTCTTTCTCCAGCTCCATTAGGTGTAGGGTTAGGTTGTGTACTTGAGACCTTTCTTGCTTCTTGAGAAAGGCTTGTATTTCTATATACTTTCCTCTTAGGACTGCCTTTGCTGCATCCCATAGATTTTGAATAGTTGTGTTTTCATTTTCATTGGTTTCCATGTATTTTTTTAATTCTTCTTTAATTTCCTGGTTGACCCATTCGTTCTTCAGTAGGATGCTCTTTAGCCTCCATGTATTTGAGTTCTTTCTGACTTTTGTCTTGTGATTGAGCTCTAGTTTCAAAGCATTGTGGTCTGAAAATAGGCAGGGAATGATTCCAATCTTTTGGTACCGGTTGAGACCTGATTTATGACCTAGGATGTGATCTATTCTGGAGAATGTTCCATGGGCACTAGAGAAGAATGCGTATGCCGTTGCTTTGGGGTGGAATGTTCTGAATATGTCTGTAAAGTCCATTTGGTCCAGTGTGTCATTTAAAGTCTTTATTTCCTTGTTGATCTTTTGCTTAGATGATCTGTCCATTTCAGTGAGGGGGGTGTTAAAGTCCCCCACTCTTATTGTATTGTTGTCGATGTGTTTCTTTGCTTTTGTTATTAATTGGCTTATATAATTGGCTGCTCCCATGTTAGGGGCATAGATATTTACAATTGTTAGAGCTTCTTGTTGGATAGATCCTTTAAGTATGATATAGTGTCCTTCCTCATCTCTTATTACAGTCTTTGGTTTAAAATCTAATTTGTCTGATATAAGGATTGCCACCCCAGCTTTCTTTTGGTGTCCATTAGCATGGTAAATGGTTTTCCACCCCCTCACTTTCAATCTGGGGCTGTCTTTGGGTCGAAAATGAGTCTCTTGCAGACAGCATATCGATGGGTCTTGTTTTTTTAATCCAGTCTGATAGCCTGTGTCTTTTGATTGGGGCATTGAGCCCATTTACATTCAGGGTAACTATTGAAAGATAGGAATTTAGTGCCATTGTATTGCCTGTAAGGTGACTGTTACCGTATATTGTCTGTGTTCCTTTCTGGTCTATGTTGCTTTTAGGCTCTCTCTTTGCTTAGAGGACCCCTTTCAAGATTTCCTGTAGGGCTGGTTTTGTGTTTGCAAATTCCTTTAGTTTTTGTTTGTCCTGGAAGCTTTTTATCTCTCCTTCAATTTTCATTGACAGCCTAGCTGGATAGAGTATTCTTGGCTGCATATTTTTCTCATTTAGTGCTCTGAATATATCCTGCCAGTCCTTTCTGGCCTGCCAGGTCTCTGTGGAGAGGTCTGTTGCCAATCTAATGTTTCTACCCTTGTAGGTTACATATCTCTTCTCCTGAGCTGCTTTCAGGATTTTCTCTTTGTCTATGAGACTCGTAAGTTTTACTATTAGATGTTGGGGTGTTGACCTATTTTTATTGATTTTGAGAGGGGTTCTCTGTGCTTCCTGGATTTTCATGCCTGTTTCCTTCCCCAAATTAGGGAAGTTCTCTGCTATAATTTGCTCCATTATACCTTCTGCCCCTCTCTCTCTTTCTTCTTCTTCTGGGATCCCAATTATTCTAATGTTGTTTCATCTTATGGTATCACTTATCTCTCGAATTCTGCCCTCGTGATCCAGTAGTTGTTTATCTCTCTTTTTCTCAGCTTCTTTATTTTCCATCATTTCATCTTCTATATTACTGATTCTCTCTTCTGCCTCATTTATTCTAGCAGTTAGTGCCCCCATTTTTGATTGCACCTCATTAATAGCCTTTTTGATTTCTACTTGGTTGGATTTTAGTTCTTTTACTTCTCCAGAAAGGGTTTCTCTAATAACTTCCATATTTTTTTCAAGCCCAGCTAGTATCTTTAAAGTGATGATTCTGAACTCTAGATCTGACATCGTACTAATGTCCGTATTGAGTAGGTCCCTGGCAGTCGGTACTACCTCTTGTTCTTTTTGTTGAGGTGATTTTTTCCGTCTTGTCATTTTGTGCAGAGGAGAATAGATTAATGAGAGAACAAAATGCTAGCAGAGTAACAACGTCCCCAGAAAATATACTCTAAACACATCAGAAAAAACCTGAAGCAGTGGGAAAAGAAAGGGAAAGAGAGAAAAAAGAAAAAGAAAAAGAAAAAGATAAAGATAAAAACAAAAACAAACAAAACAAAACAACAACAACAAAATAACCAGAATGTGATCAAATACGATCAGGCTGGTATATAGATCAGTGCCACACACTAGATTTGGGGTGTATTTTGGTCTTTTAGAAGAAAATGCCTCCCAAAATTTTAAAGAAAGAAAAACTTATATATGTACAAAAATAAGGGTTGATATGATGAAGGGATGGAATATGACTGTAAAGATGGAAATTATAAAAAATTTTATAAAAGGAATTGATAAGAAGTTGTTTGAAAAAAGAAAGAAGAGGATTTAAAAAAAGAAAAAAAAAAAGGGAGAGGATGTGATCAGGCAGGGGAATAGAAAACACCATATACTAGAGATTTAGGGTATATTTTAATCTGTTAGAAGAAACTATCTCAAAATTTTAAAGAGAGAACAACTTATATATATAAGCCAAAAATACGGGTAACTACTATGAAGGGATAGAATATGACTCTAAAAATGAAAAATAAAAATGTTTTTTTTTAAAAAAAAGGGATTGATAAGATGTTGGTTGAAAAAGGGAAAAAGAAAAATTCAAAAAGAAAAAAAAAAGAAAAAAAGACAGTTAAAAAAAAATTAACTTTGAAAGACTACAGAATCATGGTAAAAAAGCCATGAATTCTATGTGCAGTATTCCCCTAGAGCTGGAGTTCTGCCGTTCTCATTGATGGGTAAACTTGGTCTTGGCTGGCTGTTCTCGCTGATCTTCTGGGGAGGGGCCTGTTGCCGTGGTTTCCAAATGTCTTTGCTGGAGGCAGAATTGCCCCGCCCTTGCCCCCTCCCAGCTAAGTAATCTGTTCGGGTTTGCTCTCCGGGGCTTTTGTTCCCTGCAAGCTTTCCGTACAGCTTTGGAGGCGGAGAGTGAAAATGGCGGCCTCCCAATCTCCGCCCCGGAGGAGCCGAGAACTTGGGGCCCCCAGAGAAAAGCCGTCAGTCACTCCCGTCTCCCCGGTCTCCAGCCGCACTCCGTGCTCACCCGGCCTGTGACTGCGCGTTTCTATCTCTGGCACCCCACCCCGGGTGGAGTCTCCAAACCCAGCAGATCCCTGCAGTGCACTCCCGCGCGGCTCCTCCGGGGGGAGGAAGGTGAGTCTCCCCGGATCTGCCGCTTGTTGGGTCCCTGCTGGAGGAGCAGTGGCCCGACTGTGCCGCGGATCCCGGTTTATGGCCACCCCGAGCTGAGAGCCCGCGCCTGGGCTCCGCCTCTGCAGCCGGCTTCCCTGCTCCGATACCTGGGAGCTGTGCCACACTCAGGCACCCCCGGTCTTTCTGTGACCCGTGGGTCCTGAGACCACACTGTCCCGGAGGGTTCCACCCCCCGCTTAGCCACCAGAGTGATGTCCCGCAGTGGAGCAGACTTTTAAAAGTTCTGATTTTGTGCTCCGCGGCTCTATCACTTGCCAGAAGCGGCCACCGGAGGCCCCTCCCCTGCCGTCTATCCTCCCGAATATCGCCTCGGATTCACTTCTCCGCACGTCCTACCTTCCAGAAAGTGGTCGCTTTTCTGGTGAGAGAGTTGTTGCTCTTCTTTTCTTCGATCTCCTGTTCAGTTTGTAGGTGTTCAGAATGGTTTGATCCCTATCCAGCTGAATTCCTGAGACCAGACGAAATCCAGGTCTCCTACTCCTCCGCCATCTTGCTCCACCCCCCCCATAAGAGACTTAATCTCAGGAAACAAACTGAGGGTTGCTGGAGTGGAGGGGGGTGGGAAGGATGGGATGGCTGGGTGTTGGACACTGGGGAGGGTAGGTACTATGGTGAGTGCTGTGAATTGTGTAAGACTGATGAATCACAGACCTATACCCTTGAAACAAATAATACATTATATGTTAATAAAAAATTAAAAAAAAGAAAAAAATAAATTCCTACCTAGACTTGTACCTGATATGCACTAAGAAAGTTCCATTATAGCATTAAATTATTTGTGCACTTCAGTGCCCACTAGTGGTCAAGGAAAAATATTTTGCCTTTAGTACTGGATGTTAGAGATGGCTATCACTTCCTGGAGTACAGCTCACTCTGAATTTCAGAATAGGGTCTTCTCTTTAGACATTGCTTACTTTCAATTTTGATTTTTCAAAACTCATGTATTCCACTAAAATCTTGATGAGATCTTGTTGGGGTTCATGGTGAAATAATGGCATATAAGAAAGAATGCTGGACAGAGTCAAGACCTGCCTCGTACTTGTTATGTTAATGCTACTGAAGGTAGAGCACATTCCCCTTGTGTCCTCAGTATTTTCATTTGTAACGTGAGGGGATCATACTATTATCAGTGCTTTACAAACCTCTTTAAATTTTTTTAGTAGTGGGGCGCCTGGGTGGCTCAGTTGTTAGGCGTCTGCCTTCGGCTCAGGTCATGATCCCAGGGTCCTGGGATCGAGCCCCACATCAGGCTCCCTGCTCTGCGGGAAGCCTGCTCCTCCCTCTCCCACTCCCCCTGCTTGTGTTCCCTCTCTCACTGTGTCTCTCTCTGTCAAATAAATAAATAAAATCTTTAAAAAAATTTTTTTTAGTAGTGAACATATGTGTTCAGTGGACATCTTATATAAACAAATAGAAGTAGAGCTGCTGTGATCACAAAGTGATGATAGTGATGGCAAAGAGTCAGATTCCCTCCCCCCTTCTCATTCCCTCTCCATACCACCAACACATCCATGAACCAATTCCATATAGTTTGAAAATAGTTGATCTAGAGAGCAATAGCATTTAATGGTCAAGAGCATGTGCTTTGGAGTCAAGCATATATGGGTTCTGTTCCTGGCTTCACCACTTAATAGCTCTATGCTTTTAACTCTATGCTCTTAACTACTTAATCCCTCTACGCCTCAGTTTTCCACATCTGACAATTGAGGGTGATAAATAGCTCTTATTCCATAAGATGGTTGTGAAGATTTAGGGACTTAATACATGTAAAGTGATTATCCTGTGCCTGGTACATAGTAAGTGCTCAATAAATGTTTGCTGTTATTAGTATTGATCTGTATCATTTTAAACAAAGACTTGGCTCATGAAAAATCAGGTCAGCTAGCTTTCCCCTTGTGCTTTCTTGCTCAAGAACTTCTTCCTTCCCATGCTATGCTATAACTAGAATAACTAGCATAGTAAGCAGGACCTCCCAATCGCTCTAACATTTTAGCTACACTACAATAAGTACAGTAAATGGATGTCGTAAATAATTAGTCACATAGCACATTTTTTTGAGCTATACCTGTGATTTTCCATTTTTATCTTTTTGGTCATGGGGTACTTTTATTTTTTAAAATGAAATATTACTCAGGGTGCCTGGGTAGCTCAGTTGGTTAAACATCCCACTCTTGATTTCGGCTCAGGTCATGATCTCAGGGTTGTGAGATCGAGCCCCACATTGGGCTCCATGCTGGGTGTGGAGCCTACTTAAGATTCTCTCTTCCTCTCCCTCTGCCCCTCCCCCCTCTCAAAAGTAAAAAAAATGAAAAAATAAAATATTACTCTGAAATTCAGTATATAAAGCAGATAAGAGTAGAGCTGCTCTAATTGAGTAAGGATGGAAGAGAAAGAATTAACTCTTATGTCTTCTCAACTCCTGCAACACCACCCTCTTCATACACTCTGGAGAACTCAGAAGTACTCCAGTGCTCTGTGGAACAATGTTTGAAAACCTTTGGACCTCTAAGACCCTTCTCTATCTTAGGTTCTGTGGAACTAATTCATTTCAGACTTGGGCATGCAAATTGAGATTTTCCATACTTCCACCATTTCAAGGCAAATACAGATCCTAGAAAAGGATAATTTACCCCTAGAGATCATTCTTAACACTCATCTGATGAGAAACTTAGCCTCCATGTCCTACTACTGTGATCCATTTTGAGTCTATCTGCTCAGAATTCCCATAGTACATTAAAAAAATAACCAAAACAGCTTTATGGAGGTATAATTGGCATACATAAACTCTATATATTTAAAGTGTATAATTTAATCTTTTCACATATGTCTACATCCATGAAACCATTATTACCATAAAGATAGTGAACATATCCATTATCTCCCAAAGTTGTAACAGGCCTTTTTGGAATCCCCTCTCAGCCCCAGAAAACTGCTTTTGGTTACAGTATAATAGTTTACATTTCTCAGATTTTTATATAAATGGAATCACACAGTACATATCCTTTTTTTTTTTTTTTTTGGTCTGGCTTTTTTAACTCAATGTAATTATTTTGACATATATCTAAATGTTGTATATCAACAATTTATTCCTTTTGATTTATAAGCAGTATTCCATTGTATGGATATACCAGTTTGTTTATCCATTCACATATGGATGGACAGTTGAGTTTTTTCCGGTGTTTAGACCATCTACATTTAATGTAAGTGTTGATATGGCTAGCTTTAATCCTCTCCTCCTGTTATTTATTTCTCTTTTGTCATATGTGTTCTTTGTTCCCTTTCCTGTCTTTTTTGTTTTTTGCTTTATTTTGGATTAACTGACATTTTAAATTCCATTTAATCTCCTTTATTGTCTTATTAACGTTAAGTCTTTGTTTTGTAATTTTATTAGTATTTGGGGGTTGGTTATAATATACATCTTTAACTAATCACAATCTATTTTCAGGTGATATTATACTACTTACCATATAGTATAGGAGCCTTACAACAGTAAAATTCCATTTCTTTCCTCTAAGCCTTTGTGCTACAGTTGTCATGGATTTTGCTTTTATTCATGCAACAAATATCACAATAAATTGTTTTTATTTTTTTAAACAATTATCTCTTAAAATATTAAAATAATAAGAGACAGTTCTCTTATATTTACTCATATGTGTACCATTTTTGGTGTTCTTTATTTCTTTTTGTAGATCTATGTATCTATCTAGTATAATTTTTCTTCTGTCTGACAGACTTTCTTTAACACTACTTGAAGCATGGGTCTGCTGGTGATGAGTTGTGTCAGCTTTTTTTGTGTCTGAAAACATCTTTAATCCCTCTTCATTTTTAAAGATTTTTTTTATTGTGGTAAAATATACATAACATAAAATTTACCATTTTAACCATTTTAAATTATTCAGTTCAGTGACATTGAATACATTCACATTGTTGTACAACTATCACTAACATCCATATTCAGAACTTTTTCATCTTTCTCAACTGAAACTCTATACCCATCAAACACTAACTCTCCACCTCCCTGCTATCAGTCCCTGCCAACTACCCTTCTCCTTTCTGTCTCTATGAATTTGACTACTTTAGGTACCTCATGTAAGTGAAATCACACAATATTTGTCTTTTGGTGAGTGGTTTATTTCACTTAGTATAAAGTCCTCAGTGTTCAGCCATATTGTAGCATATGTCAATTACCTTCCTTTTCAAGGCTGAATAATATTCTACTTTATGTGTATATTACATTTTGTTTAACCATTCATCTTTTGATGGACATTAGTGTTCCCATCTTTTAACTATGGTAAATAATGTTGCTTTGAACATGGGTGTACAAATACTTGTTCAAGTCCCTGCTTTCACTTCTTTTGGGTACATACTCAAAAGTATAGGGGTGTGTCCTCTTTATTTTTAGAAGATATTTTCCCTTGACAGTTTTTTCTTTTGGTATTTTGAAGATAATACTGCACTGTCCTCTCACTTGCATTGTTTCCAGTGAAAAAATCTGTCATTCTTTTCTTTATTTCTCTACATAATGTGTCTTTTTTCTCTACTTTTTAAAAAAATTTTTTATTGTTATGTTAATCACCACACATTACATCATTAGTTTTAGATGTAGTGTTCCATGATTCATTGTTTGTGCATAACACCCAGTGCTCCATGCAGAACGTGCCCTCCTCAATACCCATCACCAGGCTAACCCATCCTCCCACCCCCCTCCCCTCTAGAACCCTCAGTTTGTTTTTCAGAGTTCTCTGACTACTTTTAAGATTTTATCACTGGCTTTCCTGAAATTTAATTATGATGTAAATTGGTGCGGTTTTCTTCTTCTTTTTTTTTTGGTTTTTCTTGATCTTCTTGGATCTGTGTTTTTATATTTTCATCAGATGTGGAAAATTTTTGTCCATCATCTTCAAATATTTTTTCTTTCCTTCTCTTTCTTCTCTTCACCCTTTGTGTTTCGTTTTGGATACTATCTATTTTTGTGGATTTAGATGTATTATCTAGTCCGTTATTCATTATGTCTAGTAGCATTTTAAATATCACACATTGTAGTTTTCATCTCTACAAATTTGATTTAGGTCTTCTTTATATCTTCCATATCTTTAACTTTTAATGTGTAGAATACAGTTATAATAAATTTTAAGTATCCTTTTCTGCTTATAGTAATGTCTATGTCAGTAGTGGGCCAGTTTTGGTGGGTTGATTTTATTTTCACATTATGGGTCATCTTTTCCTGCCACTTTGCATGCCTGGTAATTTTTTATTTGATACCAGATATTGTGAGTCTTACTTTGTTGGGGTTGGATTTTTTTTTTTTTTGTATTCCTATAAATATTCTTTGGTTTTGTTCTGGGGCATAGTGACGCCACTTGGAAAGAGAATGATATGTTCAGTTCTTACTTTTAGGTTTGCTAGGCAGAACTAGACTTATGTTCAGTCTGGAACTAATTATTTCCTATTATTGAAGATAGATCCTTCTGTCAGTCAAAGATCAGGGCCTGGACAATTTGCCTGGACTAGCCATACCCAAGGTGGGGTTCTGAGGACACTAAACAATGGCTTTGGTCTATGACAATGAATGAGTTGTCCTTGTTCTAATAAGTTCAGCTAGACCATGGGGTAGGAGACTAAAAAGCTAAGTGGAGTTTGAAAGTCCTGTGATATGAATGTGTTTCTGTATGTGTATGTATATAATTGGTGCAAGCACAGTATATGTTGTTTTAAGCTGAATAGTAGACTACTTCATCTCCCATTTATGGCTTATGTTAGCATACATTCAGGCATAGTCTGGAAATAGAGAAGAATGTTTTAGATGCCATTACCATCACTGAATATTTATGGATTATGACTAGAGATGTATGGTGTTGGGCTGCTATAGGATAAGTCAGTCAGAAAGCTGTGACCTCTCCATTACTTTACATGACAAGATAGGTATTCTAAGACATCCTAAAATTACTCTGAGATGAACTTAGGAAATTTGATCATACAGTTAAAATAAGTAGGTCCCAAACAAGAATTAAATTGAAAATATAGAATAAACTGCAGTCAGCTTCCACATGTCCACTTTATGGGTCTTGTTTTTGGCATTATTGTTGTTATTCTGTAATTCTGGGCATGTGGATTCAGCACTAAAGAAGCCATTGAATCCTGTCAGTTATTTTCTTCCCAGTTAGCATATAGCCACCAGAATGATGTCAGTAGGTATGTTTATTTGCAAGGTCATATAATTAAATCTACAAGGGACACATTTCATCTGCCATCTAGACCACTGACATTAGGATTTAATCAGAATTCTTTCTGATCAGCCCATTGATAAAATCAAGTTCATATAGAACAGCATTTCTTAAAGTTTGGTAAGAAGACATCAAAAACTAATGATGTATGGTGACTAACATAACATAATAAAATTTAAAAAATTAAAAAAAAAGAAGACCACTTACTACAGAATCACCTAAAAAGTATACTGAAAATGTAAATTTATAGGTCTCACTCCAGACCTACTAAATCAGAATCTCTGATCCTGGGTGGCTCAGTCGGTTGAGTGTCCAACTCTTGATTTTGGCCCAGGGTCATGATCTCAGGCTTCCCGGATCAGCCCTGTGTTGGGCTCCCTACTCAGCGGGGAGTCTCCTTGTCTCCCTCTCTCTCTGCCCATCCCCCTGCTCTCTCTCTCTCTCAAATAAATATTTAAAAAATAAATAAAAAATAAATCAGAACCTCTGGATGTGGGGCCCAGGAATCTGTACTTTTAATAAGCTGCCCACAGGTTTCAGTAGCACAATAATTTTTTAAAAGCACTTCTATAGAACTAATATTTTTTAAAGGAAAAAGTCTTCTAAGTATGAACTGGTACCCTTGTTGTTAATTCCTAAATATTTCCAGATATCTTCTAAACTTGGATTTAGGGGCACCTGGGTGGCTCAGATGTTTAAGCATCTGCCTTCGGCTCTGGTCATGATCCCAGGGTCCTGGGATCGAGCCCCGCATCGGGCTCTCTGCTCAGCGGGGAGCCTGCTTCTCCCTCTGCCTCTGCCTGCCGCTCCCCCTGCTTGTGCTCTCTCGCTCTGTCAAATAAATAAATTAAATAAAAAATTTAAAAAAACTTGGATTTAATCTTATATTTACATTTTGGTTCAGAGCTCACTCTTAACTCACTAACATTTTCTCCTGAAGTGGGAGCCCTGCAAAAACCCAGGTCCAGCTGTAGTGCTTCAGTCCAGTTTGTAATCAAAGTACCTCTAGTTGCTCCTTGCAGTTCCAGCCGTTTAACTCTATTACAGTTAGATATATTCACTTTGTTTAATCTGTTATTGCTGGTTAAAGCAGTGATTCTCCTGCTTAGGGGTGCTTTATCACCTGGAGGGTTTGTTAAACCACAGATCACTGGGCCCTGTCCCCAGAGTTTCTGATTCAGTAGATCTGAGTTTATACCCCATGATTTGCATTTCTAACATATTCCTGAGTTATCTGCTACTGCAGGTCTGGGGACCAACTTTGAGAACCAGAGTTAAAGAAACAGGGTGCCTTCTGAAGATTTGGATCAGCTAAAAATGGTTCTCAAACCTGACTGCAGATTGGAATCACCGGAGAATCTTAAAAAGCACACTAGTGCCTGGGACTTGCTCCAGATTAATTAAATCAGAATCACTGGGAGTGAATCCTAGGCATGAGTGGCTTTTAATATTCAAAGGTGATTCTAATGTGAATTCAATGTTGCAACCTACTGTGCTATAAACACCAGGCCAAATTTCCTCCTATTCCTTCACTTCTCCAAGTAGCTGAATAATGACTGGAGATGTTGAAAAACCCTTGTACTTATCACTTCCTCCATTGGACAGATTCCCTAATTGTACATTGTGCATTGTTGCCTAGGGACAATCCTACTTTTTAATCTCAACTTTGACCTGTTTTCAAGGATCCTGATGCTGGCTTGGAGTGACCCTGTGCATCAGCATGATCTTCCCCTCCTTCCCTGTGTCTATAGTTTTACAAGTCAATTTCTTTCTGTTGCAATAAGCTATTCATCATCAGAGCTATTATCCAGAAGGGTTCTGTGCAGGAGCTCTTCTCCTATACAATGTTTGCAACAGGTGATGTTTTTAATCTCTTTATTTATAGCATCCTCCATAACTGGAATGTGCCAAGCAAGTGACACTAGTTGGAATATCTTAATTATTATACATTCATCATGAGCATAGTTAGGAATAGTACTTTTTTTTTTTTAAAGAGTTTATTTATTTGGCAGAGAGAGACACAGCGAGAGAGGGAACACAAGCAGGGGGAGAGGGAGAGGGAGAAGCAGGCTTCCCGCCGAGCAGGGAGCCCGATGTGAGGCTCGATCCCAGGACCCTGGGATCATGACCTGAGCCGAAGGCAGATGCTTAATGGCTGAGCCACCCAGGCGCCCCAGGAATAGTACTTTTGATCATGATGGATCCTTTCTCATTAAAATCCTTTGTAGACTGGAGAAACCACAGTTTTGCCACACAAAAAAAATATTCTCTGAGAGCTATATTGGTGCTTAATTCATCTGTCAGAGTCGAGATGAGGTGGAAAGTAGTTTCTTCCCAAACTCCCTATGGTCTTACCTAGAATGTGGACTCCATTTGGGAAGGGGGCTTCACAGAGATAGTCAGGGAACACTGGGACCCAGTGAAGTCAAGTCTCTAGTCAGGTTTCTATTTTCACTCATGTGCTCAAAAATTATTTGCTGAAAGTCTACTGTGCCAGGCACTGTTCTAAGTGCTGGGGATAGAGCAATAGAGAAGGTAAAGATCCTTCCTCGTGGCATTGACATTCCATTGGCCAGTGTGTGTGTGGAAGACATTTAAAAATGTAAACAAGTAAAAATATATATATGGGTACATAAGATTTCAAATAGTGGTAAGTACTATGAAGGAAAGAAGCGGGATAGTGAGAAAGAGTGCATTGGGAGTGAGGGCAAGGCTATGCTGCTTTACCTAAAGATGTCCAATGAAAAGTCATTGCAGAAGCACATTATCTGGATAATGATTTTAAAATGATCACTCTGGCTACTACACAGAGAATGGTCTATAAGATGGCAAGAGTGAATACAGGGTGATTAGATTGGAGGTGGCTTAGCCTAAGATTTTAGTAATGCAGGAATGAGAAATGGGTAAATTTGTGACTATCATGAATATCATGAATTTTACAGGCATAGCCAATGTGACTTGCTGATGGACTGCCTACAGAATGGGAGGAAAAGAGAAAAGGTGCCTGGGTTTTTGGTTTGAACGACTGGGATGATGTTGGGGGTATTTACCGAAGTGGGGAACAGTGAGAGGAAGAGCAAATTTGGACTCAAGAATTCTACTTTAGTCATATTTACTTTGAGATGTCTATATTGAAATGATTGGTTGGTATCGGTTGGTATGAATCTGGAGTTCAGGAGAGAGAAGTCTGGCTGGAGATATACATTTTTGAGTCTTCAACATATAGAGGGAATTTAAAGCCATGAGCCTGAATAAGATGTCCCAGGGAATGAGTGTAGAAGAGAGGAGATATCTGAAGCCTGAGCCCTGAGGTTAATGGTTGGGGGAAATGCGGATGTGGAGGAGATGAAGAAGGAATAGCCAGTGAGGTAGGAGGACAAACTCAGTGAGTGCCTTTCCCAGAAATCCAAATGTAAAAAGTAAATCCAGGAGAAAGAAATGATCAACTGTCAAGTCATGCTGACCAGTGCTGCTGAGAGGCCTGTCCTGAGCCAATATTATATAGAGAATAGAATGCTGATTTGCGAAGCAGGAAACTTGAGTTTTAAATAATTAGCTGGAACTAACTGCATCATCATCATCATCATCATCATCATCCTGGTAGTAATCATTTTTTTTCCATATCTATTATGTTTCAGGCACTGGCCTAAGTGTTTGAATGCATTAGCTCAATGAATCCTCAAAACAATGATACGAGGAATACACTATTATAATTCCCATTTCACAGATAGGGGAACTGAAGCTCATAGAGGTAAAATAATTTGCTCCACGTCACAGTGTCATCTGGGGCAAATTATTTCCCTCCTTTGAGCCTTAGTTTCCCTTATCTGTAAAATGAGAGTGGATTAGTTTATTTTTTTCTCCAAATTTTTATTTAAATTCCAGTCATTTTACTCAGTTTTTTTCAGCAATAGGACCCTCATCTAAAACAAAAGTAGATACAGAAACCCAATATAAAAAAATCACAGAGTTGCACTATTTCAAACTTTAGTATAAGGTCAGTAATCTCATATTCTGGGCTTCTACTCACCCCCACCCCCCCACTCTCTGCCCTGTGTTTCCCAAACCACTCAACTGGATGGATTCTGTGTCCTTTGGCTTTTAAAATTCTAGAATTTAGATTTTCATCTGCCCTCCTTGTGACCAAGGGCTGGTATTACAGGGTTGTTGGTCAATGTTAGGAAATTCTTCTGTGCCTCTGGGCCACATACCACAGAGTCATCAATACATGTGGGGTGAAGTTAGGACCACTTGCTCTTCAATGAACTGACCATAATGTAAGCTCCTCACTGCCCCCATTTGAGGTAAACATCTAGATGAATATGGCTCAACATCATAACTTGAAAAAATTGGGTGTTCAAAAAATGGTTAATTTAAAAAGAATTGTTTGAGTGGTTCTTTGACATTTCTTTAGGAAAATTTTCCTTATATCCTCTAGAAAAAGTCAGACTTTTCCCTCTCTACGTACTCCCTGGATCCTCTTTCTACCCCCACTATAGTCTTTGCCACATTGGGAAGTCATTTATCATCTGATTATGTCTGTCTCCTCTACTAGATGGAATCACATTCACCTTGGCACCTTGCACAGGGCCCGACGACTATGCTCAGCCAACATATATTGAATAACAGACTTTCCTTTTTGGGAAAGGGTGGCTGTAAGAAGGGGAGGAAAATCATTTGGAAGACCTCAAGGGAGCCTGGTGCCTTCCTTTCATTTGGTGTTCATTGGAACATTTTGTTTCTGGGAACTCGCACTGTATAGTCATATAGACTTGGAATTCCTTAGTGCTTATTAGCATATCATAAACAAGAAGGAGTACATGTATTCTACTTCTCCCAACGTGATCGGACTGCTATCTAGCACTTAAAGTGTGAAATTCTGGTTTTGGTCTTCCAGCTCCAGCTCTGCTAATGGAAGTGAAATATAGTGAGGGACAGGGGCGCGTGGGTGGCTCAGTCGTTAAGCATCTGCCTTTGGCTCAGGTCGTGATCCCAGGATCCTGGGATGGAGCCCTGCATCGGGCTCTCTGCTCTGCCGGGAAGCCTGCTTCTCCCTCTCCCACTCCCCCTGCTTGTGTTCCCTTTCTCGCTGTCTCTTTCTCTATCAAACTAAAAAAAAAAAAAAAAAGGGGCGCC